>NC_044268.1:6094122-6423903 GCF_003957555.1 Calypte anna
TTTGACCACTTTTTGGTAGCATTTGAAGAAAGTTCCCTTTCTTGATGCTGTTATTCAGTACCCTTGTCTTTCAAAGGTCTCTATTTTTCTCTTTCTTCCTTTTTTGCTTTTGTTTTAATTACTTGGTTAATGAGCAGCCCCACCAGCCTCTACTCACCTTAGACTTTTTTGCATAAATCACATTACATGAAAAGCAAAGGTTTCTCTATCTGCTTGCACAAGCTTATGTTCACTTCTCACCTCATTTATTTCAAATATTTTCTTTATGCTGATTTTAAAGTCTCTTCTGTAACTTCAGAGTTGTAGGCCACATCCAGTGGTGACAGAAACCAAGCATGGTTGACAGCTGCTGGAAACCTGGTGCTGTGGGCTGGTTCTCAGGCTTTGCTTTTCTTGCATCATTTATATTCTGCAAAATAGTCTATCATTTGTGGCAGTCTGCTTGCCTGGGATCTAAGCCTAAGACTACTGGCAACACTTCACAGAGGAGGCTTAAAAGGGCTTAAGTGAGTGTTACACCCTTGTTACACTCTGCTTGCTCCTCCCAGCAGCAATTCAGCTCTATCATCTTCTCCCAGAGACTGCTCAGAGGTCACTGGGGACTTGAGTCTCTTCATCAGGACATTTTGTGCCAGTTCTAAGTGATGTCAGACACTAAGAGAACCAAGAAGATACTACAGCTTGTAGCACTGGAGTAGTGTAGGAGATGCCCATTTTGGAGCTGTGCATCCCAGCTCTGTGCTGACATGAAGAAACCCTGCCTGAGTCATTAAAACCATCCAAGGTGGGGGACAAATGCTGTGTCTCTGGACCCATCAGCAGGCCCAGGTGCTCAGATGGGACATGCCATGGGCCATCTGCCTGTCCCCAACCTGAGCCCAGCCTGGGATCACCCTCCTGTGCCTCACTGTGCTCCTGGCAGAGCCAGGAAATTCCCTGTATCAGTATTTCCCTGTAGTGAAATGAGGCAACCAGGAGCCACTCATTGCCAGGCAGTGGGCATGAGCTTGTGTTCAGCCCACCTGGGCCTGATTAGGGTGAACCCCACTACCCATGAGTAGGATTAGGGGGCCAATAAAAGGCCTTAATCAGGCCCAGGTGGGCTGAACACAAGCTCATGCCCACTCCCTGGCAATGAGTGGCACCTGGTTGCCTCATTTCACTACATTTCCCTAAAGATGACTCCTGAGGGTCTTGTCCAAGAGGCTCCCAATGCCATGCCCGCACAAATGAGGCTTTTTCTGGACAAGAATTTTAAGCTCTTCAAAAAGCCTTGAGGAAGCTGTGTCTGCAGAGAGAGAGGTCAGGAAGCAGAGCTGGAGCTCCCCTGCAGATGCAGCAGTGGAAAGCCATGGGCTATGGGTTGTTCAACCCTGCCAGAGAGCAACTTTATCTCTCAGCTGTGTCTCCTTCCTCTCTGTGCTGTGTTCCCTTCATCTCTGGCATTTTCTCCTCTCCCAGACTTTGAGACCCTCCTGCCCCTACAGAAGAGCTGGGTTGGCTCCTAGCCTGAGGTGTCTGAATAAGGGAAAGTTTTGCTGGATTTGGGACTGGATCTAGGCAGGGGCACCCAGGAGAAGGATTTGGCAGCAAGCAATTGATTACCTGGAAATCTCTTTCCATGTCTCCATTTTGCACTGAGGCTTGGTGGGTTGTGCTGCCAGATGGCAGAATTAGTGTCTGCCCTCCCCTTGGAGAGTGTTTGGCTTCCAGACAAGTCAAGCTGTTCTCCTCTTAACACTTTTGCCACTTCAAGGTTACAAACTTTAATGCCTTTCATTCCAGCAGCATCCTTGGAGAAGCCAATTCATCTTCCTTTGGAGAATCTGTCCCTCTGGGAGCTCCCTGGTCAGTGCCAGGCAGGGTCACACTGCAGAAGATGTGGTCCCTTGGCTGTCCCATTGCCTGTCCCCTTGCTGGCCTCCAGTCACATGCAGAGACTTGTCCACCTGGTTCTTCTGTCCTGCAGTGGAAGAGGGGCAGGGTCCCACTGCAAAAAAGAGGTTCAGGGGTGCAGGGAAGACTGTGTGGCCAAAAACAGGGCATGGAGGAGCAAGGTGGCAGAGCCTTGAATGTTCTTCCCTGCTGGGGATCTGGCTGCCCGGACCAGGATGGGAAGAGCATAGATGGTGACCTTGAAAAAAGCTCTTGTGAAGAAAGGTGGAGACTTCAGTGGTGGCTGCATTGCTTCCCCCCAAGCTGTGGCTCTCCCCCTTGTTCCCATCCTAAACTACAACACAGCTGAGCCACAGCCAGGGCTGCCCCTGCCCATGGAACCCCAGAGCCAAACTCTGGCCTGAGAACTGGATTCCTGACCGGACCTTGGCTCTGCATCCTCACCATGAGCTGCTCACATCCATCGGGGCTCCCTGTTGATGCCATCCCCAGCCTCCTGCTGTCCTTGCTGGTCCTGTCTGGGTGCCAGGGGCCGCGCCCGGGTGGCCTTAGGGTCAGGCTCAGCATCGCTCTGTGGTGTCTGTGCGGGGCTGAGGTCTCAGCTCCACCGCCCTTGTGTTGTGTCGTGTCGTGTCCCGTCCCCCCTCAGCTTTCCCGGTGCCTCCCCCTGCCCGCAATGTCCCTTTAAGAGGGGACTGCCCCTTCACTTTCTGTCCCAGCCGGCACTTCGGCTTTTAAAGATAAATCACTTTCAGTTTCTGTTCGCCCTCCCTTTCCCGTGCCATGGACACACGGATCTACCGCTTAAAGAAATGGACAAATTATTTATTTTGGTACCAGCATCGCTGTTTCGAAATCAAGGACATGTGGCTTCACTATTACTGGTAAGTCACAGAGCAGGTGGGTCCCAAGGGAGGGATCTGTGTTTGGACTTTGGAGTTTGTGGCTGGAAAGGGTCAGCTCAGAGTAGGATCACCCAGGGCAGGTCACCCAGAACACATCCAGGGGGGTTTGAGACTCCACAGCCCCTCTGAGCAGCTGTGCCAGGGCTCTGTCACCCTCACAGAGAAAAAGTTTTCCTTCTGTTTATGTTGAACATCCTATGCCCCAGCTGGCACCCATTGTCCCTTCACAGAATCACAGAATATTTCAGCTGGAAGAGACTTCCAAGCTCCTCCAGTCCAGCCTTTGACCAACACTATAATCTAATTACTAAACCCTGTCCTTAAGGACCAGCTCCAAATGCCTTTTCAATGCCTCCAGGGATGGTGACTCCACCCCTGTCCTGGGCCATTCCAATGCCTGACAGCCCTCTCGGTGAAAAAATATTTCCTTAAATCCAGCCTCAACCTCCCCTGGTGCACCTTCCATCCATTTCCTCTGCTCCTATCACAGTTTACTAAGGAGCAGAGGCTTTTTCCCTCCTTGCTCCAACCTCCCTTGAGGTAGTTAAAGAGCCATCAGGTCTCCTCTCAAACTCCTCCAGACTAAACAACCCCAGTTCCTCAGCTCCTCATAGGACTTGTGCTCCAAACCCTTAATAATGAGCTTTGTTGCCCTTCTCTGGACAACTGTACACTCCATTTCTGGGTAACTCTACAAATCATACAATCACAGAATCACAGAAAGGTTTGGATTGGAAGGGGTCTCAAAAGTCAACCTCCTTGCAGTGACCCTTGTCCTGTCATGGGACATCCCTGAGCAGAGCCTGTCCCTGGATATTTTCTTTACAGACAGTGATGACTTCAGTCCCCAGAAGCTCCTCACTGCCTTCTCTTTGTGCTGCAGGGACACAGATGACATTGGCAGGGTTGTCCGGGGCAGTATGAACCTCCACAGTGTCAAAGCAACCAGAGTCAACTCCAGAACTCTGCATCTGTCCAGCCGGAACCTGACATACTACCTGAAGTCAGACAGTGAGAAGGACATGCAAGACTTTATCTGTGGTCTTCAGGAGATGGATGTCCTTGTGTCTGACACGTAGAGAAGAAGCATTCTGTGCTCAGCAATGGATTAATTCTATTTTTTTTGTTGGTGTTGAGAAAATGATGAAAAGCTGTATTTTTAACTGTTACTGACGATTCCTTAAACCATGGAAATAGAAAAATATTTTTAATGGTCTGTTACTGCACGGCTGAAAGAAAGTATTATTCAGCATTCTCTGCTTACTTGCAAGATAGCAATAAAGCGTGTTTCCAACAACAAGGTGTGTTGGAAAATTTAGAACAAGAACTACAGTATTTAGCTTTGAAAACATGATATCATTTGCAACTGGTGATGCAAACACTGGCTTTGGAGAAGCTCTATTCAATAGTTACTGGAAAATGGGAATGTACATTGGCTTTATGTCACACATTTGCACAGGCACTTCAAAACACTAAAAAGGTATCACTTGATTTTGAATGTTTTCGACTGACATGTTTTCATCAGCTTGTTTTCATTTACCAAGCTTTCCAGACTTTCAGAATAAAGGTTTGCATTTTTAACAGATTTACCTTTAATTTCACAGCTTTCTTTTTTCAAACTTTAACATAGGCAAATGTCTCTGGCAGACAGTTTAGATTAAACTTTAATGCTGAAAGGCTCTTAGATTGGTTTCTCATTATGAGGCAGCATTGCTTTATATTCACTGAGGGTTGCCCAGTCGTCATTTTGCTTTTTTAAAGGATGACAAAAATGAGAGTGATGGAGTTTGGTTTTCAGGGTGCAATGTAGTTTCCTTTTGTGTGTTCCAGTTCAAAATCCTGGCCTTCCCATTTCTTTTTACCTCGGAGGGGTTTTGTGTCCATTCTTATCTTGCAGGAAATGACACTGGAAAAGTCCCTGGTCAGGACTCCAGATCTGCTCAGCTATAGCACCAAGATACAAATCAGACATGGACCTACCTGTAACATGGAGTTTTATGGATTAGCTGAAGTGTTGTGAAATGTAAAAAGTCTGACAATAAGATGCTTTTTAGAGGAATACATCAGAGCTTGTCATAATTTAGTTGTGTTTTACTCAAGAATAGTTGAGGGGAAGCCATGTGCTGCATCAAGGATTTTTTTTCTCCTCCCCAGTATCTTGTAAAGAGAAGAGGCAACATTTACCCTCCTTGTGATTGCTGCTTATTTCCAACTGATACTGGAAGACACAATTTTTTTTTAGCAAATATTTTACTTCTCATTCATTCCTGGCCCAGAAGAGAAAATATCTAAAGAGTTCAAGAGTTATTTACAAACACTGACTCTGGTTCAGGCATATAGAAGATGCTGGGGCAGCCCAGCAAGGGCAGTTTCTTGCCCTGCCATCCTTTGCAGGGTAACAAAGACACTGATTTGGGTTGTAGCTGGTCCTTTGTGCCCCTGCTTGTCACCAGGGTTGAGCCAAGAAAACCCTTTATTTCCTCATCACTTCTGTGTTGGCACAAGACCTGCAGAAAGCTCTGTTGAAGCAGCAGTATGCTGCTGACAAAACTGATTCCATTTCTTAATGGTCTCTGTAGGTATCAAAGGATGCTTTGTTAATGGACCAAAATCTTTCTCTTGCACTCAGAAGCAATGAAAGAGACATCAGAGACATCAGAGACAAGGGGCAGCAGCACTGAAGAGCTTTTTGTGACTCATTAAACACTTCCAGCTCTTCCAGAGCATCTTGGTCCTCTCTCACTTATCCCCAGTCCCCCTGGTGTGATTTCTCTGCCCCTGGGGGATGTTTCTCCCCTATACAGCTGTGATGAAAAGACAGCACCTTTGTCAGGGTCCCATCACCCTTTGGTTGCCCTCCAGCTTCCAGCTCTGAGCTGCCTGAGTCACCTTGGGTGCTGCGAGGACTGGTCAGACCCCCTCTTCTCTTTAGCACTCCTGAGACCATAACTGGAGTTCTGGGAGCATCTCAGGGCCCTCCAGGGTGAGAAAGATTCTGATGAACAGGAGACATCCCATGTGGGAGGCACCAAAAGGAAAGAGCTGGTGGCAACAGGCACAGATTGCAACAGGGGAAATCCCATGTGCACATATGGGAAGAATTCTCCACAAGAGAGGCTGAGGTGGTGGAGTTGCCATCCTTGGAGTTTTTCAGAACTTTACAAGACCTTGAGCAATCTGCTCCAAATTTGATGCCAGCCCTTCTTGGAGCAGAAGGTTGGAGTAGATAACTTCCAAAGGAATCTGCTACCCTAGGTTTTCTGTGATTGATTTTACATTCAACCCATGATTCTCTCAATATTTGACTACAAATCCATCTTGTTAGACATTCCAGGACATTTAATATAACTTCATAAACAGGTGCAGTTGCAGTTGATGGCTCCCTGGGGGATCCATCCCCTGATGCTGGTGCTCAGGGTGTTCTCAGCAGCCTCTGGCTGAGGCCATGGCCATGGCTGATCCCACCACTGGCACCATGGACAGTTTGGAATCAGGAATGTTGATGGTTTCCATGAACCAAACAGCCCTCCAACCAGGAGCAGGCAGCTCCTGGCCCTGCCTGCACAACATTGCAGCACCAGCTGAGAGATCAGTCCAGACTTGCACTATTTTATTAGGTGTTATTAGCAAATGCTCATCATTAACGGGGAAGTCTTGGTCCCTGTGAAACCAGTGGGACAGGGGGAAGCCCAGGACTTTTGGGAGCTGCAAACTGGAGCAGCTGAGCTTGGCTGCTTCGATGGGACACCCAGGACCTCGTGTGGCTGTGTCCTGCAGCTGAGTCTGGATGTGTCCAACTCCTGCATCTCCTAAGTGACACAAGAAGCAGCTTTATCAGTCCTCAGAGGAGATGCCAAGTGTGCTGCAAGCTGTGGGGCTGCTTTTATCTGAGAAACGGCAACCACTGGGCTGGAGGGTTGGGGGAAGCATGTCTGGGTGATAAATAGAGTTGAACAGGAGGATTTATGCATATATGCATTCATGTTGGGCTGGAAAAGATTATCTTCCCTGTGTCTGGACTAGTCTGATACTGCCCTGATCCTGTTAGCCAGCTACCACAGATGTTCAGAGAAACACACCCATAATCTCAAACTGAAAAATGAAAGAAATTCAAGTGGTCTATCACAGGTGATGAACAAAACTAAAGACAAGCACAGGAGAGCACACCAGGATCTTCTGTTTTGGTTCCTTCTGGTATGTTTTTTTTGTTCTCATACAAATTGCATATGTTCACACAAACAGACCATCTATCACTTATTAATATTAGAAGGGTTGGACCAGGTGATCCTTGAGGTTCCTTCCAACCTGTCATTCTATGATCTAAATATATATTAGGTCATACAGAGAAAAAAAAAATCTTTAGCACACTAAAATTAGAACTGAAATTCTGCCTCACCTAACAGAGCAGACCAAAATTTGATCCAAAGTCCTGGCCCATCAATCTGGCAGAATGGCAAAACTGGGTCTGAGATTTGAGCTGCAGAATGGGCCGACTCCAGGGCTGGGATCTGGGTCCAGGACCCTCCCTTTACCTGCATAAAGAAAAGGTTTAAATTGCATCATGTTTTTCTGAACTCTGGTGACCTCCAGGGGGGGTCGGGCTCTGCTCCCAAGGAACAAGGGATGGGACAAGAGGAACTTTTGGCCTCAAGTTGTGCCAGGGGAGGTTTAGGTTGGAGCTGGGTAACAGTTTCTCCCTGGAATGGGTTGTCAGGGTCTGGCCCAGGCTGCCCAGGGCAGGGCTGGAGTCCCCATCATCCCTGGAGGGGTTTCAGAGCCCTGGAGATGTGGGGATGAGGGACATGGGGTGGGGGTGGCCTGGGCAGTGCTGAGGGAAGGGTTGGACTCAATGATCTTAAAGGTCTTTTCCACCCTGAATGATTCTGTGATTTGATAGTTTTATGAAATCAAAACTCTTTGGAGATGTTTCATGTGAAGTGGGTCAGAAAAATGATGGAGCAAAATCAGGGCAACATCATCTGCAGGGTGAGGCCATTTGGCTGGAGTTAGCGTTGGTTCAGTGCATTCAGCTACCTCAACAGGTCTGTACAAGCAAAAAGATAATTCTTCTTCAGAACAGGTTTCTAGGTGCATGGTCTGGACCAAAATCTGTCTGAAAGGGACCATAAGCATTTCCTGGTGTGTCCCTGCTAGCCCTTTGCTAATAAACAATCTTCGAAATAGTTGTGCACATAACCATCGTTTTCCTGGAGTTTATTAATACTAAATTGGGTCATTGCTGAATTTGGACAGTTTGCTCTCATACTTAAGAAATGAATTTTAGGGATGTTGGAAAACCAGACGTATCGAAACAAGATAACAAGAACTATATGCTGGGAAGGAAAATGTGGCTGAAAAGCAGCAGCCCAGAGCTCTGCTGTGCTGGGTGCTTCAGGAACTACTGACTGGAGACTTCTGAGTAAGACAGCAAAAAATGGCCATGGTCAGGAATAAAAAATGATTCTAGGGGAAGTTCAAGTGGCCTGCCCATGACCACAGAGAAATACTGAGCAGCATCTGGACCTCAGCGTGGCTCTAGAGGGATCAATGTCCCACTTGTGTGGCTGAGATTTAAAATTAAAAGATGTCATTCCTGTGGGCTGTTAAACCATGCAAAAGAAACTCCTCGTCAGTACCACTTACTCAGTGTCTGCTCTTACTGAGACAGCAGCTCTTCCTGGGCTGGTGTTTCACTGATTGTCCCCTATTACCACATAATGTCACTGGGGATCAATCTGAACCTGTACAGACCACATGGCTTGGACTAGAAGATGGAGATCTGTGTCTGGCTCTGTGAACCTCCTCTGTGGGTCTGGCAGGAGAGCTGTTTCTCCATTTTCCCCTGACCAGAGCAGTGTTTCCATGGAAGGTTTTCCATGCAACTCACCAGGGCTTTGTGTCCCAACCCTGTGTGGAGTTTTGGGGAAAAGAAGATGAGCTAACCAGGCCCTAGGCTCAGTGTGGGACAGCACTGATGGCAAGGATACACAGAGGGCTCCAGTCCAACCTACCACTTGGAGCAGGACAAAAACACTGAATCAGGTTGGCTGTGGCCTAAATTAAAAAATCTTCAAGAATGAAGATGTCCTGCCTCTCCCATGACAACCCACTGCTGTCCTGTCCTCCTGGGAGGAAAGTTTTCCTAATGGCCACTCTGAATTTGCTGAGCCTGAATCTGAATCCTGCCCCAGCTGCTCTGCCTGTTGAGAAGGGTTTGACTCCAATTTCTCTCTCTATTTTGTTTTCAAGTAGATGACTGTGGAATCATCCAGTCTTTTATGTTGGAACAGACGTTTAAGATCATCAAGTCTAATAAACATCAAACTGTAAAATAATTGCAAGCTGCTACCATATCACTTCTTCACCAAGTGAGCCCAGTCCAGCTCCCTCAACCTCTCCTTGTTGGTTGCCTCAGGTTCCTGACCATTTCTTCCACTTTTTACTGTCCCCTCTCTGGTTTCCCCACATCCCTCTCACCAAGGAGTCCAAGGCCAGAAGCAGAGTTTCAGGTGTGGCCTCTGCAGACCCCTTGCGAGGATCCCCTTTCCAAGGTCTGCATGGATTGATGTCTTTCCATTTTGCACATTGTCCACAACTCCTCATCCCTACCCCTGCCAAAAAAGCATTTGGGATGATTTTCACTTAGAATATCTTGTATCACCCTACTATTTATCTACTATTATATACCTACTATTTATAAATTTATCTATTTATCTATGTATCACCCTATCTCTTTATCACCCTACTACTTATCTGAGAAAAATGACACACTGGTTTAACTGCAAATGTGTCCATCATTCCTATTTCCCTGAAATTCTGTTCTGGGGGATGAATTTGTTATTTTTAGATGAGGTATTTGTAATTGGATTGAATGTTTCCAAACCAATACCTTCAACCCAGCTTTAGGCACAGTAAAAGGAGAGACACAGCTCCCTTTCTGCTCCCTCACTAAGGCAACAGAAAACACTCAGAAGTTTTTTTCAGCTGAAGTGTTTGCTCATGCAATGCCTGTTCATAGTAGTTTGATATCTGAGCTCATGTGGGTAAATAAATTTGCATAAATATTCAGATGAGAATATTTGCACAAGTCATTAGGACATGTTTGTTTTTCACAAGTGTTTATTTGGAAGGAAGTGTTTTTCTACAAGATATTCAAGAATAAAAGAGGTCACAAATGCAAACAAAACAGTTCCTGAGGATTAGTCTGCAGAAAGATCTCCCTGTATGTCACCAGTATTTCCACTCACCTCTGCTTGCTGTGTCCCCAATCATCTGCAAAACCTGATGAGCTCTGACAAGGTCTTTCCAACCATTCAGGATCATCTGGAGCATGGATGGAAGCATTATTATAGGCTCCCTCAAGTGCTGAGCTTCGGCCAGTAATAAACAAGAATAAGAAATAAGAATATTAATTATAATAAAATAATCCTTGCTTGGCATGAGACTGAGTCTGGGCTGACACCTGTTCTTCAGCCTCAAGATGCTGTTCCCAGTTAATGCTGCCTGAGCCCATTACATGGAATCCAAAGGACAGGGTGTTTCTTAAAATGCAGCAGATTGCAAAGGCACTGCTCAATCCTCTTTCCTGGAGGAAATCTTCCAGCTGGAAGTCTTCACTTCCAGCAAACAGAACACATGAGACTCCAGAGGTTCCTGATGTAGAGGCCTTTATAATGCAGGACTATTTCTAAGGAAAATTAAGTCACGCTGTGGAATGCAAGTTAATGCCAGCAGAGTGCTTGGTGCTGCTAGATATTTTGCTGGTGCATAAATACTCCCAAAGCATCACAGCACCAGAAAAGCTCCAGCCATGGCTGGAGTTTTGTTGTTTGTAGTTTTGCTGTTCCCTCCCAGCCCCTCCTGGCCCTGGCAGCCCTGGCTCAGAGGATGCTGCCAGCCCCTTCCCACTGTAGCACCTCAATGTGCCCCCAGTCCCCTCATGGCAGACCCTACAGGCCGCTGAGTCTGAGGAGAACACCAAAGGCAAACAAAACCTCAGGCAGCCCAACAGGACTGATGTACAGGGCAGATGGAGTCAGCCTGGGGTGTCCCGTGCCTGCTGCCCCTTCCCAGGGAGCCCAGCTCCTCTGCTCCTCCTAAAGAACCCACAGCCCAAGGTGATGGATTCATGGGAGTTGCTGAGTTACCAGGTTTCCTTACCCTGCTGCCTGTTTCCAAGGTAAATCTGGTTTGCAAAACTGGGAATTGTTGTCTTTGGGCCACTTCTGGTTTTAGGGATTGCCAATGTCCTCTCCTGGTGCCATCACCAGGTCAGAGCTCATCCCAGAGCAGCTCCAGGAAAATGATCTGAGATGGGGATGGGTGAACTGGAGATCTGTGCCCTACTTAACTGGCATATATATTTGACAGTAAGTGGGACACTCAATAACCTGAGATCTGACAGCCTTCAGATCCTGTATGGAGAGCTGTCAATCATCCTGGCTTACATTAAACACCTTCCCAGGCAGCTGGGCTATATTATAATATCCCAGCAGTGCCAAATTACAAATGGGAACCACACGTGCTAATCTCTTGATCCTGTCTTATTTCCCCTTTGGACAGTCCCTGAAGGATGTAAAAAAAATGTTTTTTGTGAGCATAAGAAAATGAAAAGCCCTGTGTGTGGGAGGGTGGAGTGAGCAGGCAGCCCCTGTGTCTCTCCCAAGGCAGAGATGGATTTGTTGCAGTGGATTCAGGAGCACATTCAGGGCCCTTTTCACTCTCTGCCCCAGCCATCAATGTAATGGGGACACCCAGTAATGGGGCAATGGGACTGCAGCAGGGGAAACCTCTGATGTTTTGTGTGCTCCTCAGCTTGCTCCTGTCCCCCCTGTCCCCATGAGCTGGGACTGAGCTGGACCTGCACTGATCATCAGCTTGGTTTGCTCTGGGTGGGAGCTCCTCAGGACACATCTGGAAACCACTGGGTGACCCACACCAACTCAGAGGTGATTTTTACATCTTACAGCAGCTTTTCATAGAATCACAAAATCATCCAGCTTGGAAGGGATCTCTGAGATCATCAACTCCAACCCTTGATCCACTCCCCCTGTGGTTCCCAGCCCATAGCACTGAGTGCCACATCAGTCTCTTCCTAAAAACCTCCAGGGATGGAGGGTTTTTTTCTGAGACCTAATTTAGTGAGGGTTGAGGACATTTTCCTGACTCTCCTGGTGCCAAGATTCTTTTAATGAGAAATGTTGGTGTAACACTATGTCCCTTGTACCCACGTGGCTCTCTGCCATGGCCAGGAGCTCAGATGAGGACAGGAATGAAGGGACCTTGGAGGCACCCACGGCTCCATCAGATTTCAGAGAGGGCAAAGAACACAGCAGCAGCAGGAGAAGCTTCTTGTGTATCCTAAGGACATAGAGATGGGAGAGTTTGACAGCACTTTCTGAGATATGCTTAGCAGCCCCAGGGGCTGGGACCAACCCTGCCATCCTTCGTGGAAACGTCTCCAAAAAGCTGTTTCTGTCTCATGGAGCATCAGGAATTGCACAGTGTGAGACACAGGATCTTCTCAGTCTTGGTGGGATCCAACAAGAGGAACTGGACAGTACAGGCCCTTCTCAGGAAGAATTTTAGTAGATTAGCAGATGTTTGAGCCCTGCTACATCTCCCTTCCACAAATGACCTTCAGGTGACTTTGCTTCCCAGTGTAAGAAGAGCAGAAGAAGGGGTTTCAGTCCACTGCAACTGGAATGGACTGGGCAGTTTGCCAAGTGAGTATCTGCTGGGTTAATCACTCTGCAAATCTAATCAGAAACTGGAATGTGCCAGGCTCATTACTGAAATTAAATTCACCTCCAATTAAAAAGAGAGCTACAAGCTTCCAGCATGTCGAGGTGCCCCCAGGCTGCCCCTCCCAAAACCAACATCAAATCCAGTCCTGCTGAACCTCAGGTTTGCTGAACACCCGATAGATTTCCAGGTGCAAGGAAGGGAATTGCTGCCTGTGCTTCCCCCCGGGGCTGTGTGAGGAGTTTGCTGATGCCCTTAATCTGTCACCTTGCAAGTGAGAGGGCACTTCAGTGGTTGGGTTTCTGAGGAGCTGTGGCCAACAGAAATCTGAGGACTCAGGAGCTGGAACATCTCCCATGGTAGGATCATTCCTGAGATCTACAGGCACCTTTACATTGTCACCTTCACACCTTCAATCTTTCCTTGGGACCTCCATGGCTCATGTCTGCACTTAGAGTCTAAATACAAAAATGGACATTGTGATGAGAACAGCAAGGCTGGAAATTCAAGCAGGGGAAAAAGCTGAGCTGCTGACTTAAAAGTTGTTCAAGCCCCATTTACCCCTTTGACTTCTACAATGAGGCTTGCACGGCCTTATCACAACATCACCTCTCTCAACCTCGTATCTTCCTCCATCTGTCCTTCACCAGGACATTATCTGATTTCAGGGAAGAACTTTTAATATCTTAGGTCAAAATATGAGTCTGTCACTGAAATCCAGCTCTGGAGACTTGGCAGGAATGTAAATGTAATTCCTGGCCACCTTCACTCCCCCAGTACTCATGAAACATCACATAAAGATTTGGCCTTGGCTTTCATCTGCAGATGGACAAAATGTATGAAACTTGAGGGCTTCCCATACACATGGTCTTGTTTTTCTCAAACTTTCCATCTCCTATTCTCAAGTCACAATATTTCTAAAAATACAGTGAGTGTCTGAGCTCCTCCAGCCTCACAGACAGGAATCCACACCAGATAACCTGAGAAAAGAGCCAGTGTTGGGATGGTTGAGTAGAGAATCACCTCTCTGTCTGTTTTATTAATCCTACTTAGAAGTTTTTCTCCAGAAACAATCAGAATGAAACATTTTTATTTTATCTGATTTTTGTATCATTATTTTAAGGGTTAGGTATAATATAGGGGTTCTTATGACTAAAGATTATTCTTGGTTATCAAAGACTGACGAACCACCAAATCAAATGTAGCTCTCACCTGAGTCATAGCCTGGCTTAACTAAAGGAGGAGTTTAGAGCCCTGACAAGCTCAGGGTCAGTAAATCAGTTGCTGTTCTGTATTCTCATGGAGATGGGTGAGGGACTTAAAAGTTTTCAATTTTACTGGGATTATCAAGACCTTGAGAAGCAATGTTTCATTTGTTTCCAGTATGTAGTAATTTGTCTATATTAAAGAAAATATTTCATTTGCCAGAAAGATGTTGTACATAATTTCAAACTGAAGTACTGAAGCAATTTGTTTTAGAAATGCTGACACAAAATGTCACCCATTTGGGGGGAATTTTTGTTACTACAAACAGCTGGTGGGTGCTCCACATTCCCAGAAGGAACAGCTTAGCCTTGAGGCACACTTAGTGGTGCCCAAAGCATGGTCTGGTGGCTGCCTGGGGTTCTGGGTCTCTCTACAAAAACAGAGCTCAGTGCAAGAGGAAGGAGACTTTAATTTAATTTAATTTAATTTAGTTCCCTAGGAGGCTGGCGAGCCCCAGGATGGTTCTATGCAAAGGGTCTGCCCAGTATTCAGGTGTTGCCTCCTCATCTTGGGGCAGAGGATGGGGACTGTCAGGTCCTCCTCAGGTCTCCTGGGCTCGCTCTTTCTACCTGAGCCACCTCCTGCCAACCAGGAGTGCTGGAAGCCAGAAGGATGGATGTGCTATCTTGTTGCAGGCTTTTCCAGACTACTTTATTGCTCTGGAATTGTCACTTCCATCTGATCTGGCCAGGTACAGGGTGCCTGGGGTTTACATGTGCCTGGTCTGACACTGTACCAGCAGGACAGGATTATGATCAATGAAATTTTTGGGTCAGCCTTGAAACCTGGCTGCTTAAGGAACTGGCACAGGACACTGTTCCTTTGCAACTTTAGGTGTAACCAGCACCCCTGAATTATCTTTCACTTGGCTGAGGAATGTGTTTGTCTGCCCAGAAAGGAGCTGGGGGCAGTTTGGAATCTTGTTCCCTTCCACAACCTTTTTTTCCTGGAAGTGTTCTGCACACAGTGCCAGGAGCTCAGGGGAAGAGCTGGCAAAAGGCTCTTGGGCAGGTGACACAGCCACCTCCCTGCCTGCTGCTCCCTCCTTCATCTGTGGATAAATCAGGTGAGGAATCCTGCAGGACTTTTATACCGAGTCCATTCTGCATTTGCTGTGGGTGAGGAACTGCAACTGTGATGAAGCATCCAGCACATGGTAGTGATCAGCACCCTGTGCCTCTGGACTCTGCTTGCTTCAGTTTCCTCTGCTCTGACCTCCCAGGTATCTGGGCCAAGGGCTTTATTTTGCCTGCTCTAGAAGGCCCTGCAACCTTCAATTCACATTTGAATTCTTCAGAATGTTTCTCAGCTGCCTTGAAGGTCTCTGAAAAATCCCTCCCTCCTTCCCTCTCTCTTTGTCCCTTTGCAGAGGACACTCCTGGGTGACATAGGTGTGGGGATGGACCTCAGGCCATTTGCCAGAGTCTCTTCTCTAACCTGAGTCCCTGTAGGGACCCTGATGGGAGCAGCACTGTGCCACCTACAGCCACCGTTCACCTCCAGAGGATCATCTTGGACAGCTGCTGGTTCTGAGGCTACAGAACTTCTGAGATCCACCTGCCACATGAAACAACTTCCCCATAACCGCCAGAGCATCCTGATAGGCATCCTGCTTCAGGTCACTGCATTACTGACTCAGAAGAAGTCACTGTCACCCCCTGCTTTGCCTCCAGAGCTGCCCTGGAGACCATGAGCCATCCCAGCACCATGGGGCTCATGTCTCAGAGAGGCAATAGTTTCCAGAGTGATGGCTGTCCCAATTTAGGATGCAAACACTCTTTCAGATCCTGGAAAGCCCTCTGCCAGGTTCGATAGGTTCTGAATTGTACTCCACTTGTAGATCCCAGTCTGGCCATGTGGGAGCAATAGAGTGCATCTTTCCATGGGCTGCCAGCAGCTGCCTGTACATGGATGGTGCCCTCCCAAAGTATCCCCCAAGACCAACTCTGGGATGCAGAGCTGAGATGTCAGCTTGTCCCTCCCAGGGTCCTCATCACACCTGGCTCTGTCTCAGCATCTGCTTGTAGTGAAATGAGGCAACCAGGTGCCACTAATTGCCAGGTAGTGGGCAGGAGCTTGTGTTCAGCCCACCTGTGCCTGATTAGGGTGGCCCCCACTGCGCATGAGCAGGATTAGGGGGCCAATAAAAGGTGAGATCCAAACGCAGGCTCAGCTCAGTCCTGAGCAAGCCAGCAGAGAGGCTAGCTGATTCCAGAGCAATATCACTGATCCAGGCTAGTCAACCCTGAGGGCTATCAGCTCAGAGCACCATTTGTGAGTCTCTGCTGGAACACCTGCTTGGACCTTGGAGTGTCATACCCTAAGAGAGGTTTGTCTTGCTGCTTCTGCTCCCAAGATTTATTCTAAGGCATTTTGCCTGAGTTGTGAAGTCCAGAAGCTGGGAATGTTCTGGACAGGTGCAACCTTTGGTGCACCTCACCCAGGGTTTGTCTGCTCCATCAGTCTGCTGAAATCTTACTGGGTTTTGTTGCATGGTTTGGTCTCATGGAGTCTGCTCACAGACTTTGGATCAAACTCAGGAGGACTGAGCCCTGGTCTCCTACCTCCTGTTCAGTTATATCACATCTCACGAGCAATCTATTGAGAGTAGTTGGAGTCAGAATGTAAAGGCAAGCTGGGAGATCAGATCTGGCCTTTAAATAGTTGTTATGGTATAAGATTTAATTCCTGTTTGCCATTCTAGGATGTATTTCACAGCCTCCCTCCCTCTTTTCCTTCCTTTTCTCCAATCTGCCAAATCTGCCCATCACTCTGATTGGTCTCAGGCCCTCTCCTAGGAGTGATGTTCCCATCAGTGTATTGTCTCATACTGGGGTACTCGTGCTGCCTCTTCCAGTCTACACTTGCTGCCTGACTGATGGATTTTGCTGAGGATCTTTGTGAAGGGTGCTAAGAGGCAGGAAACCCATGGGATCAATTTACAGCTCCCAGGTTAATTCCCTGAAATGCCACTCTTGAATCTCTCTTTGCCTTTCCTCTGGGTTACTGAGCATGAAGCTGTCAGCAGCCCCTTCCCTGGCATGCTCTGAGGTGGCTTTTTCAGTGTGGGACAGTAATTCCCTCTGGAAATCTGGAGCTCCTCACCCTGACTGCTCATGGCATCTGGTTACCTGTCTGACCTTCTCCAGATTTGGGAGAGGGACTGTCTGCAAGGACCTAGAGTGCTTGGGTGAGGGGGAATGGTTTAAAATCAGAGAAGAGTAGATTTAGACTGGATGTGAGGAGAAAGTTCTGTCCCAGGAGGGCAGTGGAACCATGGCCCAGGCTGCCCAGGGAGGGGGTTGAGGTCTCATCTCTGGAGATGTTCAAGGTGAGGCTTGAGGAGGCTCTGAGCACCCTGAGCTGGGTGAGGGTGTCCCTGAGACTGCAGGGCTGGGACTGGGGACCTTGAGAGGTCCTTTCCAACCCAAATCATCCTATGATTTTTTTCCTAAGTCCTGCAGAGTGGCTGCTGATTGCAGACCTTCTTGGGGGGTGGTCATGGTTCATCAGCTGCTGCCTGGGGGGTACTGGGGAGCTCTGGAGAAGCAGCCTTGTTCCCAGGATTGCCAAGGGGTGAGGCTGGGGAGGGGGCAGTCCTGAGGGCAGTCTGATTGCTGCTCCCAAGGCTGCTGGCACTGACAGCTTCCCAGGAAAAGTTCTGGGACTGCTCAGGAGCTGCAAGTACAAAGTGGAGCAAGAAAGAGTCGACTCAGGGGAACTCCTGACACATGTTAGCAAATAACCCTCCCACCAGCAAAGCTGCATTCCTTGCCAACCCTGCCCGGGCAATCTGGAGTGCAGGTTCTAAAGAGCCCCCAGAGAAGGGTTGGGGGGATGCAAAGTCCTTGTTAGGGAGCAGAGAGCTCAGCGCTGCCCCAAGGGTTCATTAGCAGCATCCTTTGCCTTTGGAGGTGTTTAAGCAAGACTTGGTGCTGGAGGGAAAGTCGCCTTTGTTGCCTGGCTACAGCCTTGCCGAGGCTTTGAGGGAGGTACCCGGAGCTTCATTAGAAGGGGCTGTTGGGGGAATTTTCAGCTGTAGCTGCAGGATGGAAATGACAGCCCGGGGCAGCCCTGAGGCAAAACGGCTGCCGGTTACTATCAGCCACACATCACATCCCAGCCCTGACAAGACAAATAAGGGTAATTGTCTCTCTCTCTCTCCTTAATGAGGGGGATGTGATTAGCTGCTGAAGGCCTTGGCTACCAGGCACCAGCATTGCCCGACTCAGCATCTCTGGCTGTGAGCTGGGGAGCAAGGACCAGCCAGGCACTGGGAAGCTCTGGGAAGTCAGCAGCAAACAGAGAGCTTGGAGCTCTCATGGCTTGGAGAAGGGTTGTGGGGAGCAGAAGCATTGGACAATGAAGAAGAACTGAGGAAATGGTGCTTTGTTGCTGGTTTTTTCATGTTGCAGAGGCTGTACCTATGCTGGGAGGCTGCATAGGCAGCTCATGGAGCACGGATGTTTGGGGCTGGACCAGTGGAAGTCAAACTGTTGAGCCAGATGGTGATCAGATGCTTCCTGGGACCACCTCATCTGCTCTGATCCCTGACAAGCATCTGCGGCAATTATATCAGCCAAGCTTGGCTGGTGATGGTATAAGAAGTGGTCCAAGTTCACATTCTCTGCAGCTCTCAGCACAGCCCATGGGACAACCCAGCACTTCTGTGTGATGACATGGTTAAAGTAAAGACAAACTGTGATGAATGTGGACTCAGAGCCTTATAAAGGACTGGTTCACTTCAGCTTCAGCGTTACAGGAGCTGTGGGAAGCTGCTCAGATGGCAGACAAGCTGGGCTGGGGTCTGCAGAGAGGATGTCCCTGTCATTTCCAGGGCTGTGATACAGATGGGGGAGTGGAGAGGACACACACAACTGGAGAAGGAATTACCTCCTGGGATATCGTGGAAGCAATGAAAGATGAAACCTATGAAGGGGAAAATCAGGGACAGAGTTGAAATGGGAATGATGCAGTTTGGGGGCTGAATTCCTGCAGGCACTGGGAAAAGCTTCAGTGCCAGGGCCAGGGATGTAAACATCCCCAACCTCCTGCTCTGCTTCTCAGGCCCTGGAGACACTGCCAGAGCAGAAGAAGGATTGAGAAACTTTCATCAGGAGCAATAGCAGAGTTTCCTTCTAAAGCAGCCTTTATGGACTATTGTTTAGGAGTGATGGTCAGAACCATACAAGCAGTTTCTCCAGGCCCAGCCCATGAAGCACAGAACCAAGGCAGAGATTTTCATAACCTGATTAGTGAAGACAGGTGAGTTAGGGAGAAGTTATTCTACAAAAACTTCCTCTGGAGGTGGAATGACACATTCCCACATTCCTAGCACCAGCCAGCACTGTGTGTCAGCACTGGCAAGCAGTGGCCCTGGCTTGTAAACAAGTGGGTAATGCTGTAATCACACCCTGCACTGCAGCCATGTCCTGGTTTGGGCCAGGATAAAGGTGATTTTCTGTCTTGTGAATCCTTCAGGATTCAAGGGAGTATTGAAAGGTGACCCTTTCCCAGGCTCCACCTGCCAACAAAGCTCCACCTGCCTGAGAGAGCAAAACTTTTTACAAGACTCTGAAACTGCTAATCAAGGCAGTACCTGCACACTCCAGTTACTCCTTTCCTGACCTAAGCAACAAATTCCTATAATAAAGAGGCAATACAGCACTCTCGGGTCCATTATTTCTTGCACACTGCTCCACTCTGAGGGTCATCTTGGCCAGAAATGATGGGGTTGCTTTTCTTCCTCAAAAAAAAGTTATCTTTGTAGTATGTGTTTCTGTCTGGGAAAAGGCAGGTACAGTGTGCTGCCAAAGCACAACTTGTCTTCACCCTCATCTGCATTAAAGCAGAGGGTGGTGACCAACTCCCAAGAGCCCCATATTCCCTTCTTATGAACCTTTCTTATTCCCCACACCTGGGAAGGTTTTCCAGGAGAAATCCAAGAAGCAGCTTTTAGCCCAGCAGATTTTGATTGCACCTCCACAAAAGTAATTCTTGCATATCTTGATTTTGTTGACCACAATGATTGTTCCTTACCCATCTGGCTGTCACTTCACTCTCTGGGTGGCTGAGTGCCTGGGCAGGGACTGTCCCTGTGTCCCACCTGGC
Organism: Calypte anna; assembly: GCF_003957555.1. Lineage (NCBI taxonomy): Eukaryota > Metazoa > Chordata > Aves > Apodiformes > Trochilidae > Calypte > Calypte anna. The sequence goes on from NC_044268.1 coordinate 6,114,045, forward strand.
AGCCTGTGACTCAGAAGGGCTTCACCACCATGAAGTGATGCAAACATTTACCCCTCTATTATCTCTTTTTTTTTACCCAGATGAATGAACCCTGAATCAGATGTCAATAACTGCTTGACATTCCTGGAGATCCCTGCGTGCTGGTGAGTTTAGCTCCATACAATTTCCCTGTTGAGAAAGCAGCAGCTTTGGTCTGCTCTGTGCAATAGGAAGCTGTGGGAGAGGCTGAGCAATCCGAGGAATGCTTGAAACACCCACTTGAAGTTTGGTTCTGGAGCCTCATGCTATGTCTTTTCTCCTTGTTCTTTTGGGCAGATGTCTCAGTTTCTCAGTTCCTGCCACCTGGCCTCACTTTTTGGCAGGACCAGCCTAGCACTGGGTTTGTGGAGTAGAGCAGGGGATGGAAGCAGAGGAATTCCCACAGGAATGCCCATGACCACATCACCAGCTCTTTGTACAGCAGGAGAAAGGCAGGAAGGGGATGAGCCGTGGCATGAAGTCACCAGGACAAACAGAACCACATCCCCTGTGTGACACAGTGTCTTGGGTCAACATTCACATCGTTCCAACTTTTTACTTGCTCAGCTGGCTTTGCACCCCCCTGAGCCCCAGGAAGCCCAAGCCTGGCTGTCTCATCACTGTATTTTCCTCCTGAGCAGAGCTCTGGGTGCTGCATACCCTGGGCAGTAACTAAGTGTGGATTGTCTCACTGCCTGAAACCAGGATCTCTGTGGGAATCCTGATTTTGGATAGCCTGGCAGCTCCCTCCTCCAGCCTGGGTGGGCTCAGGCTCTCTGTGTGGCTCTGGATGCTGCAGATATCTCAGCCCAGAGGACTCCACATGCAAAGACCAAACCTGCAGTGGAATTAAGTGGGGGACAGAGGTCTGCAATGATCCATGTCACTGGCACCCTCCAGCCCTGCTGCAGTCACCATCCCACCCCTCAACAGGACATGTACAGCCTTGTCACATGTCCCAAAGTTTGGAATCCCACATATCAGAGCCTAACCTGGAACTTCAGGTGTGTTTCTGCTTTTCTGAACCATGGCTATGGCTGAGTGGAGGCTGCATGAAAGTGACTCAAACCAGCTCATGCCAGCATATGGGAGATGCTCTGTGTTGTACTGGGTCTGTCACCACTCTGTCTTTAGTGCTATCAAAAGGGGACTTCTTCCTGCTGGAGACACAGGAGGGGAAGTGTCTGATGCTGTAATTCCACCTGGGAGCTTTTTCAGTCCTTTGTACCACTGTTAGGTGGTACATCCTTGCTCTTCCAGAGGAGCAGATCTGAGTGCCCATGAACAGCCCATGACCATGGCTGGCACTTGTGGTGCTTGAAACATCATCCACGGAGGGAACAGGAGAGCCCAGCCTTGTGCAGGCTCTGCCCTTTGGGAAGGTTGGAGGCTATGGATGTGTGCTGTGAGCTCCCTGCTTTCTTGGTTTGGGTGAGATGAGGAGCTCTCTGCCCCTTCCTCACCTGACTGGGAACTAAGGACCCAGGGCTGTGGCTGTATACCTGACCTGACCAGAGGAATCCCAGCTCTGCATCTCCCTGCACCCCAAGGGAATTCCCAGGGAGCAGAACAGACCCCTTGGACCTGGCAGCAATAGGGAGAGTTGCTTGGGAATGTACTGCCTACAGAAAGCCCTACAGAAGAACACAATTTGCAGCACAAATGGCTCTTTCCCTCCTGTCCCAGAGCTCTGCGTGAGCTGTCTCCAGTGCACTGGGTGCCTGCAGCCTTTCCATGTTTCCTGTTTTCATTCCAGTGTCTGCAGAGCAAACATACCACATGCCTGGAATTCCAGCCCTGAGCACCAAGAAGAGGAGCCAAGGGCAGATCCATCAGAGTCTCAGAGCCCTTTCCCCAGCCAGGCTGGGGATGCTGAGAACTCCCTGACTCCTTCCTTCAACCTTTGTCTTTCTTTTTCTCTCCCACTTCCCAGAGCTGCTGTTTTACCCTCCAACACTCTCATGCTGCTGTATTCTTCTGACAGGAGGGCAGGATTTGCCCCCAGTCCTACAGGCAGCAGTTGGAGAGAGCTCTGTGGCTGAGTCTCTGCTGTTGGTCTGGTGGGAAGGTGTGTGCAGAAGATTGCTCTGAGGACCAAGATTTTTTGCAGAAATGTGCCATAGCCAGCACAACACCACTGCCCCATTGCAGTGAAAACTTTGTCATGCCTCCCTCCTAATAGTATAAATCAGGAGTAAAACCCTTCAGCCAGTGGAAGGATTGTCTTGGCAAGGATTTGGTAACTTTTCCTTGTGTCAGTGGGATCTGTCCCTCCTGAGCATCCCCTCTTGTTTACTCAGGACACATGAAAGATACAGAGCTGGCAATTGGTGACTAAAGGGACACAGGGTCTGTGATGTGTCAGCTTTGGGGTCAGTGATGAGTGGGGAGGGTGGGAAGGGAGAAAGGTTTCTGCTAACTTCTCATGGAACATCTTGTGGTTGTGTCCAATGCTGCTGACTCCAGCCCTGAGGCACCATTCCTGTGTGGCCTTGAGACAGAAGGACAATTTGTGTCTGCCTCAGTTTCCCTATATATAAAACGGGGTTCCCACTCAAGAGACCTCAGCTGTGTCACACTGTGAGCTCTGTGGATGAGGGCACCTTCAGGACTGATCCCTCATCCCATTGCTTCCTGGTGCTGGGCACTGAGCATGGCCAGACAGGGTTTCTCCTCAACAGCCCATCTCTGGGGCTACCTGCTGGCCTGGCCCACCCAGACACCTCTTTTGGCGTCAGTAAAGGGGACAGTGATGTTACATGATGGAAGTCTCTCTACTTTTTGGAAGAAGGTGAGGTCCGATTTGTCACTTAGGAAGGTGCCAATGCCCTGGTGCCTGCTGGCTCATCACAGCAGTGAGGCTCAGCCCTGCCTCTTGAATCTGGCAGAACCAGGGTCCTGCAGCACAGGAGTGGGACAAGAGAAGCAAATTTTTTTTTCTTTATGCTTTTTCAAATCAATCCCACCCCTCTGCTCTCTCCCAGCACTGTGCAGTCAGCCCAGGGAGTGAAGAGGAAAATCCAGATTCTCCCTGGGACACAGACTCTTTAAAAAAAAGTCCAGATCTGGGCTTTGCTGGGATTCCAGTGGTGACAATTGTCCCTGTGAAGTGGCAGATCTCCCAAAGTGACAGTGTCACACTGGGGACCACTGGAGCTGGGGTGTCCTGCTCACTGCAGCCCCAGCCTGGCTCTGGAATGGGGATGAAAACAGCAGGGAACAGAGCAAGGGAATGCCACTGCAGGAGAGGGATGGAGAATCATCCCCAGGCTCACATTTTCTCCTGTGTTATTATCCTTTTGAAAAATTAAAGACAATAATAGGTTACTGTGGCTGCAAATGAGATAATGGGAGATTTTAGGGAGATAAAATTCTAATGGTATCCAGGGAGAGAAAATTGAAAGGGCTTCATGATGAACTTATCCTCAGTTACAAATATTCCCCCAGGTTAGGACCTTCTGGTGTTAATAATTAACCAGAATATTATGGAGGCTAAAACAACTACAAGATGCAGAGAGATGATGGGTTCAGTATTCAGCATGTGCACAAACCTTGCCCACCACTCCTCTCAGTTTCTGTGGCAACAGCACAGCTGCTTTCCAGGACAGCTTTCATTAACCATTTACAGCTGTGGGAGCTGGAGGAGGGAATCAACAAACTTTTGGAGAAATGAGAGCACAGGAGCAATTCCTGCTCCCCTCCTGCCAGGTGTGAGCTCAGGTCTGAACCCAGCTGTGAATCCAGCTCTGAGTCCATCTCTGAATCCAACTCTGAGTCCAGCTCTGAGCCCAGCTCTGTATTCTTGCTACAATCCCATGCAAAAAGTCCTCCCCCAGCTTTCTTATAGGTCCTGTACCACCTCCTGGGGAGGTGGTGGAGCTGCCATACCCCTGACCTGGACTTCTTCCCATGGAGCATTATCCCAGAGTCTGGAGGTGGGCTGGGATCCTGGGCTGGACACATCATCCTTCCCATCTCAGGGAATATGGGTGCACCCACCCCAGCCCCTTGACCACTGACCAGTTACCCCAGCCAGCCTGGGAAATGATTTATGGGGCACAATGCTATTTCTGGGACTGGACTTACCCACTCAGGAGTAATTTCCAGCTCTGGGTTCCCAATTAAACCCTTGTTGATTCTAACACCTTCCAAATGGAACGAGAGATCTGCTTTGGCCAGTCACCACCCAGCAGACCAGGCAGCAAAGGGACACATTTTAGCAATAAGGAATCCCCTCATGTGAGTTACTTTATTATACATTTCCCAGAGATTCAGCTCCGGGGCAGTTGAACCCAATGACACAGAAAGTGGCCATAAAGGAAGGGAGCTGATCCAGTCCAAGCAGCTCTTTAAACCCAGGGGTGCAGCCCCTGCTCTTGCATCCTCTTGCTCAGGTGTGTATCAGGAACATCACTGCAAAGCCACACGGGGGGTGCCCAGGGCTGGGCTCTGCCCCCAGCAAGATGGGGGCAAGAATGGGCTCTGTGCAAGAGGAGAAGGAGATGCTGGGGTCTTAGGGTGCTGAAAGGTGGGGAGAAAGAAGCAGAGCAGCTGCTCCCCAGCAAGGCTCCAGGGTCCTCCTCCCAGTGAGGGAAAGGTCCCTAATCCTCATCCCAGCTGGATGTTCCTGAGCCCTGGGCTCTGGTTCTGGAGCAGGTGCCCTCACCACTGGGCTGGTGCCAGGTTCTCATCCAACCTCCTCTAACCCAGCTCAGGGGATGAGTCTGGGGTGAGTGGAAGCTTCAGGAGGGTACCCAGCCCCAGTATTTTGCAGTATTTTACACTGTAACCTTTTGGGGTGGAAACTATTTGGAAGCACCAACGTGGAGAATTAAAGTGGATTTTAATGATGTCTTATGTCTGAGTGAGCATCTCAGATTTCAGTATCATGTGGGTCCATGTGATGAAATTCAGCCAGTAAAAAATCCCCCATCATCTCCTTTATGTTAATAGGTATATTTACATTTTAGAGCTTAAATTTAATTGTTATGATCTTTCAAAAGTAGGCTTCAACTGAAGGAAAAACCTCAGGTACTCTCTGCCTACCAACCATACATGAATACTAAACAAAGTGGTCAGAAACAGATTGATGAAAAAAAAAAATTAATTAAATACAACTTTCCCTGCAGCTTCATTCAACCTTTATATCAAAACCGACATTAAATGTATCTGTGTTCATTTGTTTAAAAAAAATCCTTTGAACACATCACTATCTCCATTTAAATTAAAAAATGACTTAGCACAAAGACCAAAAAAAGCCTTCTGTGCAGGAGTACAATGAGTAATGAACTTCAAATCATATCTGCATGAAAGATCGTCAAGTTGGATATTGTTTTTCCATATGACCTGTTTTTTTTATAATTATTGTATTTTTCCTGGCTCTCACTTTATAAACAGTGGCACCTCTCCCCATAGCTGGCTTAAATAGAAGTTGATTTAATCTTTGACATTTTCTTTTTCAGAGCCTTCTTTGCAAGTGCCACACAATAGAGCTTTGTTGGTCACAGTTTAATTAAACACAATTACTTTGCTTTAAGTAGCAGAGGCAGTGACACTTTAAAAAGTTCTGACTCAAACAGTTCCTTTTCTGCTTGAAAAATAATACAGTGTCAGTGAATAATTAAAACATTGAAATCATCAGAATTAATTAACATCTCAACAGTTTTAAGTGCTTGAGAGTTTTTATTGCTGTACATTTCCTTTGAAACGATTTTTTTTTTGGAGGCTGCAAGCAGCTTTTTGGTGCCATTCTGCAGGGTCAGGGACTGAAACCTTCCCCCTCCCAGCAGCCAGGAGGGAGCTAAAACCCTGCAGCATCCTGCCACAGGGTCATTGCCAGATGGAATCCTGGTCCTCATCTCCTGTGGATGTGCAGAGCTGGTTCTGACCCAGCATAGCCCCTGCTGGGCTGTCTCCAGCACCCCAAAACTCATCCTGCAGGATCCAACCCCACTGCAGTGCCATCCACACCCCTGCCAGTTTGCTGCTTTCTCCATGGAAAACCAAACCAAACCACAACAAAAAACCCAAAAGATGTTCAATTACTTCCTAATAGTATTGGAGGCAGGCCCAGAGAGGTTTTTCTGCTCTCCTCACCTTCCTGCATGGACTGGAGACCTCCAGAACCCCTGCAGCGTCACCTCCTCAGCACATCAGGCTCCCAATCACTTCTTTCTATGCAGTTTACAAGCCCTTGGACAGTGATCTGTCAATATTCTGCACAGTCATTCCCATACATGGGCCCATCAATATTTATTGCAGTCATTTCCACCCATCTGAATAATAGAAATTGCATTTGGAAAAGCTGGTCAGGAAATTGGATGTCACAGTTCTCAGCTGAGTGCCTGGAAGAGGCTGCTCTCAACTTGAAATGCAGTTTTGTGCCTTTCATCCCATTGCACCTACTTGCTCCAAACCAGTTCTTCCTCCTTTTCCATGAGTAAATTTTTCAAATGAGGATGGGCTGGTGTCCTGACCTGGCTGGAGCAGAGGCTGCTGTGCTAAAAATATGAATGTGTTTCCTCTTTGCTTCCTAGTCCCAAGTGGTTCTGCTGCTTTTCTCTGAATGTTTGAAAGAAATTGGTATCATTATTGTCATGAACTTTCTAGCAAGAATATGATGATCCAGGCACCTGGCCATAATTTGCAGGAGAAGCAGCAAAGGTGGAGTATCCACCAGTCCCAGCCCATCCCTCTCCTTCCAACCCCTGCCTGCTCTTATGAAGCTCTTCTTACACCTGCCCAAGGCCACCCACATCACCATCCCTGTGACAGTCACCCCCAGTGTTCTGTCTGCAGAAGAGACCTGCCTGCTGGTACCTCTGGAGGGCACCATGTGGGCTTTTAGAGCCATGATGAGGTGATGGGGATGTTACTGGTCCTGTGTTCCCTGCCCTCCGACCCAACACATCCCTGGTGCCTGCAGAAGTGTCAGAGGTGGAGCAGGGGTAGGAGCCAGGTAATGCCCAGTGCCCAACAGCCTGGGTTGTGCTGAGTGTGGGTGCTCCAAGAGGCTTCCTGGCAAAGCTCTGCACGAGCTGGAATAGGAGAAGTCCAACTCCAGGATTTCCCACCAGTGTTCCTCCAGGATCATCTCCTACTCAGCCAGAGGTTGGTCCCTGCTGGTGCCTGCCAGGCAGAGAAAGGTTTTCCTTGGATAACTGATAATAGTCTGGGTATAATCTGCAGCCAAATTAATATTTAGCAGCTTGATGCCTGTATCAGGCATTGGTTTAAGAGATATTTCACAGTACAGAGAGAGGCAAATAGCAGATTTCTTCCTTTTAATGGACCTCAGGTTCATTAAATGACATTTCACCTCCCTAAGCACAAGGTTTTTACTCACTAAAGGGATTCACTCTCTTTTCAAGGTGTCCTGGATGTGTTGGAAGTTGAACATCTGGTTGGGGGACAGGCAGTGGCAATGTCTTTGCTCCCAACCTGGGTGTATTTTCTATTTCCACAAGTGGCTCTTCTCACACTGAAAACATGCAACTTGACAAATTTCATGGTTTTCAGCTCAATTTTTTTCTGAAAGACAAACTGTGTCTTCAAAAGGCTGCACTTTGAAAAACATTTGCCTGAAAACAGGCAACTCACTGCAGCTGGCAGGCCCAAAAAGGCAGGGAATTTGTTTTTAAGGTGAACCATGTTACCAGATTTGAAAATCTCAGCAAAATCATTGAATTCTGGTGGCTTTTTGTTTTTTGTTTTTTTTTTTTTTTTTTTCCCAACATTGATAATTTCTGTTCTCTTCCCTCCAAAATGTGAATGTGTGTGTAATGGTGTAATGTGTAATGGGGACAGTCCACCAGCAAGGCACATCCAGCAGGAATTATTTCATCATGAAAGAGCCTCAAACCATCAAACACTGGGGAGGTAGGAAATCCCCCCAGATGTGCCAGCTGGGCCTTTTTTATCTCTTAAACTGATGGTTCTTTCACTGCCCTTTCCTACACTTGGTCAACCTAACCTGGGTACTTGAGCCAGCCCAGCCCTGGGGATGCCCCACGTGTGGCATCAGCGTTGAGATCAGCAGGGGACAGCAGTGAAGCTTTGCCTCCTGTGACACTTTTTGTTGTCACAGGTCTGGGACTTATGAAGCCAAGACTCTTCCATTCACAGCCCTTCTCCTTAATCTCATGGCCAATGCCTCCCATTTTCCCTCCTCAAGCAGCTTTTTTGGGGCCAGCAGGAGCCATCCTTGGCTTGGACCAGAGGAAAGCATCTCCTCTCCAGCCTCGCTGCAAGGCTGAGCCTCTGCAGTCATGGGATGGGTCACAGAACCTTGATTCCCCCCATATTTGCAACCACACAGTAAGGACCAGGCAGGGTTTGAAGCCAGATGCCATCAGAAAATTCAGATATTGCCACTCCAAGCTGCAGTCCTCTCTGCTCCCCTCCTCTCTGGAAGGTGAAAACTCAAATCCTGGGTTCAGTTTTGGGATCCCCACTACCAGATGGACATGGAGGGACCAGCTGAGGGGCCTGGGATTGTTTAGACAGAAGAAAGGAAGGTTGAGGACAGATCTTCTCACTCCCTACAAATACCTGGAAGGAGGCTGGAGGTGGGCGTCAGGCTCTTCTATGAGGTAACCATTGACAGGATGAGAGGAAATGGCCTCAAGCTGCAGCAGGGGAGGTTCAGGTTGGACATTAGGAGGAATTTCTTTACTGAAAGAGTGGTCAGACATTGGAACAGGCTGCCCAGAACAGTGCTGGAGTCACCATATCTGGAGATATTAAAAAAACATGGGGACACAACACTTCAGGACACGGGGTGGTGTTGGGTTGATGATTGGACTTGATGATTTTACAAGTCTCCTCCAACCTCAATGATTCCATGATTCCATCACCCCCCTCCCACCAGCTCCTTCTGCTCCTTGAGGCTAATTTGAAAAGAGACCACAAAGGCTTCTTGTTCCTAATCTCCTAATTCTATCCCATTCATAAGGTCTTGGTGGGATTTACTGAGCTGGCAGGCAGTAAGGTAGGAATTAAAACCAGGTAAAGATCCATTGGTCTGGACAACTCCAGAGACAGCCTGGAGAAAACACGATTGGCAAACGTGTATTTTGGTGTTCTCAAAATGGATTTTACTGCTAGAGCTCAGCCCAAATGCCTCATTTCCCTGGGACCTGTATCATGATGCTTTCAACCCACTTGTAATCTAGGTATGTGACTTGAACTGAGAATGATGAAAGAGCTGAGGACATTTGCAGCTCCTTGGAGCCACTCAGGGAGTGAGGAAGCTCAGGTGTCCTCTTCCACATCAGCAGATGAAGGTCTCACTCTGCAATGGAGAGAACACAGCACCCACAGTGGATCATCACCTGGAAATCCATTCCATGGGATAAGGATCTTTCCTCTGAGAAAAAAAAAGCAGTGAACTAGAAAGAGAGCTTGGAATTAATGGCTGTATAATTTGGCACTGGGATTTGTAAGTTCCTGATCAAAGAGAGATTAATGGTCCAGATAAAAAGAGATACTAAAGGAAACAGATGCTTCATGTTTGCACACTTGGCAGAGCTGGGAAATGTGGCAGAACAGCCCTGTCCCAGCTCCAGGACATGGGGACAGGGTCTATCACTGTCTGTACCACCAGCACATCAACGCAGTGACACCCAGTTCAACCAGCATTTCTTCTGTGTCCATTTATAAGAGAACTTCCTATAAATTTGCTGTCTTAAATTAGCTTCAGGGCTGTGGGAAGTCAATAAATACTGGAGATGACAAAGTGTAATGGCATCATCACTGCTGGTGGCTCTGCTCTGTCCCACCAAACATCAAGGTTGCCCTGGCTCAGATTTCCTGCCCTGAGGAACCTTGCAGCTCCTTTGTGATAGGAAAAAATCAGGCAGGTTTGCCTCAGTCTTTCTTCTTGAATAAGAAAGGCCTCAAACAAAGACTTGTAAGAATGAAATTGAAAGGTGAAAACTGAGAAGGTGATGGACTGAGCTCTTCCTTCTAAAGCACTTTCTCATTTGAACACATTTGAGCTTGGTTTTTATTTTTTTTTCCTTCAAAGCTAAACAGCAACCAAAAAAAAATTAATAATTTGGGGGAGTCAAATAAATCTTTTGTTTCCATTTACGCCTAAGACCCTCAGTTTTGTGTCAAGCAGTTGAAAGTGATTCCAAGCTGAGAAATATTTATCTTAAAATAACATACTGAATATTTTTTTTTAATTTTTTTTTTGGACACAGATAACTCCTGGGACAACCCAATCTCTAGGCCAGCCTCTTCTCCACTCCCTTCTCCAACCTCTTGCTCATCCTCAGTAAATTCCCCACCTCTGAGCCCAGCCCCTCTCTCCTCCCAGCACCTATCTCAGGGGCTCCAGGGCTTCTCAACTCTGGTCATGCTTTCAGCTGCACACCAAGCACATGCCTGCACAGATCTGTGGATTTATCAGTCTGTTTGGGCTGAAAAACCATGGGAAAACTCAAGAGAACACAAAGATTTGCTATTTTTTTTTTTAATTGACTACTTCCACTTTTCTGTCTTTTTTTGAATTTTTTTTTAAATGCTTTCACTTTATTTTTGGCTTTTTTTGTTTCACACTCAACTCAAAGCAAAAATATTTTCCCAAGTTTTTGCAGCTCAGCCAAGGAAATGAATTCATAAAGCTCTAATTATTTGCAACTCACAAAAAAGTCTTTGATCCAGAGCAGTGACCTTGAGCTGATGGCTGCACAGGGAGTCAGTGATCAACTCCTCTGGAGACAGTTCCCGTGAAATCCCCCTTGTTCTCTCTGACCCCCTCGTGTGACAAAGAACCTTTTCATCCCTGCCCAACCTAAACACTGGGAAACACAGATGTCTTTATGGAAGAGACTAAGAGAGACAGGAGCCTTTGGAGATGCAAAGCCAGGCAGGACACTGAACCCCTTCAGTCAGGAGCTGTGGCTGTGGTGGGTCACGGGGTCTTCAAGAGCAGCACCAATGGGTCCAGCAGCTTCAGATCTTTAGAATCAGAAATCTAGTGGCAAAGTCACGAAATGGATCAGAAATTCCCTCTGTGCCTGCCCCTGGTAACATCTCTGAGCTTGGAAAGGTTGTGAGGAGACTCAAACCTTCCCAGCCCGGGTGGCACGGAGGTCCCTGGCAGGGAAGTGCCCCTAGATGGGAAACAATCTCAGCTTTCAGCCTGGACATTGGGAACACCTTCTCTGGGTGTGGGAAACACTGGGGACAGAAAATAAAATCCATTATTAGAAGGCATTCAGCAGGCTACAAAACAACTGAAGATGGAACAGCCACAAGGCTAAGGAGAAAGCTGCAATTGCTGAAGGCAAACATCCAGGCTTCAGACCTCACAGGTCCTTTACTGGGTGGAACTGGTCAGGTTTCCAGTAGCAGTCTCCTGGGCTGAGCACAGCTCCAAGGAATCCAGTAAACTTGTTTTGTTAACATCTGGAAAGAAAGTGGGAGACGTTTTCCCACCATGCTGAGATAACACTGAGGTGTCTGCTCCATCCCCGAGGGAAGGAAGGTGTCAAACTGAGAAAATCCCAGTTCAGCTGCTGGCTTAAAAACTTCAAAGTGAAGCAACAGCCAAGGGGCTGGAAGAGGATGCTCTGGTAGGGTGATGATATTTTCAATGACTCCAGGGATGCCAGGACGGATTTACAAGGCTGGGAGCAAACAAATGCTACGACAGCCTTCAGATAAGACCAGAGGGAAGGTAGAGGGTAATTAGAGAAGTGTTAAATTCCTATAAACCAGGGAAACCCCTGGAATGTCTGTCACTACCCGAGGTAGCTGTGGCTCACACACCACCATTACCCACATTGGGAAATAGGTGAAATTTCAAAAAAATGCAGGAAGTGATTGAAAACCTGCCCTGTGGTGGAAAAGGTGAGATGTTCAGTGTGTTTAATTTACCTCTGAACAGGCCAAAGGGTGAGTTGGAGGTGCTGGAAAGTGAGAAACTGTGAAACTTGCCTGTGAGCCAAAGCTGGAAAAGCTCAGGGCAAATAAGTTGCAATTAAAAATGCAAATAAGCAGCCATAGGAGTAGTCAATTTTGGCATGCAAAACATTTTCCAGGAGGTAATGTCTGTACACAAGGATTGCAAAGCTCCCAAAAGTGTGCCAGATGCATTTGGCTCAGAGAAAGATGTGGGGGAATTCAGAAGCTGATGTCCAGGCAGTCACACAAGCAATTGGAGTCATCCCTCCTGGTCTTGATATCCATGGAGATCTTCCAGAAATGTCCTCATCAGATCTTCAACAGATTTATTGCAATGTTTGAGAAGTTTTTGTACTCAATCTCTTAATATAATGCTATCCATAAAAGAAACCACACCATCCTTCAGTCTGTCTCAAGGAATGGCAATTATTATAAGATTTTTATCTTTGAACTTCACAAAACGCAGAGAAAATAAACCAACAAACCCAAGCTGATCACATAACATATTTCATAGAAAAACAAAGAATTTAAGCTGGCAAGAAACTGTAGAAGTTTCCCAAGTCAGGCAGAAACCACTAAATATAGCAATGGGAATGAATCCTATGGAAACTGTGATGTTTTTCAGAGCAGGGTTCACCAGTTTGATTGTGATGTGCCCAGTGGCACTGAGCAGTCAGGCTGCAGGGGGGTGATGGATGCTCCTCCTCTCCTCTCCTCTCCTCTCCTCTCCTCTCCTCTCCTCTCCTCTCCTCTCCTCTCCTCTCCTCTCCTCTCCTCTCCTCTCCTCTCCTCTCCTCTCCTCTCCTCTCCTCTCCTCTCCTCTCCTCTCCTCTCCTCTCCTCTCCTCTCCTCTCCTCTCCTCTCCTCTCCTCTCCTCTCCTCTCCTCTCCAGTCGGGTAACCTCAGCTGAAACCATGAGAACAGGAGAGGTGCACAGGAGGAATTCCCTGGTGCCATGGAAATAACCGCTCCACAAGTGTCAGAGAGGTAAAGATAAAAAAAGAGAAAGATAAAATCACCAGCCTGGGGAACAGCAGAGAAGGTGACCAAGAGATTCAGACCTGGGGAGACCACTGGCCAGCACAACAACTGAGCCCTGAGTTTTGGGAAAATTGTGCTTGCATTAAATTCTGTCTGAGAACAGAAGTTCTGGAAGACAAACACTGAATTAGGTTTGGTTGCCTGTACGTGAGACAGGGCTGGGACTCTGGGACTATAGCTCTGCCCTGAATTTTGGCTTTTTTAGCAGAATTCATGATTAAACATGTAGTAATCAGCAGCTTTGGGACTGATATGAAAGCTGAACTCTGCTTTTTATTGTCGAGGCTTTGGTACATCCTGATGGAAACCTGGGAAAGGAGCTGGAAATCAAGATAACAGCCAAAGAGTTTGGAGTCAAATGTTTGTGTCAAGAGGAAAACCAGGTCAGAGCTGCCCAGAGCATTGGGTTAAACAGCTAAATGGCTTCTCCAGGTACCAAGAAAATGGGGCCAGGAGTTTTGAAATTAGCACTGAAGATAAAAGGGGAAAGATGAGTGAATATGAGAGAACACTGCAAAGCTGAACTGAACCTCCTCAGATGGGTTTCTCACAAGGAGTCAGTTAAAGAATGAGTGAAACCCACAGGTTTGTCAATGAGTTCTGGGCTTCTGCTGCCCCCTTAGAAAGTGGTTGATTAAGGTTTGGCACTAATGGACACATTTTATTGCAGGGCAAGGCTGTAATTCATGTTCCTTGCACTTCATTTCTTTTGAATATTGGCACTTTGGAGTGTAGATGTAGACAAAAAGGAGGATGTATTTCCAGGGATTTATTTCCAGCACGCAGCCCCGGAGCAGAGAGCAGCAGCAGCTCCTTCCTGGCTACAGAGGAAAATGCCAAAAATCTACCAAGCCAGCCCTTGTTTGGCTCTGGGGATGCCCCCACCCATGAGCAAGGTTCATCAGAAACTCATCCCACTTGAAACCACACCAAATTCCAGCTCATGGCTGGGGCTGAACAAGCTGTTCCCAGTTTTGCACGGCTGCCATGGTGAGGGCTTCCTAAGTGAGCAGAGGGCACTGACGTGTGTCCTGGTGTCTCTAGGGCACAGCAAAGCTCTTTAATTGCTAGGGCATGTGCTGAGAGCTTTGCTGCCTTTCCTCACATGGGTTTGTACCTGAAAATTAAAACAAATCCAGATTTTGTTTCAGTCCTGAATAGGAACCAAATGTTTTGCAGCTCAGGTTTTCAAGAGCAAGCATAATGACAGGTTTGGGATTGTATTTTTCATTAAAATTTACAGGTATATTTTTTCTTCCCTGGTCTTCCAGGATTTCCTATCACTGTCCATATCTGGCTCACATAGAGTTCCAGAATCCAGGTCAGATTGGAAAACAAACAAGCCTGGCCCTACAGAACCATTTCCCAAACAGTGACATTTGCTGCCAGCTTTATTTCCCATTAGCAGTGCTGGCTGTGTTGATGGGCTATTGTCTCCATTGAGTTTTATTTTTTTTTCCCAGTAAACCCACTATCCTGCCCGTGGGAAGCATGCAGATCCTGGCTGTATCCCAGGGGCTGCATCCTCCCTGCTGGGCTGAACCCCACAGTCTGGGATCATCACCTCCAGATCCTCCTCCCCTTCTGGCTCCTGGGATGGGGACTCTGAAGAGGAAAACTCTCTTAGTCCTTCCTCTCACAGGGAATTCTTGGGGTGCCCAGAGGCATCTCAGGCACTGTTCTTTGTATTGGAGTCTCCTTTCTTGGACATTTTCAAAACTCAGCTGGACAAGGCACTGTATGACTTAGGGTCCTAAACAATTTGGACTGAGCCCTGCTTGGAGAAGAAGGTTGGCCCAGAGACGTTCAAGCACCCCTCTGAAAGCAAATAATTAATGGCTGAAGGAATGTGCTAATTCTGAGATTTCTTTTAGGGAAAATCATGAAGGACTTCATTCTGGCCTGAACTTCATCCTTTGAGGTGAAATGGGGAAATTAATGTGCTTTATCCTGTCCTTCTCTCCAAGTATTGCTGAGCATAACAGACTCAGGCCAGAGACTGAAATTTCAACCACTTGCTTGAGTTTTGGCAGCAACCATATGGGGGCAGACACGTTGCAGGGCTGTACAATACCCATGGTACCATCCCCTTTTCTTACACCTCTGCCACTCTCACATGCAAAACTGGGGGATGCTCAGCTGCATAAAGACCAAGCCATGGGGTGGTAAAAGCATCACCCAAGTCCTCAGAAACTGGAAATCTCTGGAACGTGAGGTTTTTGAGAAACCTGTCACCCATCAGTGTGACACAACTACTGTGATCCCAGTGCATCAGCAGAAGCATCTCTAGTGAAGAGCTATGAAAGACATTCTATAGGTCATCAGCATGGTCAGATCATCAACTGAAACATCAACTCTTAAGAGAACTGAGGATAGGAGGACTGCAAATGTAGCTGTGGGAAAAGAAGCCCTTTCCAGAGAGAGATGTTGCCTGGGCATGGGCTGCTTATCTGGTTAGGTGAAGGCTGCAGGGGATATCATTATGGACATTATGGAGTCTAGGAGGGGAGAGCTAAGGTGACAATTCAGCTGCTAACCAGAAGAAGGTTCTCAGATGGGTTGTGCAGCTCCCAAGTCTTGCCCATCTACCTTGTCAGGACTGCACTAAAAAGTATCTAGGATAAGCTGGATATTGCTGACAGCAATGTGCTGGCCTCAGGCATTTCTGTCTGCCTTGCCTGGCTGGGATGGGATGGGATGGGACACAGCCACTCAGCCCAGGAGCCTGGTGTCTGCACAGCCAGAGTCAGGTGAGTTGGATTTCCCCACACATGCTCTGCAGGGCTTGGTTTAACCCGTTTAACAAAACCACCCAGCAGGTGGGTGTTGGGACATGCAGGTGCATCCAGGCTGGTAACTTCAGCCATTCCCCTTAGGCAAGCAGAGGGAGCCAGGGAATGAGTCCTGATGGGATGCTGGGTGCAACCACAGCACAGCAGCTCCCAGCCAGGCTGTGGAATCTGGCAGGGGCAGTGCTACAGCTCTGGGCCTGGGCCCTGACATGCCTGGAAGTCTGCAAGGGGGCTCATGAGACAGGAAGATTCTTACTGGTGACCTTCTTAGTGTGGAAGTGTGGACGAGAAAGCACAGACACATTTTTTAGTTTTTTAAAAGACATCAGTGTGGTGCTCCACTGGCTGCTGAAGAAACCAAAACCATGGAGGGATTGGTATTTTGGACTTCTGTGTCTTGGAAGATTTGCATGTGAGTAACCTGAGGGATGTATTGTTCCATCCATTAGATGTGCTTTGCCACCCTGCTCTTGCTGTTGGTATCTCTCAGCAGCAGATGAAGCAGGCATGCCTGCTCTTGTTCTATCAGGAATCCTCCTTCTGTGATTTTTGGCTGAGTGGAGGCTTTACAATGCATGGACCCTTGCCAGCTTCCAGCCTGAGAAGGCACTTTGCCCATCTTCAGCAATGCTGAGCAGCACATCAGGGTTTGCAGTGTGAACCAGCTGTCAAGGCGGAGTTTTATCTCCTGCCCTGAAGGGAGTGAGGAGAGATCAAGCAGGGAATATCAATCCAAATGAGTTTGTACACACATACGGTTTTGTAATATGCTGCCTAGAGAGATTTGTGGCCATGGTCTGGAAGGAAGAGTCTAGAGAGCACTGTGAAGATCAGAGCCCTCTGAGGAGCAGGGGACAGGGATGCTCCATGCACCCTGGCAGCATTTGGCTGCCCCAACCCAGCCCCTGCCAAGGGCTTTGGGAGCAGCACAGCCATGAAATGCTGTGAGGAGCCAGAACTGCTCCAACTGGGTGAGTTGGGGTTCCCTTCATTTACCTGACCCTGCAAGAAATTCCTGATGAAGTGACACTAAAGCTTCCAGATGCCACTGACTGCACATGGAGGGTATTTCACATGTGTCCAGCAAGGCTGGAGATGATTTCAGAATGAAGACATTGGTTTATGGTTCAAAAGCAACCCATGCTTTTTTTTTTTTTTTTTTTTTTTTTTTTTTTTTTCCAAGAGAAAGACAGCAGGGTTTACTAACAGCAAGAATAAACACAATATCAGCAGTGATTGTGGTTAAGCCCCAAACAGATGCTGCCCTCAGATATGCTACTGGCTTCTGAATCACTATGGGGAAAATCAGTGAAGTGCCAGACACTGCACCAGAAATCAGAGTCTGTCTCAGGGCACAGCATCCCTGGAGCATCTCAGCCTCACAGACCAAGTCTCAGCACATCAACCAGGGGTGGGAGCAGAGACCACTTCTAAAAGAATTTGTTGGGGAATAGTAAGGTACCAAAGCAAATTCTACCCTTAAAAAATCTCCTGGGAGAAGGACACAGAAGCTGACTGATGGTGTTCACCTCCTAGAGCAGTTAAATTCATGGTGGGCATGAATTTAATGACCAGAGAGAGAAGGAAGAAGCCTTGCTGGGCACCAGCCCCACCTTGACACCTCCTCCCTCCACCTCTCATGCTCAGAGGCATCCTTGCTTCTGTACCCTGAGCCTGACAGAGAAATAACTCTCAAATAACTCAAATAATACTCAAATAACAAGCTTGCTCCTCACTTCCGAAGGTTTCCTCAATAGAAAATGGTTTTTTTGTTGTCATGAGTTGTGTTTCCATCATCTGCTCTGCCCTAGAATTGCCCTGGTCCCCACCCCCCAGCAACTCCTTTCCCCAAGACCTTTGGGACTTGCTGATGGGAACACTCTGGCTCCCAGCAGCCCCAGCCCTGTACATGCAATAAACTGCTCCTGGGCACCCCCATCATGTTACTGATTTTTAAAATGGGAGACTCCTCCATTCAAGCTAAGCCATGAGTTGGCTGAGCAGTCAGAAACAAGTCATGAAAGCAACCCCAGGTTTGGAGGTACCTGCCATAAAGCCAGCTCGTGGCTCCTATATTCCACCACTGCCAAAGCTCTTGGGGGCTGCCTAGTGATGCCCGTGGGGGAACTGGGTCACAGGCTTCCTCTACCTGAAAACAAATTTGCAAAAAAGCCTCTTGAATGCTGGAGCAGTGCCCTGCCTGACCCCAGAGGACAGCCCAGATTGTGGCTGGAGGGACATGGGAATCCCAAGGCTCATTATGTGCCACAACCTCAGGCACAGCTTCTCCCTGCCTTTTCTTCAAGGTGGGATCTCTTGCTCTGTGTAGTTTCTGAGTTCTCATCCTGCTCCCTCCCAGCAACAATCCTCTCAGTTTCCACCTGGCAGGCTGGGACCTCTCAGTTTCCACCTGGCAGGCTGGGACATCTCAGTTTCCTCTCCCCTCTTTTTCAGAGCTTCACATGTAGGTACCAAGCCCAAGCATTTCCAGTCCATTTCCCTTTGGTCTCTGGCCCTGTGGATTTTCCAAACTTTGGCAGCACTTCCACAGTTTGGGAAATGGTGACTGTGTAGACATGGCATGTGCTGGTAGCTCAGTTCTGCCTCTGGAGAAGGCAATATCAAGGATGAACAGATCTGAGCTGGTTGCGTGTCCCCTCTCCCAGAAGAATATCACCATCCTGGGCTTCCCAGCCAGCTCCTGCCCCTGGACCCATCCCTCTCTTGACTCATTTGCTGTGCAGGGTTCAGTTGTTGAAGCACAACTGGGACCTGTGTCTGCTAATAACAGCAATGGGAGAGGAAGAGGACACAAAGGCACTGGAATACAGAGGAGGAGAATCCAGCCATCCCTTGAGCTGGTCCAGGGGGAATTAGCAGGATGGGGAGCTCTGGCCTCTCGGTGGCTGCTCCCGTGGGACTGGATTCAGCACAATCAGCTCCTGCCAGATTAATTTCTCTCCGGGCTGGGATCTGCTTGAGCTGCCCCATCCAGAGGAAAGGATTTGTTCTGCTGAGAGGTAACCCAGGCAGCAGGGTGGTCCCCAGCAGCCTCTGGCACACAGCAGAGCTCCCATTCTTTCCACACTGGTGTAGAGCAGAGTAAATCCTCTTTGATCAATGGAAAATCAGGTGTAAAACAGGAGTAGCCAGCCCCTGCCATTTAATTCACTGAGATCTAAGCAGGTTCATAATCTTCATCAGTGATGTTTCCTGCTTGAAATGCCTTTCATTAGCTGCTCATTCAGGGAACACAACCACTTCTGCTGCCTCAGCAGAACAGATGCCACGCTCCTTGTTCAGCAGCGTAAGGCAAACATTTTATTGCATTTGAATCACTGGCACTTTTGGCAGTCGCTTCCTGGCCTCTCTGTTTCTTCCACCCATCCTACTGCACTGCCTCTGGAAACTTTGACTGCAAACCCAAAAGTGATCCAAAGCTGCCCAGGTTGATCTGCTTCTAGATGAAGGCTGAACACTTGGTTATCTTAGTGGCCTTTTCATCCAGTCCTGGAAGAACTGAGACAGGCTGGGAATGGTTCTTGGGATGCACAGGCTGGCTCCCCTGCCAGGACCTTTGCCATGGCATCAGTCTTCATGGGAAATTTTACATGAGATTTTTCTTCTGAAAATAATGATTTCTGGGAGCTGAAATGTTTCAGAGGAACATTTCAATGCAAGGAAAAAAAAGAAAGAGAAGAGGAGAAGGGAAGAGAAGAGAAGAAGAAGAGAAGAGAAGAGAAGAGAAGAGAAGAAGAGAAGAAGAGAAAAAGAAGAGAAGAGAAGAGAAGTGAAGAGAAGAGAAGAGAAGAGAAGAGAAGAGAAGAGAAGAGAAGAGAAGAGAAGAGAAGAGAAAGGTTGTGTTTCTAAATGGAGAAAACCAACTGATGGAGTGCCCTTTCCCAACCCAGCCATCAAGGAACCAGGGCAAGCAGATCAGAAACCCTCAAGATGTGGTTAAGGTTTGTTCTGACACTGCAGCTTCAGGCCACGAGTGACTGGAGAAGGACAGAGTCCCAGCCCAGCTACTCAGTATCTGGTTGCTGCTCAGTATCCCTGACAGCTCTCCTGGATGATGCTCAAGGTCATCCCTTCTTAATGGTCCCCTGGCCATTGCTCCCCTGTGCACACCACTGTCTGCAGTGCTGCTTCTCTCCCAGCCTTGGTTTTCCTGTGCCTCTGAGTCACACTGAGTATTTAAAAGAAAATTTTGGTGCGTCAGTTCTTCATTTTCTTGTGTCTGGGGGTTTTCCAGCCCCTGTTCCACACCCTTCATGCTGCTGCAGCAGAACTGGTTCTCCTTGCTTGGGCATGAGCCTTAATGTGCCCTTAATGCATTTGCAGCCCCTGCAAAGGTCAGGAACCCTTTGTTCTGATGCTGCTGCTAAGACAAAGCACAGGCAGACTGAAGATGGGGCGGGGGCTGTGTCTTAGAGCCCCCACCAGCTGGTGATGGGCCATGGACAAACGAGGGGATTCTCCCACTCTACTGCACTCTGGTGAGACCCTCCTATGGTGCTGGCTCCCCAGTACCTGAAGAACACGGAGCTGTTGGAATGAGTCCAGAGGAGGCCACGGAGATAACCCAAGGGCTGGAGCAGCTCTGGAGCCAGGGAGAGAGTTGGGGGTGTTCAGAAGAGAAAGCTTCAGAGAGACCTTATTGCAGCCTGACAGTACTGAAATAGGAAAGGTGGAGGAGGCTCAGGGGAGACCTCATCACTCTCTACAACTCCCTGAAAGGAGGTTGGAGCCAGGGGGGGGTCGGGCTCTGCTCCCAAGTAGCTACCAGTAAGACAAAGAGACCATGGACTTAAGCTCTGCCAGGGAAGGTTTAGGGTGGATATTAGGAAAAAATTCTCTCTGGAGAGGGAGATCAGGCATTGGAATGGGCTGCCCATCCCTGGATGGGATTCTCCATCCCTGGAGGTTTTTAAGAAGAGACTGAATGTGGCAATGAGTGCCATGGGCTGGGAACCATGGGGGAAGTGGATCAAGGGTTGGACTTGATGGTCTCAGAGATCCTTTCCAACCCAGCTGATTTGTGATGCTGTGATGGGAACAGTCAGTTTAGGAGTGTCTGTAATGATGGGACAAGGGGTGATAATTTCAAACTGAAAGAGAGAACATTCAGACTAGGTATTAGGAGGAAACTTTTTACAACGAAGATGCTGAGACAGTGGCCCAGGTTGTCCAGAGAAGTGGTAGATGCCCCATCCCGGGAAATATTCTAGGTCAATTTGGACCTCTGGGGCAACCTGGCCTGATCAAAGATGGCCCTGATCGCTCTGAAATCACAGGGAGACCTCAGAGTATTCTTGATGAACACAAAGGTCTTTCAGCCCATGTCCCCGTGGTGCAGCCCTCTGTCCTCCCCAGACTTTGGAGTGGTTTGTGAAGTCTTTGAGCTCCCACAGTCTGAAGTTTTTTTGGAAATTTTCTGCAATAAAGAAATCCCTGAGCAAATTAAATTAGTCACAGGTATGGTGCTGGGGTGTTCAAACTCCACTTCTGTACCAGGGAGCTGTGTCCTTTGCAGTGCCAATGCCTCTTCTGCTGCAGCAGAGGGGTTGTCCCAGGGCTGTGAAGTTCTGCCTGCAACAGGACATAAAGTTTCCATACAGACAGTTGCTGGGATTTGCTAAAAACTGTCAGGAGCAGTTTCATGGGTACTCAGTGGACGCTGGATTTGCATGTACCCCTCTCTGAACCATTCATAAATCTATGCACAAGCATCACTTTATTCACACACATTTTGGCAAAAGGCCCATTGAATTCAGCAGGGAGAAGCCCATTGACTTTGGTAGACTTTGCACATTGTGGGTGAGAACAGATGGAGGCTCCATTCACCAGTTGCCACTTGTTATTTAAAGCTTATTATTGTTCAAGAGTTTGGTTCATACATTCACAAATGAAGCACGAGCCAAGTGGTGTAACCACTGCTGAAGGGCAGAGATCTCTTCAGACAAGGGGTGGGTGAACAAAGAACACATCTGTACAGGCAGAGCTGACCAGGAGGAGTTCTTTGGTCACTCATCTCCTGCAGCTCTGGAAAAAAGCAGCACCCAATGGCTCCAGGGTGAGGAACCACAGCTCTGAGCCATGAGAAATTGAAAGGAACCACACCTGAGCACCACAGCTCCTCTGTGGGGTTTGGAATGGGGTTTGGCAGGAGCTGTACTGAGCCTTTCCACAAGCTGCAGTGGAAACCCTCCCTGCAGGATGAAGGGAGAGATCTCTGCTACCAGGAGATGGGATTCTTGTTCAGCCTGAAGAGAAAACTCCAGAGGGGGGTGGACCCTCTCTAGCTGTCTTCCAATATCTGAAGGGAACCCACAGGAAGGCTGGAGAGGGCTTTTCCTCCAGTGTCCAGTGACAGGACAGGGAGAAATGGGGACTATCCCTGTCCCAGCTTCATCACCTGCAACTGAAAACCACACTTGGGTTTCCTGGTTTTGTCTTCTTTTGTGGGTATCCAAACCTGGTGGTGGGACTGTGTGAAAGTGTTGAAGCTTTGGGGATCTCACAGCACGAGGAAAGCACATTTCTGGTCCTGGGAAAGAGAAATCTTCCCTAGAAAACAAAAAAATGACAGATGTGCCATTCAGTCAGCTTTCATTTCTGGTGCTGGTGCCTGTGGCTTGGGGATTCCGAGCTGGGAAGCTGCTCCTGGTGCCAAGTATCCAACAGGCCCTCAGGAATCCATAGAGCTGGGCGCAGGGCTCTGTTTCCCTTCCCAAGGTTTTGTCCCACTCAGCCTTGGCACTGTTGTTGCTTGGAGCTGGCAGACCATATGAAAGAAGTTGGTTGATCCTTTGGGGGTTGAGATTTTCCTGAGAAGGACCTTCTGCTGCCAGTGTAAGAATCCAGCAAGGAAGCCAAGAGAATTCTGCTGTTCTTTTGGAGCCTTGGAAAAGGACAGAATCAAGGGATCATTGAGGAACAGCTCTATGGAGAAATGGATCTCTCCCTCCAAGACCATCAAACCATCTCAGTTCCAGCAGCAGCATGAGAAAGGATTCAGGTCCTCCTGTTTCTCCCCAAAACTCTGGATATGGTCATTGCCCTGCCAGCTGTCTGGAGGGCTTTTCTGTATGGACACTGCATCATCCTGAGCAGCACATGCAGGAGGATGCCCCATTCCTTCAGTGGAGATCATCCCATCCCTACCAGGTGTTCTCCCCACCCATGTAATGGGAGAGCAGATGGGACAGAACTGCCAGAGAAGTGGTTCTAACCACTGGATATGGACTTGGTACAAGATTCTCAAAATGAGAGTCACAAGTGACAGTAAAGACCACATGGGAAGTATGAGTGTGTCCCCAGAGAAGAGAAGACACCCATGGGTCACCCACAGTTTCCCCACTGTCTGAGGGATCATCTCTTTGCAGACTTCCTCAGGAGATTTCTCATCAGGACCTGAGAGGGAGCCCATCCAAGGTCACTTTAGGTTGGACATTAGAAAGAATTTCTTTACTGAGAGGGTGATCAGACATTGGAATGGGCTGCCCAGGGAAGTAGTGGACTCTCCATCCCTGGAGATATTTAAAAAGAGACTGGATGTGGCACTCAGTGGCACCTCTGGTAACTGCAGCGGGAGTGGATCAAGGGTTGGACTTGATGATCTCTGAGGTCCCTTCCAACCCAGCCAATTCTATCATTCTATGATTCCACTCAGGACCATTTGCAACTTCCTCAAAGCCAGCTGTGGGCTGGAGGGATCCTCTCATCCAGATACTTCTATTTTCCAGTTACTCTCTGCACCAATTCAGTATCACCCCAGCCAAGCACAGACCAGAAACTGTCCCTTGCCATGTCACCAGGAGCAGGAACACACCTTTGCTGAGGTGTGAGCTCACCTGACTGATTTCCCTTCAGAATTAGACACAAACTTTCTTTTCATGCTGATTAAATCAGCAGTAGGCAATGGGCATTTCCACTTGCTCGCAAAAATGGCATTTTGTTCTGCTTAAAATAAAAATGTCTAAATAAAACCATTTTTTCTGCATTTGAAAAAAAAAATCCAGATTCTATTCTAGATGTTTCGCAAAGATTTTTTTCCCTTTTTTCCAACTCCCAGCTTTTAATGAGCAGCAGGAGACAGCAAAGAAACAAGAGGACGGGGCAGTTTCTGTGCTCATGGGGAAACATTTTTCTTACTTAATGTTCCCCAGGCAGCTGAAAATGGACACAGAGTCCAGTGGGAAGTTGTTCCCACTTGTGCAGGACTCAGCCAGCACTGCTGCTCTTGGACTGTGTCTCCCTCCTAAGGCAGAGCAGCCCTGAAGCCCCTGCAAGGTCCCTTGTTCTGCCAGGCATCCTCTGTGCTGGTGTGAACACATCCTAGGAGATGGATTCTGGCAGCAAATACCCACCAGCATTTGCTTGGAAAGTAAATAAGTTGCCCTCTCAAATTTTTCTTCTGCTGTGGGTAAGATAAGAATGTACAAGATAAGTTGGAGACACAGAGGTAAAGCCAGGCTGCTGCACATGGATGGAAATGTGGGGACGAACCAGCAAGTAGTGAGGCCAGAGCCCAAAACCCCAAAAGTGGCCCCAAACTGCTGTGGAGGTCCCTGTGTGCTGGAGAAAGCAAGAGGAAGGTCTCCAGGTGTCACCCTTAGAGGGGTAGGGACAGAGCTGGTGGTGGTATCCATCCCAACAGGGGATGGGGGTGATCAGATCAGTCCCAGGGGGATGGGGAAGGGAGGTTTGACCCTCAGCTAGCACAGGACATCTCCCATCCAGGGCAAACCTTGGCTAGATCACTCCATGTGGGCACCTCTGACTGCCTGACCCCTCTGGCTAAGAGAAGCAGAGGAAGTTTTGTTAAACCATTAGAGTCCATCTGGCACGATGTGGTTCACACGGGTCACCTCTAAAAGCTGCCTCACCAGACAACAGGAGGTTTGGATGAACCAGCAAGAGGTTGTTCCAGTTGATCCTTTAGGATTTGCAAAACTTCCCTGGACAAAACCACTGAGCAGGCAGTGTTGGCATTGCAGTGAGCTCTGTCTGAGCTATGCTGTGGTTGTACACACCATGTCCCAGCTGTGCTGGGAGCTAAGTCCTTGCATGGAGCAATGCCAGAGCACATAAGGTGAGCAAAATCTGCTCTTTCTATACTTCTTAAAATGCTTTGGGGAAGAAAGTGAAGGTTACAGAGGAACTGAGTTCCCTGCTTTCTCTTTCTGCTTCAGGGCTTTCTGTCGAGATTACAGAAACTGCACCTCTGGTCAGAAAATGGCTTGATAGGATTCTTTAGGTTTCTCTTTCCATCTCACACGTATCCTTCCAGGGCTGGACTTGTTCTTATGGTGGTTTCAGTGCTGGGTCATGAGCACAGTGCCTTGGAGCTGCTGTGTGTGCAGTGTCCTAGGTGACATTTGAGAGATGGATCTGCAGCCAGAGCTGCACATTTGGGCAGGTTACCTCCACCTCAGGTCTCTTGAGCTGTGAGCTATTTTCAGATCTCTTCTTTAACCGCTTAGGCTGACCATGTATCTGCTGCCTTCCTCTTCCTGATAACCCATGCATCATGCAGCCCACAGACACAACTGCACAGTGTCAGCCTTCCCCATCTCTTCTGGAAGTCTCTCTCTTGTCTGTTTGACATCTGTGGGCATCCCCAACAGCTTTACTGAGAAAGCCATATTTTACCACCCACTCATATGCCAAAAAAACCCCACATTTTTTGCCTTTGGGCTGCAAGGTCACATCTGGCTCAGGGCAGAACATTCTCCACCACCCTGGGCTGGTGGGAGGTGTCCCTGACCATGCAGGGTGGCACTGGGTGATGTTTAAATTCCTTCCAAACCAACCCAGTCTGGGGTTCTATGAGTCTATGAAAAATGAGGTGATCCAAACACAGCAGCTGAACCCTGTGCACAAATCCCTCCTGACCCAGCACAGAGGGCACTGGGGGCTGGGGTGACTCCCATGGTAGCGCTCATCTGGCACAGCTGCCATGGTCCCTGCCTGGATGGGAAGGTCACATCTCCATCTCCATCTCCATCTCCATCTTCATCATCTCCATCTCCATCTATCTCCATCTCCATCTCCATCATCTTCCTGCTACTCCTCTTCACTTTGTGCACCCAAGCCAAGGCCCAAGGCCCAACCCTGCACTGGTGCTGAGGTTGAACACTGGTAACGCGGTACTGGGAGCAGTTGGCTCTGTAGATGGTATCAGTTATTGTGTGCAGAGGCTAAAAATAGAGACCCTCCTCTCTCACAATGACTCAGAGGTGCAGAAGGGAAACCTGCAGGCTCTGTGCTTGGCTGTCCCCCGAACCGAGAGAAAAGTTTTCATCTAAAGCTTTTTTTTGATGTAAAATGGCTTTTTGAAAAACAAAATAGCAATCCAAAAGCACAAAACAAAAAAACCCAAACCTCATCTCTCACTACCAGAACTGCTGGGAAGCCGCCTCATTTTGTTATGAGGAAGGAGTAAAAAAGGGAGGAAGTGGCCTTGGCTAAAAAAAATGACATTTTGTATGGTTTTTCATTCTAGTTGACACGATCCCTGCAACCATTTACCTGCCAAGCTCCTTATGGTGTGAGAGCACATGGCAGGTAAGAGCAGTGAGAGGTGTGTGAGGCCTCCCACACCAGCAGGTTGGGACATCTCACACCTTTTTCCTAGGAAATCCCTATGTCAAAAAAAAACTCCAAGCTGTCAAAACCCAAAACTGTCACTCAGGAGACCCCTTGTCACTCACAAGACCCCTGTCCTATGGGAAGAAGCATAACCCCCAGGATTGCAAGATGCTCTCACTCTCTGTGGCCCAAGAAATATTTCATGATTCTTCACAAAGCAGAGGGGACTGAGAGAGCTTTCTACCCCCTGCCTCTGCACACCCACAGTGGGACAAAAGCAATTCACGACTCAGCAGCTGTGGGTGTCCAGCCCCAAACTTGTTGTTCAGACCAGACAGGCCCCAAACCAGTTTTCTGTGACCATCAGTGGCATTTCCACGAATGCCCAACTCACTGGGAGAAAAATCTTTCTCTGTTAATTCTGATACATGAGTTGGTGGCACACACTGGGAGTTTTAACCTCATGAGATGAAACAGGATTTTGTTTTGATCTCAATCAACATTTTTATCTGCAAAATTTTGGAATTGATGTCTTTCCTCCTTCCTCCCCCTCCCCAGCTTCTTGGCTGTTTGTTCTCCTGAAGCTGCCAACCCCAGGATGTCCATGTGGGGTTTCTGACATTTGTTTATACAAGGAAGGATTTGGATCCCCATGAAATTGCCAACTGCACTTGAAATGCAGCATTGTTGTTATGTTACAGATATCCAGAATAGATGGGGAGAGGCTCCTCTGAACTAGGGCACTGGGACAAAGACAGCAGCATAGTACACCCAAAATGCCCATGAGGAACTGCAGCACAGAAATGTCACTGCTCCTACACACTAGCCCAGCACTAAATCCTTCCACTTTAGTGAAATGACAAAAACCTCTTTGATGTTTTCAGCACAAAACAAAAAGCTCTATCCACAAGCGCCAGATTGGGGCAGCAAGCAGAAGGATTCCTGCGAGATTCCCATCTCTGGCTAAAACATGTTGGTGAAGGTGAGAACACAGGGCACTGCTCCCACTGCATCTCCCTCTGTTTTGTTAATGATAACTTTGTTAAAATGAGATTATATGCTCTTTAGCTAACTTTTTTTAATTTGAATTTTTATTTTTAAAAATTTTTTTACTCATGACTAACTAATTTCTGGGCAATTGCTCAGAAATTACTTCTTCCTGGACCTTAAAATAGCCTTTCTTACTCATTCATAGAATCATTGTTCAATGGTTTGGGTTAGAAGGGACCTTAAAGCTCCCCCAGTGCCACCCCTGCCATGGTCAGGGACACCTCCCCCAGCCCAGGGGGCTCCAAGCCCCATCCAACCTTGGACACTGCCAGGGATGGGGCAGCCACAGCTTCTGGGGGCAACCTGGGGCTGAGCACCCTCATAGTGAAGAATTTCCTAATGTCTTAATGTCTAGATCCCCCTTCTTACAGTTTTATGCCATTATCCCTGTCCTATTACTCCATGCCCTTGTAAAAATCCCTCCCCAGCTTTCTTGTTGCCCCCCTTCAGATACTTAAAGGTCGGTCTTCTATAAGATCTCCCAAGAGCTTTCTCTTCTCCAGGCTGAACAATCCAGACTCTCAACCTGTCTTCACAGCAGAAGTTCTTCATCCCTTGGGTTACCTTCA
Source organism: Calypte anna (assembly GCF_003957555.1). Classification (NCBI taxonomy): domain Eukaryota; kingdom Metazoa; phylum Chordata; class Aves; order Apodiformes; family Trochilidae; genus Calypte; species Calypte anna. The sequence continues at coordinate 6,142,024 of NC_044268.1, forward strand.
TGTCCCCCCTCTGGACTTGCTCCAGGAGCTCCATGTGTTGGGCACTCCAGAACAGGACTCAGTACTCCAGGTGGGGCCTCAGGAGAGCAGAGCAGAAAGGGGAGAATCAGCTCCTTTGAGAACCCCAGCAGAGCTCTGCTGGATGGGGGCTGATGCTCTGCCCTTTGGAAGCACTCAGTGGATTTAATTCTTCCACCACTGTTTATTTAAATGTCCATGAAAAGGGGCAGTTCCCAGCTCTGAGCAGTGCAAAGTGTGAATGCTCAAAGCATTGAAGCATCTCCTTATTTTTAGTGGGAACTGATCCATATTTCCTGACTGTAGGAAAAGGAATCAGAGATGCTGCTAAATATGAGCAGCAAATCCAGAAATCCTGCTCTCCCCTGGTGAGACCAAGGAGCCTGTTTTGCCTCAGGCTCTGAGGGCAGGACTGATGCCTGGGGACACTGATGTCCCTTTGAAGGGTTTCAGTCAGACCCTCATTTTCCACCATAGCATCAGGAGTCCTCTCCTCCACCTAAACTATGTGACTGAGGTCAAGTTGGGATGTCCAGAATTTGGGATTACTGCAGGAACACTCATTTCTGAAGAGCAGCTCTAAGCGTTTTGGCAAGGTGGGTTCCCTGTCTCATGGTGGCCACACCACAGCCCAGAATTTCTTTGGTAGGTTTAGCTCCATCTACTACAGCCTGCAAGGTGTCTGTAAGATCAGAGCAGCTGCTCAGGCTGTGATCTGAAAATTCTCTCAGTGTCCCAGAGGAGCCTTTGGGGCTCCTTGTCTTGTATTCCCAGGGGACACCTTCCTGCCCCCACCATGGATCAGCAGCAGCACCCAGGGGACCCTGCAGCCACCTGGCCTGGTGTCAAACCCAAACCCAGCTCAGGCTTTGGAAACCCCCAGCCCCATGCATCAGGACAGGCCCTGGATTCACAGCCCAATCTGAGTCCAGATCCTTCACAGGAACAGCCCAGGGAGTCCTTCTGGGTGTTCAGTTCCTCAAGCCATTGTTTATCTCCTTCCTCATATGCCTCATGGGAGATAAAAGAGGAAAACAATGAGTAATGGCTGTAGAAGATATTCTGGGATTTGTTGAGGAACCATAGATATTTTTATCAGGAGGAATCAAGTGGGTTTAGGGAGGTATTTTAGTTTTGTAGGCAGCATTTATGGACTGTGCTGCTAGTTACACTGTCCTTGCTTCACAGCAAATGTGGACAAATTAGAACTTGTCTGGGGTTGTTGGATTTCTGGGAAAACTTGCAGCAGAAGTCTAAAAAAACTCTTGCTTTGCCCAGAAGAAGAAAACATAATTTGAGGTTGTAACTTCGGACTGGCAGATGACCTAACTCCTGCTTCTGGCTCTTTCCCAGACCTGTAGGTGACTCCAGCAATCCCACATGTGCCAGGAAAGGTTGGGAAGCTCTGAAGTCCCCCCTGTTCACAGCTGCCCTGCCATCCCATCAACCTCCCAGGGCTGCAAGGGATTTGAGGATTTGTTTGGGGAGCTTTTGGGTGCTGCTCATCCAGCACCAAGCAGTCATGCTCACCCCTCCATCCTGCTCTCTCCATCCCAATACCACAGCCACAGAGGGAATGTGATGGGATCAACACAGAGAAGCTGGGATGGAGCAGTTTGTGGCCAGGCAAGCAGGATGGAACTGGATGAGCAGCAGTAATGTTTGGCAGTGGTCACCTTCTGGCACAGTCCCACTGGCTTTGCCATTTCCAAGACCTTCCAAGACTTCCATCCATAGGCAATCCTATATTTAGTTACTGCTGGTGGCAAGGGCCCAGTCCCCAGGATGTTGCTTCAGACACTCAGCCACTTCCTGCATTCACTAAAATTTTTTGCATCATTTAAAAACGTGATGTTGGTTAAGGGAAATAAAAGGTTCCTGGCAGAGGGGGCTGAGCACCCATGCAAAATGGAAAAAAAACCAGAACAAATTGTCTCCATCTCCCCACAGCAGCACTCACACACACACAGACTGTCCCCAGGAGCCACTTTCACCACTCCTCCCACACATTGGCACTGGGGTTGCCACAGCAATGCAGCAAAAGCTCTGCCATCCCCTGCTGAGCCTCCTCCCAGGGTTGCTGTGCCAGCCCAGGGCACCCTAACATCATCTCCAGCTACAGGTCAGGAGCAGAGGCATTCCCAGGAGATGTGCTCTGCCAGCTGGAACAAAACAACAGAAAGGCAGCCAAGGCTCTAGCGTCATCTGCCTCTGCTCCACCACCCAAGCAGTTGTGGCTGGTGACAAGCTTTCCAAAGCAAAATGCAGCTTTGCAGTGTCACACAGCCCTTGCACCCCCTCCGTGGACATAAATGTGGCCCCTGAGATGTTCCTGAGCATCTGGTGGCTGGAGGTTCAGATCTCTGCCCTGAAGGCTTGGTAGGTGGTGACTGTGTCTGGGAGATGGATATGGCTCTTGTTTTGTCACCTCTGAACCCAAAGTCTTGCTCTTCACCTGCCAAAGCCACCAGAGCTGCTGAGAAAGGGCAGACATGGCCCATCTGGGGCTTCTCTGGGGGGAAAGGGGATAGAGAGGAACTTCCCCTCAGTTTAAGAAGGATATCGAGGTCCTGGAGCAGGTCCAAAGGAGGGCAAGAGACAGAAAAAATCACCTTTATCCTGGTCCAAACCAGGACACTCAGCATTCAAAATATTTAGCCTTTCTAGCCTCTGAAGGCACTGTGTCCCAACTCAGCTAACTCTGCTTGCTGAGTTAGGCTCTGAGAGCCTTTCACCAGCACCCCTCTGCCTCTGTCAGTTCAGGGGCTGAGACACCACTACCCAGCAGGTTCAAACTGGGGATATTTCAGGATTTCTGAGTAGCAAAGCCACACTCTGGACTCCTGCACCAGTGACAGAGAGAAGCCAGCAAGGGCCCCAGCTCCCCATGGGGTTGTTGTTGTGGGCACCCAATGCCAAAGTGTTTCTGTTCCTAGGGGAGTGAAAGGAAACTCAAGAGCCAGGGCCAAGGCAAATCGAGTCTGGAAGGGACAGCTCACAAAAAGCAAACCCTTTGCGAGGCATACAAAGTGTTTTCAGCTCTGTTTTGACACATTGGACCCCCTGCCACCAGCCAGCCCTGCAGCTCAGGCTGAGGAACCTCAGAGGAAGCAGCTGGGGTGGGACAGGGATGGGGAGGGGACGTGGGGTTGTGCCTCTGGGTGGTGGTTGGAAGGATTTGCAAACAACTGTAATTGATGAAGAAATTGAGTAATTATGCAATCTGCTGATTACAGAGAAAAGGGTTAAATCAATCAGACAGGCCCAGCAGAGGCACTGTCAAAACCTGGGTGAGCTGCCATGGGGATGAAGGAAGGGTGCATGATGGCTGCTTAGGAATCCAGAATGTTCACTGCTCTTGGGGGCTGAGGAGGTCTGGGATGATCTTGTCTCCAGGACCAAGTGCCCTGTGCAGGGGTGTCAGTGCTACTCAGCCCACAGCTGATGAGCTGTTGTGTTTGCTTCACCAAGAATTAAACTGCTTTGGCCCCTCAGCTGATCCAGCCAGCCCTGAAGATACTTGTTAGGAGATTGATCTCACCCTGGGAGGACCATGTCACCTGAGGGTCCCTTTTACAAACCAGGGTGGGATCCAACTCATCTGTTGGAAGTGCCAAAACCAGGGTTCAGTCTGATCTGAAGACACTCATGAAATGTCTTCACCAGGGAGTGGAGTTCTGGGGGGGATGGATGTGTCAGCTTGGGGTTGGATTGACCTGCTCTTGTGTCTCTGCTGGATCTGAGTTAAAAAGCTCTCCTACAGCAATTTCTGAAGCATGGAGACTCACACTGATGTATGTGTCTTGTTCACAAACTGAACTGGATCCCAGATATTATGGAGAAGAAAGCACCTGTGGGCACATCCCCTTCCCAACCTGTGCCTCTCCTCTTTTCTTCTTGCACAGACCCTAAAATCCATTGCTGACAGTAAAGCTCCTGCCCATACCATAGGGCCTGAGCTCAGAGCAGAGGTTCAAACCATCTGCTGCGTTCCCCTAACATTTCTGCCTCTTTGACACCTTTCTCCTGACCAGGAGATCCCTTCTGCAGACAGGAGCAGGGATGCTAAGCTGGACCCCCACCTGCCCCGAGCTATTGGGGTGCAGACCAGGTGTCCCCCATTACCCCTCTGCCAGAAGGACTTTTTACCCAAGGGTCACACTGCACTGTCCACTGAAAAGGCCATGAAGATAAAAGGAAAAGCCAACCCCACCATGGGGATGTACAGAGTGGCTGAGGCATCCTGGATGTAAGGAGCATGGGGGAATTATCCCCCAGCCCCCCAGGGCTGTGCAAGAAGCAGAGGGCAGGCAGATTACCTGCCCCTTGGCCTCTCTGGTTAATCTGTGCTCAGTTTCTTTATCCCATCTGGTTATATATAACCTCCTCCTGGCCACCTGCAGCCACTGCTGGGGGGGAGCACCCCAGGGGATGGGAGGGCAGGAGGGGGCAAGGAGCATCTCAGTGTCCTGGGGGGACATGGGCACATTGGGGACAGTGGGCAGCTGGAGAGGGGTCCACAGTCCCCTGCACACCCCTGGTCTGAAGGGGTTGGGTGGTCTCTTGTGACACCATGGCCGAGCTGGACTGAGCACTTAGGGTGCGCTTGGAGCAGGGTGGAGGTGATGTGAGATGCAGAGCAAGGGAGGGGTGCTTCCAGTTTGAAGCTATCAACCCTTGTCCCTTCACTCCATCCCCTTGTCCCAAGTCCCTCCCCAGCTTTCCTGGAGCCCCTTCAGGCACTGGAAGGTGCTCTAAGGTCTCCCCATTGCAGCCTTCCCTTCTCCAGGCTGAACACCCCAAACTTTAAGCCTGGTTCCAGAGCTGCTCCAGCCGCTGTGATCTCCAGAACTGAGCCAGCACTTCAGGGGGGGGGGTCTCATCACAGGCAGAATCCCCTTCCTCAACCTTATGAAATTCCCTTTCACCTTCCCAGCTGCACCCCCAGGAGCTCACTGTCCCCTTCATCCTGCAAACATCCCCTTGCTGCAGACCCAGGTGAAAAAGGTTTCTAGAGCCCTGCCCAAGGTCAGGGTGGCAGGAGGATCAGCACCACCAAATCCTGGGGATCTGCACTGGAATTCATGCAGAGTTTGTGCCACAGATTTAATGAATATCCAAACCCCAGGGAGCAGCAGGGTCTGGCTCTGCCCATCCTGACCACCCGATTTAAAGCAAAGAAAGACTAAGCTGCCCTCACCACAGGGTCACCACTCAGAACACAGAAACCCCAGAAAGTCACCCAAACTTTAAAGGCAATAAAAGTTGTGCATTCAGCTTCTCTGGAAATCAAACTATTGGAGCTTTCCTTATAGGAATTATTTCCTGCATCACCTTTCTGGTGTGAGCTGCCATCAAATTGAAAAGAAAATAAGCCATGAAAGAGAGCAAAATACATTGAAATGCTACAACCAAAAAGCTTGCAGCAACTTCAAAGCATTTTCATCATTCATTTCTTTTTCTTCTAGCTAAATAATTGTAACAGTCTTGTTAAAAATTCCTGTCCACTCAAATCTACATTTTAATCTTTGGTTAAATGGAATATTTGATGAGAGGAAACAACAGCTGTACAAGTGTTTAGTGAAGATTGTGCTTTTTGCAGTGATTAAATCCAAAGCCATTTCACATGAGGGCTTCACACATCCTCTCCACCATCAGGAATATTTTACTCTTCTTCTTTTCTCTTTTCTCCTCTGCTTGCAAAGTCAAAACCATCCAGCCTGATGGGATGCACTTGGCCTTTGTATGAAGGTAAACTTGAACAAAATCCTATTTAGCTTGTGCTCGGGGACAATCAGAGCTTCAGCTGCCAAGGGCTTAGTTCAGGGGGATTTGTGCAGTTTGACACAGATAGAAAAGTTCCATTGGATCCACCAGAAATATCTGTTAGAGGCAGACAAAGAGGGAAGGAGCTGAACATACAATTCCTGTCCCAGGTACAGAGCAGTGTGTGACCCCTGCTCCCACGGGACCTCAGGTGTCCCAGACTCCTTGGGGGAAAAGAAGAAAAGAGGGAACATGGAATACCCTGGCAGAAGGGTCAAGAGAGGGAAATCTACTCCAGGGAGCAGAGATGAGAACAGGGCCTAGGAGAAAACCAGGAGGACAAGAATAACCAGAGCTTCTGCACCAGCAACTGAACCAAGCAAGCACTGAGCCCAGGGATTTATTCAAAATAACAAGGCAGGCAGTGCTGGCCATGCTGGGCATGCTTTGCTGGTGAGTCTGCTCTTGGGAAGATGGAGAGAAGCCTACAAAGCAATGGCTGAGGGCTGCCCAACCTGTGAGGCAGGTGCTGAGCCTCCCCAAGTGCTCCCCACCTGTGTTAGAGCCTCCTCAAAGATCATCACCTAGTCTAAAAGATGAAGACCTTTTCCTGTTCCTGGCCATCCCATCCCAAGCAGGACCATTGGACCTGGTAATTCTTGGACATGCCTGTAGATTTTTGACGAACTACCAATGATCTTTTAAAGAGACACCTCAAATCTTCAGTAGGATGGAATGGAGATAAAACTGGGTCAGTGGTGGTTCACTACAACTCAAATACCTTGTAAAAACAGCAGGGCAAATTAGGAAGCCAAATTATCCAGCTCAGCTAAACCAGGGTACTCCTCTCCAGGAGGAACCTGTTCCCCAGGCTGATGCTACGAGAGATCCCTGTGCTGGAGACCCTAGAGGCCTGATGGACACAGAGGGTGGAGGGCACCCATGGGCTCAAAACACACCCCTGGTCTCTGGCTGGTCCCCTCTGTCTGTACTGGGGAGCAAAGAGTGTGGGGTGACTTCAATTTCTTGCTCCCCACAGCTGGAGGCAATGGTCTAGCACTGGTTCAGCAATGGTCCAGCACTGGTCCAGCACTGGTTCAGCACTGGTTCAGCAATGGTCCAGCACTGGTTCATCACCATCATCCTAGCAAGGCACTACAGTAGTTGTGGATGCAGGATGGATCCATGAGGGTGGGCAGTGGGGTTTCTATCACAGGCATCTCCTGGGAGTGGACATCCCAGGGCCATCAGGTCCCTTCCTTCACAGGCAGCATAGGGACAAATCTGAGCAAGGCTTTCAGCTCTGGTGTAAATGCACCAGGATGTGCAGGGCAGGAGGGAGGCAAATCCCTTTGCAGGAAGTGCTCTGGAAGTGGCTCTGGCCTCTGGAAAGGGATAGGACAGTCAGGAAGGGAAATGTGTGTCCAGCTGCTGGACCAATCCCCCCAATGTGCTGTATCCTCTCACATCCCTGTGACCTCCCCCCAGTCATCCCCTCTCCTCCTAATGGTGCTTGGACAAAGGGGAGGGACAATGATTTCTTTTCTGAGCCTTTCAGAGAGTCCCCATTCATGGACACAAGGAGGTAGAGCTGGACACAGGCCACCATCTCTGCAACTTGTGTGTTATAAATGGCTTGGGTGTTATAAATGGCTTTGCTGAGCCAAATGCTTTGATCTTACAGCTCCTGATCCAGGTAGTCCCAGGACAGCACTCCTGCCTGGCTTTCTGCAGTTAGAAATGCAACTTGGGAGCTCAAAAAGCAAAATGGCTTTTTTAGGTGGGTCCTATCCCACCTCCATGACCAGGGCTGAGCTGCCCTCTCTTGACTCCACCAGCTCCAGTTCCTCCCTTGGGAAGCAGGAAAGTCCCAAATGCTGTGCCAGGAAGAGGCATTGCCAGGGGCTGTCTGGGAGCCAGCAGGGAGGTCAAGATTTCCCCCAGTGCCTACCTGGGAGTGGAGTGAGCACAGCCATGGTGTTACAACACCTTCAGCAAGCTCAGAAGTCTCATTAAAGAAGTTCACAGGATGGGAGCACTTCTCAGCCTATTGCATAATCCAGCTAAGTGGATAAAGCCTGGAATAGTTGCACAACACCCTGTCCCTTCCTTGCTACTGGTCTCATTTTGCAGAGCTTAATTCAGGGGCTCTGATGGATTGAGGACACCTTTCAGGTCATCTGTTCCTTGGGAGGTGGCTGTGAACCAGCACATTAAAGGGACAGGGACACCTCGCTGAGAGCTGCACTTCATGCTTTGCAAATCTGTCCCAAAGACATTTTGGAAATGGCACAAAAACACCAATGGAAGCTCCTCATGGAAAGGCTGCAGCAGTTGAAAACCACCCTGAGAAGAGAACAGTGGCCTCAGAGAGCTGAAACAACCTCTGCACAAACACCCAGTTACACCCCACTTGGGCACCTTCCCATTTGACTATTTACTTGACACAAAGGCTGCAGGATGTGGGGACTGAGCAGTAGCAGGACTCAGGTGTCAGGGAAAAAGATGGAACATTGGTGAAGGCATTGATTGAGCACAGACATGGCCCAGAGTCTGCTGGGAAGAACCCTTCTGCTGTATCCCCTCTCTGGGGTGTCCCAGAGGGCAGGGTAGGACCCACACAGTGAATGGGCAGCATCATCTTGTGCTTTCCCTTGGTCTGTGGCTGCTGGAACAATCCAGACAGCAGGATCCAGGGATGTTCCTGGAGCAGAAGACATAGCGGAGCAACCAGTGCTAGACTCTGGGCACTTGCAGAGTTTTTTGTCAAGCCAACAAGCAGGGGAAAATGTGTAGAGCACTGGTCTTCCCTCCAGGAGCTTTCTGCCAGCAAGTCCCACACATTGTACCAGGAGGGATCTGGGTGGACACAACAGGAGGCTCAGGAAGCAGCAGGATGCTGCTTGTATCTGTCCTCACCCCACACTTGTGCACTTGTCTGAGCCAAGAGACTGGCAGAGGGATCCCAGCCTGATTCCTGGTCACACCAGCCAGGAAAATGCAAACTTCTTCTCTGTTTGGAGCCTGGGATGCTTTGTCCTGCAGGTGCCTTCAATGACCTGCAGCAATTTTAAACCACCCCAGAGCCTCAGGAGAGACCACATTGCTTGTCACTCTGCTTCTCACACTCTAAAGGCACAGAGATGCCCTGTGGCTATGGAGAGCCCATCAGTCCCTGTCTGACTCTCACATTGTGAAGAAGTTCCCAGGGCTTGCTGGCTCCAGGTGCTCTGCTCAGCCCATGGTGTTTTAGCAGTGGAGAATTTCTCTCCCTCCTGGGCTGCTTTGCCTCATTCCTTGGCCACAACCCTTTGGCAACATCCATTCAGAAACACCCCCTTGGGACGCTCCCAGCCACCGTGTAGGGCTGGCAGGGAAAACATCCCTCAGACAGGGAGCATGGGGTCAGGGGACACAAGACAGGGCAAGCAGAGTTGGCAGCTCCCAGCTCAGCTCCCTGGGTGAATCTGTACCCCCTGGATGAAGGTCAAGGATGTCTGGACCAGGGGAAGTGTTCTCCATGCTCCCTGCCAGGGATGAGTATCTTATGACTGCCCAGAAAACCACTTCTCCTGCCTCTTCCTTCTACATCTTAATCATGAAGCATTCCTACTCTTTTCCCTGTTCCCCAGCTTGATCTCATCCACACAGCCCCATCCTGGAGAGAGGTTTTGTCCTCTTCACCCTACAGCAGCACCTGCAGGAGTGTGCAGGGATGGAGAAAGAAGTAGTGGCAATCTGACCCCCTTTCTCTGGAGAAGGGGAGGAGGCAGAACAGAGCTGCCTGGTGATGAAAGGATGGGCAGTCCCTCTCCCCATCTGCCCCAGTATCTCTTCCTGGCACCAAGCAGCCAAGCACAGACTGGCCAGGGAAGAAGGGAAGAAGTAGCTGGCATAAGTGTTGGTAAAAGACTTTCCATTCATTGCTTTCCCTACTTGGTAGGGATTGTAGTGCAACTGTAGGATTGCTAAATCTGTGTTTAGGTTTTTTTTTTTTTAAATGCTAATTCTGAATTTCCAGTCTTGACCTGGCCAAAGGGCCACACTGAAATAACAAAAGACCATTTGTTTCCCTGGGGGAAAACTAAAGACTTGTTTATTTTCTTTCAACAGCAGAAAGTCAGATCTTGTATGTCCAGCTTGCTGAGTTTTTGGGTGAGAAAGAGCAGGTGGTTTTGTATCATCAGATGCACCAGGAAAACATAGTCCTGTTGCCTGAGCTGTGACAAAATGGTTAAACACATCTGTCATTCTTGTTTGCTTCATTCACTGACTAAATAAACAACAGAGAGAAAAGGTTTGTCCTTTAAGTTTCAGTTCTCATCAGAGAGGGCCAGATGAAGCTCATTTTCTGCACATGGGACCTTCTAACAAGTCCTGCAGGAAACCCAAGAAACGTCAGGAGTGACCTTCCTGGCAAATCAAATGTTGAAAACAAGGAAACCACACTGGGAAGGCTTTTTAAGGAAGCAAAAAAAGGGCAAAGCCCATTTATTTTTCCTCAGCAGCTCCTCTCTGAGGTCATCACTACTGTAAACTACATCTGATAGCAGAGTTTAGTTCTGGTGTTCTGCAGCATTAATCTTGCATAGGTCTAGATTCACCCAGGGGATTAGAAGCCCCTTGGAGAAAGAGCAAAGAACCTGTGGTGGAGCTGAGAATTTAACCCCAGCCTTCTGGTCCCATACTCAGAAGATAGAGTGTTTCTGGCAAATCCTGGGGCTGGACCTGGCAGAGGCCCAAATCTGTGCTCAAAAGAGCCAGATGATTCTATGATTATAAGTCATTTATGACTCTCTTTTATAAGGCTCCAACTTCTAATCAATAAATGCAGAGGGATGCAAAGATACATGTCCTGGTTCACACTGTCTTCCCTCTTAGTAATGTCCCTCCAACATGTTGAGGTGTTTTATGTTGATTCAAGATATGGGAGTCCCAACCCAGAGGAAAAAGCCAGGAGGGACAGTCTGAGTCTCCCAAAACAACCCCCAAAACACAGGATGGGTGTGGAGGTCACCTGGTAAGAGCAAGAGTCCAATGGTCACAAGAGAGGATGGGGTTTCACTGCTGGCCAGATCAGAAAGAGCCAGGAATCTGGTTGGGAAGAGATGGATGGGCAGTGTGGAGAGGCTCTCAGGGAGAGCCAAACTTTGCCAAATGAACCCAACACCCCATGTCCTCTGCACTCAGCTTTTGCTGCTGCCTTTGCATTTCTGCAGTCATCTTCAGCTGCCCTTCTGATTTCTCCAAGTGTTCATATTGATGTTTTTCCTGCTGCTCATATTTAGTAAGAAGATTCCTGAGAAATGACCCTAGGAATCCTCCTGCAGAGGCTGTTGTGATGGACAAGCAGTGGCACAGCTCAGATCCCCAGCCCAAGGGGACCTGAAAGCTACAAGAGGGACACCATGGGCATCATGTTCCACTATGGAAAGGTTTGGATCCCCAGTGAGAAAGACAACCACGTCCTTCTTGCTGCCCAGGCTGATCCAGTGTAACCAATAAATGACCAAAAAGAAGGACAGGACCATAGCATCATTGAATGTCAGGTGGGAAGGGACCTCAAGGATCACCTGCTCCAACCCTTCTCATATTATTGTATATCTGAGATGTCCCAGCACCCTGTTAAGCTGAGACTCCAAACTTTCCAAAGTGGGGGAATCCACCACTTCCCCGGAGAGACCATTCCAAGGTCTGACTGTCCTCAAGAGGCAATACCCAAGGGAAAGCAGGCAGGACGGTTCCCTGAGAGCCAGCAGCCAGCACCAAGGTTTATTCTCAGACCCACAGGGAGAATCTTTGTGTCTGCCTTCTGGGACCATGGCTATATTTTCCAGCAGGAGCCAACACATCCTAAGGCAAACCAAGACTGGAGGATGCTAATAGCCACAGCTTCTGCATGAAGGGATTGGGAGCTGTCTGCAGAATCCCAGCAACTTTTTCCCTCCTGCCACGCTGCAGAGGGAAGAGTTAAATTCTCTCCCTCAGCCAGAGCAGGGAGGCAGCTCTCAGTTGCCACCATCTGCTCTCATTCACACATAAGCCCTTCGAAGGGAACCATTCAGTTCTCCATTTATTCCCTTTGACAAAACCAGGACTGCTGAGCTCATGTATAATGAAGGAGAAGAATGGCTGAGCTGCTCCCCGTGTGGTTGGGAAGCTGGGCTGGCTGAGAGGGGAAGCAGCTGCTCCAGGAGAGGCTCCTTCCCTCTCTGCATCTCCTGGGAAATCTCTCCCTTGACCCCAAATAGGTCCTGGTAGCATCCAGCCAGGCCAGGGCCAGGCCACAGAGCATCCCTGCCCACCTGCCTGGGTCCCTTTCTGTGTCCTCACACACCGGGGACAACCAGGTGCACCCATTTCTCCTCCACACCAAAGTTTTGCTCCCCTCTGTAGTTTAGCATCAAACTCATCACAAAAAGGAATAATCTGGGAGCAGTGCCAGGAAACCCCAAGAGTTTGGCTGCACCCAACCTAACCAGGGGTTACCCAGTTGGAACGAGTTGGCACAAATGAGCCTGAACAGAAATTGCAGTTGCTGGAGGGAAACAACCCAAGCTTCAGTTAAGATGAAACAAAACATTAAGGTTAAACAAAGAAACAAAACCCACACTATCCTAAAAAATGAAACCATTCTATAGGTAAAAAATCACTATTAATTTCGAAATATCTGGAAAATTACACACTAAAAGATTTGTTTAAAGGTTGGGAGAGGATAAAGTATAAATTATTTAATTATATAATTAAATTATTATTATAAAATGTTTAGATTAATTCCCACCAAATATTTTTTAAATGGCCTCTTCCTTGAAATTTTCAACAATTTGTCCTAATTCTAGCAGGAAATGGTTTCAGATACTTATAAACTCATGGGACTGGAAATGAGATCTAGTGAAAATCAGCTGATAATTGCTTGTCTGAATCAGTTGGCAGCCCTTGTGAACAAAAAAGTCCCACCAAAGAAAACCCTGATGGGAAAAGCAAGCTAAACACATTCCAATGGATTCAGCTCTGGTCTGCAGAGGCTTTACTGAGTCATGGCCTTTCCTACAAGTGGGTTTTTTCTTCCTTGTCTCCCCCTTTCCCTCATCCAAATGCAGTTTGTCCCTGCAGTTTGCTCTCTCTTGGCAGTGCTGTTCGTGCTCCTTCCCCCCAGGTGTCCAACTCCCTGCAGACCAGAGGAGCTCCCAGGGGAGGTGGTGGCAACAAAGACAGGTAAAATGTCTGCACTGATGGGGACAAGTGACACTCATGCTGCTGCTTTTCCTCCTGTGTCCTCCTGGGCAGTGCAGTGCACAGAGCTGGTGGGGCAGAGGGAATTATCAATGGTCCCAAAGGATCCAGGAGCATCCCTACCTTGCTGCATCCCCATTGCCCCAGTCTCCTGCTCATCCTGCCAGCTCTGCATCCTTCTACTTAGGTGCTCCCTTACTGCCCCCTTCCCACTGGGTTTTCCATTTGCCAGAGCAGTTGTTTCCATGCTCATTCCACAATCTGGATGTACATTGCTTCTTAGGAAAAACAGGTCATGGTGACACATCGGGAACAACATTCCCAAGATATCCCAGAAGCCCAGGTAACTTCTCTGCACCCAGTGAAGAAATGCTTCAGGAATTCCCCTGGAGAAGGGCATTCCCTTTGCAGGGTAACTCTCTAATCCTGCCTGCTGGGACCCCTCCAACACTGCACTGACTGTTTTGCATCCCAGATTTTCGAGCAGAATTGTCCCTGGGGGCCCCTCTGTGGCAGAAGCAGCAGCAGCTCTTTGGGTGCCCTTCTCTAAAATGATTCAAACAAAGCCAAAAGTGAGTGTTGGGGCTGTAACTGCAGCCTGGGAGCTCCTGCAGAGCTTTCACTCCTCATCTCCACACTGGGGCCCCACAGGGAGGTTTTAAGCAGTCCCAAATGGGAGGATGTGCAGGAGCACAGACATTAAGGAGTGGGAGCTGGGTGGTGTAAGCTCTGTGCCATGATGCTAAGCAGTTACAGCCACTAACCAAGACCTACACTTGGTTAAAACTCCTTTCATTCTATCAGCAAGATCCTAAAAAGGCAGCTGAGAGCATCTTCAGACCATATGAGAGCCAAATCACAGTTGGAATCATGGCTGAGAGTGATGAGGAAAAGCAGAGCCCTGAGGAGTTTGCTCCTGTGCACCTCCTGGTTTCAGTGCTTTACTGTTACACTGAGGCCACAGAAGGTGTGAAACTGCTGAGACAGCTGAGCACTGCATTCCACGTAAAAATGAAACCAATCAACCATGCGTTTTTAAAGGAGGGAATGGCAATGAGTGAAAACAAAGCAGCTTGCAGGTCCTCTGAGGCTGAGGAGCCAATCCTGCAACACTGGTACCCAAGGAGGACAGAGATGCTGCCTGGCATCCAGCAGCCCCTTCTGGGACATGCAGACCTGGACAACAAGATCCTCACACAGTGGCCAGCACCAAGTGATCCCAGATCATTCCCATCTGCCTGGTGTTCACAAAATCACCCAAGTTTTGCAAGAAAAGGCAGAGGTGCCTAATGCATCCCTGTCATCTCACACAGCCTGTCCTGGGGAGCTGCCACTGACTGGGGGCACCAGTATTTCTCTGGACCATGTCTGGATGAAGATGTGGTCTTTTCTATCACTGACAGCCCCAGGCCATATGTGCAAAATAATCACTCTCACTGGGACAGACTCTGACCTGTGGTGCTCTGGTTGGTGGGGTTGGATTGATGTGATCCCTTCCTTCCACTGCATTGGATGGGGAAGCTCTGCCATGCAGTGCTCACTGCTCCTTGTGGGTAAACCCCAGGACTGCTCAGTGAGAAAGAAAGGGGAAGAACAAGCCTTTCTTTTCCTGTATCTCTGCAAGTCACTAACAGACACATCACCAGAGGGTGAGACATCACAGGAGGCAGAGCTCAAATTAGGCAGCTCAGAGCAGGGCACACAGAGCTGTACACAGACAAACCAGAGAAGATCAAGCCCTGAACTTAGAAACAGCTGCAGGAACCACAGCAGATGACATTGCTTTTCAACAGTTTGCAACTGTCACTGGGGTGTGCAGGGCACAGAAAGCTCTCAGCAGCAGCATCTGAGCAGATGCAGCCCGGGAGCAGCTGCAGGAGCTGACTGCACAGCCCAGCTCCTGCCTGAGGTGGGGGACAGGTGGGTCCAGAACCAGGTGGGTGATACTGGAAGAGGAGCTGGGGTGGTATAAGGCCGTGAGGGGTAGGAGGGATGAGCTAAAAGGAGGATGTGAATTGACCTTCTGGATGGATGACATGGCTGATCAGAGAAGGTACAGCTTGTGTAGGTACCAGGAAACCCATGGCAAAGCATCCTCAGGGACCAGCACATATAGTTTTAGGATGTTGTCCGTAGGATGAAGAAGATTCCAGCACTTAGGGAAAGACAGTAAAGCAATCATCCATACCACACTTTGGAAAAAAACCCCACTGGATTATTAAAAAACTCCAAAAAGTCATCAGGACATTTCCTCACTGCTGGCAGAAAGGGGCAGCCTGGCTCAGCAGCCCTGGTGCTGCACCTCTGCCAGGCTTTGCCCTTTCACCTAATGCAAACTTTGCATAGAACATAAAAGATTAAATAAAAGATTAAATAAATGCATAATAAAGGGAAGACTTTGGTCAATGGGAGAAGACTGTGGTAGCACAGCTGGTAGCAAATATTTTTCTATGCCTGGTACATCAGTGTGAGCCGGGGCAGGTGCACTCAGCAAAACACAGCCCATGTTTATGGACTCTCAAGACTGTTACTGGGCTGTGTTTAGGGCTCAGCAGGAAACTGAAACTCCTTTTTATGATATGAAAGCTGTTAACATGTAAATACATCACATTTATCTAGTGAATAACATCCGAGCCTGGCCAAGGACTCCAGGCAGCTCTGGGTTAAGCATCCCAAAGTGCAATAGCATCATAATGACAAAAACATTTCTAATGTCAGGACAGGAGCAGAGGGTAGAGATCTGCCTGGGACTGAAGTGGGACTGACTCTCCTGGGATGGAGAAGCTGCCTGGGACTGAAGCAGACACAGAGGTGCCTTGGGTTGCAGCAATTCACCCCCCATCCTGAGAGCCTGGTGATGGGGAAAAATCAAGAGGGTGAATCAGGGGGTTCCCTGCAAGCCCCCAGCCTGCAGCACCCTAAGAGCTGCTGGTGGATGGGCTCAGTGAAGCATCCCCAGAGCACCCCCCAGCAGCAGTCAGTTGCAGAAGAGCCCATGGGCACAGCCAGGCCCCAGCTGCCATGCACACACAGTTTTATTGTAGGAAGCCACAGACAGCTGAAAGTGGCCACAGATTTAATCTGTGTGCCCACAGGGTCTTGGTTAATTCCTCTAACCTGGGAACTCTTGGAAAAATGTCTCCCCTGCAAAAAACCTTTGTAATTCACACTCCCTTGAGCTGCTGAAGATGTGGCTGTGATCCATGTACCCAGGTGTGGGTGCACAGGTCCAGACCAGGACCAGACTAGGCAGGGCTGGCACTGGAAGGCTTGTTTAAAGGCCAGGCTGCCCTGTGCCTGTGTGCATAGGGTTAAGCAGTTGGCAAAGCCATTTGGCTTTAGCTGCATCTCTACTGATCCCTGGGGCACCCTTCATGCACCTCAGGCAGGGATCCAAACCCTGCCTGCTTACCAGAACCAAGACTCCAGCAGCACCCACTGCCTTTGCTTGTGTTCTCATCTATAGGAATAAAAATGCAAACAACCATGATTAGAAATGGCCATGGAGGTCACTGGGGAATGCAAAAATTCCATTTGCAGCACAAGGTTGAATGGAAGATCATCAAGGAGGAGAAGTCAAGGTTTATTCTTGACAAATGTGATTCAGCTCACTGTCTCTCCCAGGTTTCACTTGCTCATCCTTGCCTGCTCCCATACAAGCCCCAAGCTGTGAGTGCCTGAACTCAGGACCACTTGTGGGAACATGGGAAATATGAGCTCTCAGCACCTCATTCCAGCTCCTGGGATCTCCTTAGCTGGTATAGATGCTCTGCTGCCATGCACTGGGTCTTGTGAGGCCTCCTGTACCATTCAGATTGTGATTGTGATCATCCTGCCCTGCCTCTCTGAGTCACGAGGAATGGTGATAATTTACACACTGGTTGGGCTCCTTCCTGGGTGCAATGTCTCCTTTCTTTTAGGCTTTCCTTTGTTTTATTGCTTCAGAGGTAATGAGAAATTGCAGCCAGTTGCTCTGCTCCCAATGACCCTCTGAGGAGCAGCAGATGCCAATCTTTTAACCCTTCTCACCTTCTCAGCAGGTTCTCCTGCTGGTTTCACAGCCAGAAATCCCCATTCTGGTCAGTTTTAGGTTTCTGTTACAAATCTCGCAAGCTGAACCCCAAATTGCTGATACCATGTTACAAAACCCCCTAAAAGCAGAGCAGATTTGGGTTCCTCATTGCACGTGAACACCTTTTGGAAAGCTTCAGCATCAAACCTGAATTTAGCCATTAATTCTCTGAGCATAATAAAGGGTATAGCTCACAACTGTCTTGCTTGCGATGATATCTCCTTTGAAGCCACTCTTTTCACCAGATTCCTGAAAAAGCACCACACTTCTATATTGTCCTGGGTCCCTGCAGCTTTTAAACCTCGACTCCTTCATGGTTAGTTGGATTCAGGCATGGACAGAGAAAATCTGGGTTGTTTAAAACCAGGAAAGGCTCTGAAGGCTCACATACTGTCATATATTAATTAACTGGGGTCTTTTCTACTTGACATCTCCACTCCTACCTGATATGCAAGTTTGGGATCATTCCAGCCTCTCCCAGCCAAGCTTCTAAGGGTTTCTACATACAAGACCAGAAACGGAAGACCCAGTTGGACCAAGGAGCATCAAGCCACTTGTCACAGTGCAGCTGTACACCTTCTGGTAACCATCCAGTCACACTTCCCAAAATTACCAACAAAAGGAAAATCTGCAAAGAAAGGAAGAGAGACAAGGACAGGTTGGGTCCAGTACACCACAGAGGAACTTGAATAAAGTCCCCATGGAAAGGGGCTGCAGCAGCACAAGGTTGTGGTCCCTCATGGTTCATCCTGCTTGGGTGGTGCCCACCCCCATGTGCTTTAGTCCCCCCTCCTGGTCTGAACCCCAGAGGATCCCCAGATCCCACAAGGAGCCAGGCTGAGAGGTGCAAAGAGGCCATGCTGGGGACCGCACAGACAGGACCCTGCAAGCTGTCCCATATCCCCTCTGACCTGATGGAATGGACCAGTTTTATTGTCCCTCCTGTACAGAGTGCTCTTGTAGCACAACCATGCCATATATGCTGACCTGGCCAGCGTTGTGCCCATCTGGGCCACCACAGGGACCATGTCTATGACCTCAGGATCTCCCTGCCATCCCCAGCTGCTGCTCACTGAGTGTTTCAGTAGCTCCCACACCTACATAGATGGAGCTGGCCCAGCAAGCCAGCCCAGGTTGCAAATCCAGAGCTGACAGGACAAGCCCTGAGCAGCCAGGGACAGCACTCCTGGGCTGCAAGCAGTGCCTCTGGCACCAAGCATCCTTTCCACTTAGAAGTTCTCCTGCTCACACAGAGCTCAGAGAAATGGGTCTTGTTCTTATCTGCAGGCATGAGCTGATAGCAGATGAACTCTGGCAGCTCCTTCAGGAGGGTGTGTGCAAGGTGATTTCAGCCATAAAGGCATCATGGGTGGGGTTTGATTTATTTTTTTTTTAGCCTCCTCATTCTCCACTGAGAGAGCTGCAGTGATTTACAGGTCCCCTGTGCCCCCCATGGCTTCACATCTCCTGAAGGAGTTGTGGCTGTGCCAGGAGGGGTGCCCTCTGCAGGGTGGACCCAGCCAACTTGCTCTCAGAACCTCAGACCCTCAGCCTGGGCTCTGATGTTGGTTTTTTCTCAGTGCTGGGCCCGATCCTGCATCATGACATGGGGACAAGGGCTGGGGACCTGCCCTCTCAGGGAGGTGGGACATCCCTAATGGAGAAGCTGCACATTCCACAGTGTTATCAGCAAGGAAAGCAGGAGAATGCAAGGGAGAGAAGCCACTAAAACAGCCCTTTGGGAGAGAGGGGTTGAAGGAGGGGCTGTGCCAAGCTGCAGGGGGGTCTGGGGCTGTGCTAAGCAGAGCTGGGATTGAGCAGGGCCCTGGCTGCTGGACACCCCCTCTCCAATGGCAGGAGATGCCTTTGTGAGTGGTTTATGCATAATAGATCCTCGGAGGAAAGAGATACTGTCTCCTTGCTCCAAATACAACCTCAATTAGATGAATGGCAACTTAATCCCATAGAGGAGCTCAGCTGGGAACTAACTGACCATGGGAGAGCCCTTCCCCCGCCAGGCTGTGAAAGGGGACCCCCCCCTCAACCTGCCGGCGAGGAGGCCCCCGAACCCCCCAGCAGGGACCATCTGCTGCTGCAGCCCCTCCTCCCACAGCCCCAGCCAAGAGAGAGCCAGGGCTGCCAGGGCCCTCTGCAAACAAAGGCAACACTACAGGGCTTTGAGTCCGTGGGATGGAGGAGGAGAGAGCCCCAGAGGGTCCAAGGGAGCCCCTGTGCTCCCCCCCTTGGGGCAGGGAGTGTTGGCAGAAGACAGGGAGAGCACGATGTCCCCCTGCACCAAGTGATGCCACCACAGGGTAAGAGGAGAAAGGAAGGAGGAGAGATGACAGGGGGCTGACTCCAATCTCCTTTCTCCTCCTGCTGTGCCCCTGGGTACATTCCAGGCCAGGGACTCCCTTCTCCTGCCATCCTGGCCCAAGGTCAGAGCTGCTCCACCATCTGCCAGCAAGCACATGCAGAGCTGAGCACTCACTGCCCTCTGAACCTCTCTGGGGTCATGGAGGGAATTTCCTCTCACACTGAAATTCTCAGACTCGTCTGTAGTGCTGGAAGAAGCAATTTATGGAAAGTCTTGAGAAATCTCAGTTGTGCAACCAGGAGTTTAAAGCGATTTTCAACCCACAAGGCAACTGACAACCCTTTTGTCAGCAGCTATTACCAAAACCTTCCAGTCCCAGCAACCCCTTCCCAAGCAGGAGAGCAGCACATTTGTAGGACACCACTCACTCCTCCACAGCAGATGTGCTCTGATCACAGGAATCAAAACACCAGCCCCCTGGCTTTGTGATGCCCTCATCTGTCCCTCCAAGCAGCCCCAGATCCTTCAGAACAAATCCCCCTTTGGGTCACCCTCTGTCTCCCTGCCTTGGAGCTGCTGGGAGAGCAGTTAAGGTGCCATAGTACCTGAAGGGACATCGCCCAGTCCAAGGGGCAGCTTTGCAAGCTCTGCAAGGCAGCAGTCATTTTCTTGCTAAAGTAAACAGCTCAGAGCCTGAATACACACAGCTGGGCACAAAGTGACTGGAGAGCACATCTGCTGAATAAGAAGGGGTGATTGTTATGCTTTGTCACCCATTCCCGAGCAGACAGCACTCCAATGCCATTTGGTTTTGCACTCTGAATAGCTGAAAAGGTCAGGCCCTGAGCATGGGCAGTGTGTGTTTTCCCAGCTCTGGAGCGTGATGTGAATATTCCCAGGTGCCAATATTTGTCTGCACGGGAGGGGAAAGCTTTGATCTGGTGCCCATTGTGCTTCTCCTGTGCCTGCAAACTCTTGCTGTGCAGCAGGGATGGAGGCCGGAGCTGCTGGGACCTGAGCTCTAGAGTCCCCAGGGCTTAGATCCTCGGCTCAGCCCCAACCTGACCCTCCAAACCCTGCCTTTAATGTGATGTTCA
Source organism: Calypte anna (assembly GCF_003957555.1). NCBI lineage: Eukaryota > Metazoa > Chordata > Aves > Apodiformes > Trochilidae > Calypte > Calypte anna. The sequence goes on from NC_044268.1 coordinate 6,162,527, forward strand.
TCCAAAATACAGCCCAAACATGCTAATGAACTGCTGCTCAGTGGAAGGGGAACTGCTTGCTCCTGCTCTTCGTGTCCTGGGATGCCAATAGGCACCCGGAGTGCCATCACCAACCCAGACATAAACCAGGGTTAACCTTTGCTCCCTTCTCATATGTTTGTCCAGAGGCTACAGAAATATTGCACAAGACATGTGATAGCCAGGGAAACAAATATAACTTTTATGAAACTGTCCCAGAGCTGGAGGGAGGGAGGAGGTGTTGGCAAGTCAGTGCTTTCTTTTCTTTCTTTTTCTTTTCTTTTTCTTTTTTCTTTTTATTGCTGGGTTGGAAGGGACCTCAGAGATCATCAAGTCCAACCCTTGATCCACTCCTGCTGCAGTTCCCAGCCCATGGCACTCACTGCCACATCCAGGCTCATTTGAAATATCTCCAGGGATGGAGAATCCACTACTTCCCTGGGCAGCCCATTCCAATGGCTGATCACCCTCTCCATAAAGAAATTCTTTCTAATATCCAACCTTATTTGGATATCCCTTCCCACAATAAGGGAGAAGAGCACAGCCCAAGTATTCTTTTATCAGCAGCTAAAGGTAAGTGTTAGGATCTCAAAAGGGACAGACACACCCCCTCATGACTCACATACACTGGGCCTTGCACACTGACTGACTTTGACGTCTTGTTTGCTCTTTTCCAAACCAAACCAACTTGCTTGTCCATCAGCTCAGCTCTTCCCAGCTACTCTGATTTTCAAACTCCCTCTGATTCCCTTTATCTCCTCTCCCCGTATCACTGCTGTGAAACAAAGATGAAGACATGCTAATGCCTCGTTAGTTTTGAGCCATACAGGATTAACCAGAAGGAGAGAGAACCCGGTTTTGCAAAACCCATTGAGAATTGAGCTGGAAGAAAAATAAACACCTTGATTTGCCCCATGCAGAACTGATTTTGCAGCGACCTGGGGGTAGAGATACCCCCCAGCAGTTCGTGTAATTGTGATGCTAAAACTGCAGTCACAAAGGGCTATAACATTGGGAAAGAAAATTCCTACAGGCTGCAACCCATGAGACGAGACTCCAGCAAAGGTGGCAGAAAAGCCCAGTGAATAACCAGGAGGAATCATCTATCCTGGAACATGCAAATACATCCTCATTCATCCTTTGTATTCGCTTTCCTCCAGCCTGTGGCTGATGGAGTTTTAGCAGAGCAAATGTTGGAGGAAAGTGAAGTTCAAAGCTGCATGCATGAGTAACCATGGAAACCGAATTTTAAATTTGCACATGCAAGTATTTGCATCCAGAGGACTTTGAAGGCTCGGCCAATACGGGAAGAGGGACAGCATCATGTCACCATCAGCCAATCACAGCTGAGAAACACAGCTTGAATTTCAAATATCACCTCCTTACAGGAAACCTCCATCCGCAGCGTGGAGAGAAAAGAAATGTGAAAAAAACCAGCCTGGAATTGCCATCTGCTCGTGAATATTCCACAATTAGCAGGGATGGATTCATTGGATACATTATTCATTGTAGCTTATTCGCCCAGATCTAACAGTGATAATGCATCGGGTATTTAAATATTGGGACAAGGAAGCATTTCTGCCACAGAACGGTCCCCATGGATGAATATGGATGCGCTCCTATCCTACAGGAACCCCTGGGCACAATAGCTGCGTGGTAAATACCTTGTCCTCTACACCAACCGAAAACCTAGAAATCCCTGATGGTTTTAATCCCTTTTCCTGGTCATTTGTTGCCTGCCCCAGCCCCTTCTCCCTCAGCCTTGCTCCTAAACCACCAAAGTCAGCTCCCATTTTACCAAGAAAGTCACTTGCTCTTTCCTTTGCTGTGGTTTAAGTGATGGAAGAGGTTTGGTCAGACAATGTTTGTCCCATTTCCATCCCAGCCTTCCAGCATGACCCAACTTATCATCAAAACCAATCAAAACCAAGCCCTCCAAGTGCAATATTTTGCCATCCATGGTTCTCCCAGGGAACCTTCTGGAGCTGCCTTGCAGTTTGCAGCAGCCTCAGCACTGTTGGGTTTCAGGGCCCTTTGCAGGTTCTGCATTTATGGCACAGTGCCAACAGCTCCATGGCCCTGTCACCTGCATGGACGTGGGTGCCAAAGCCACAGCAAAACAGAGACACCCCCAAAAATCCTCCTTGGATGAAAGTGATGACCAACAGGCATGGAAAGAAACAGCTTTGGGAGGGGCACAGAGGCTGAGTCTGATGGATGTGTCAGGATTGCTTGAATAGAACCAGCACCAAGAAAAGGAAAGGGGAAAACTGATAAGAGAAAGGAAAAAAAAAAAAATTACACAAACCTAATGAAAGAGTTTAAAGTAGCACAGGATGGGGTTATGCAACTTCAGTTTGTCCAGTGCTTTTCACAGACAAACACACCCTGGAGCAGCATGGCCTTGTGCAAGGGATGATTATGAAATCCCTGTGCTGCTGCCAGCTGTTGCCCAACTCTGCTGAGCAGCAATGCTGGACTGCAGAGGAGAAGCCAGGATCCTAACAACACCTCAGCAAGCCTGCAATGTGATGTGCACTTCATCCTGGGGTTTGATGCCCCTTCTCAGTGCTCTGCTGGGTCATGAAGGCTTCCCCATGGCAATCCTCTCCTTTGGCTGTGGTCTCATCATGCAATAAGAGGTAATTGAGGTTAGATAGGACACCCCTCTAGGAGAGCTTCTACCAGTTGTATCTCAGGTTACTATTGATGCAGAAAATGGTCGATGTTGCCCCAAGCAGAAGATCTCCAGGTGTCATACACAGGCACAGAGGTGTATTTCTTTGCAGGAGGTTTTCAGGTATCATACACAGGCACAGAGGGGAATGCCCAGGTGTGTATTTCCTTCCCCATAATTAAAAAAAAAAAAAAAAAAAAAGCTCCTGCTGAAATGGAAGAATATGAGAAACTCCCATCTAAAAATGCTTGTGATGTCCAGGACTGTGTGTGTGCTCAAAGCTCCCAAGGAATCTGCTCCTCCTTGGGGTGCATAGGCACAACTGAGCCTCATTTCTTTGTCACAAAGGTTTTAGGCAGGGGGAAAACCCTGAGTCAATGCACAGATCCATCTTTAGGACCCTGGGTTACTTGAGCAGGATCTGCTGAACCCACAAAGGCCATACAGGGATCCTGAGATGCTGTCCTAAGGTAAGCTTGTAAAACCATCAGTGTGGGGCTTCAGGAGCCAAAGTGCTGTTTAGGAGCTCCCATGGGAAGACTGTTGGGACTAGGGTTTATTTAGACCTTTCTACATGGATTTTCATGAGTGGAAAGGCAGCTCCCAGCTGGAAGAGCAGCTTTGGGAGTGGGAGGATTGTCCTATGTTTGGAGCCTGTAGATCCATGGGGGTTTCTTCCCTGATCTCTTCTCTGCAAGTTTTGATCCAGGGCAAACTTTATGGCCACACACTGCAGAGATAGGATTGGGCAATTAAGTGTTGATTTGGCAATTAGTTTATTTGCTAAAAAAAAAAAAAAAAAGTGATTTTCATTCAGTTAAAGTTCAATATTGAGGCTCAATTTGCAGCATAAAATTTGGTTGTAAAAGATTTTATTATCTGGACTGCTGTAAGGCCAGGGACAGTCCTCTTTCACCTACACATCTGAGAAGCCAGAGAGCTGATGTCAGGGGGGTTGAGCATTATTTGACTGGCACTTTCCTTTGTTCTTCAACTGCAAACCCCACAAAGCAGAGCTTCTTCATGCCACACAAGCAAAGACAATAGTTACTGCATTAGTGAGTAACTAATCACGAACGCAGAGCACTTCCTTCTACCCTAGGAGATATTTCTGCTCTTACTCAGAGCTGGATAAAGGGCAGTAGTTTTATCCCATACACTTGCAGATGTTGCTTCAGTTGTCCCTGCAATGCTCCAGAGGTCCTTTGGAAGAAGTCAGGACAGGAGAAGGATGTGATTTCAGTGCCAGAACAGCATCAGACCCACCCAAATGAGCCCTGGAGCTTCTCCAAACCATGGTTCATGCCACACAAGTTGGGGCTCCTCATTTCCTTCTGCACTGTCACTCAGTCCCTCAGCAGCCTGGAAAAAGTAGCATCTAAAGACAACTTGAGTCTGAGCCCAGAGGAGGGACATGAACTGAGTCTGGAACTGGAGACGGGACTGGAACTCCCATCTGGAGGTGGGAGATAAATGGGAGGCACATGGAGAGAAACATCAAGTTCCCAAAGGGGACAAAATATCAGCTCAATCTTGCCTGGCTCTGGGTCCTTCTCCAGTGTTTCCCAGGAAGAGGTGGGACCAAGCACTTTTTTTGTCTCTGTTTAATGGCCACTCATCCAAAGTGGCCATCAAAGTGGAGGATCTAAAACCTGACCATAGTTTAGGAGAACATCTCCAACCAGCAAGGGCAAAACCAACTACTCAAGCCAATCATCCCTCACCATCATCCTGCCCTGGCAAAGGGGTCAGGGCTAAAGCTGTGGAGCTGTAGCTCAATTTGTAGCTGGGGGGCGAGTTGATTCCAACTTCTTGTCTACCTCTTAGACAGAAATGTTCAGGCACGTTCACAACAGGAAAAGATTTGGGGAAAACTAGAAAGAATGAGGAGAAATCCATCAAATTCCAGAGAATTTAAACGAAAATGAGGAAAGGGAGTGAAGGTGGCACTGCTGGGCTTCACAAGTGCCACCTGAATTAAAGCCACACTAGGCCTGGCCAGGTGGTCAGCAGTGAGCTCCTGACTGCAGATCAAGAGTTGTTCATCTCATTCAGATCCCACTGGATATAAAGCTCAGCCAAAATAGAAATTCAGTTTTGGATTGTGTCAATTTAGATCATGTTTTGGATGGAAAAAAGTAAAAATGAATCCTTTCATTTTTCCCTTCTCATTTCAGTGAGGTAGACACTTTCATTGGACCGTGGTTCATTTCATTTAAACCTTCATAGCTAAATAACTTTTTGCACCAGATTAATATATGTGCATCTGCATTAGGTATTTGCCATATAAACCTTGCTAAAATGAGGCACCATCACCAAATTACTCTGCTCTGCCTTCTGCTCCCTTTCACAGAACATTTTTCCTAGGTGACACCTTCCAATTTGTGCACTGATGTGACCTCATATACCCTTTTTTATGGTTGAAGAAGCCTTGTCTGATAGAATCTATCCTAAAACCTCACCAAAGTGTTCTTGAGGAAGGAGCATCCAGGCTGAGCGGCATTTGTGAGATTTCCCTGGGGTTCAGTCCTTCCCCAGGAGTCACAGGGCAAAGCCTCAGCACATAAAAAGACTCACCCTGGTGAAGCCATCCTGTTCCAGCTCAGACTGAACCAGACAGGTAGAAAAATCATGGTTAATAGCATCTGAACTTCCATGGGATGCAAAAAGTGTCTATTTAAATCCAGATATTTGACTTCTTTCATTGCTCTGGGAAGAAAGCCTTTGCAAGCCCTGGGTTATTGCAGGTGGAAGGTTCCCTGAATGCTGTTCCAGATCTTTTACAGGTAACCTGAAGTCAATTATGTGTTCTGTGCCTTGATTTCCCAATTTGCAAAGACTTTCCCCAAAGGATGTCTGCAAACTTATACAGCCCAGGCAACACTTGTGGTGGGACATGAAAGGGACATGAAAGGGACATGAAAGGGACATGAAAGGGACATGAAAGGGAGGCAGGGACTCAGGACCCCCATGGGCTGTCACAGTGCAGGTGTAAGCTCTGAGTACCAACCCCCTTTGCTCTGTGATTCTGGTTCCTCACCCATCTGCACTTCAGGCAGCATTTCTGGGACAGCTGCTCCAGGGGCTGCTCCTTACAAGTACCCTGGATGAGCACACACAAGGTTTGGGTCCTCCTGCCATGCCCAGACCTCTGCTAACTCAGACACAACCCAACTCATCCCCTCCAAGCACGCCATGGGCCTGATGCAGGAATTGCTGTGACTGCTGTCCCAAGCACAGGTTCTTTGGGACTGAAGCTGCCTGACCCAGTAATTATCACAGAAGCTAAATTATTGCTAAAATTAGGTGCCTGTTAACATCATAGCTTCTGGGCAACACCACAACACTTAGTAATCCTGCAGTACAAGAGCAGCTCAGGACCCATCATAATTTTCATGAAAAACTGTCCTTAGGGTGAGAGTTTCTGTACAAGGACTCTGTTTTCCATTAGGTCATATTTTACACATAGAAGAAAAAAAAATCTGTTCAAATGCCTAAGAAATTCAATTCAGTTCAATGGGTTCAGCTGCAAAAGGAGTTGTCACACCAGGATTTTAGTTTTGTTTGTAAGCTTGCAGTCATAAACTTTGAGGAGAGTTTTGGGGTGTTGTGGCACTTGGCTCCAGGACAGCTCATGACCAAGCAAAGCCCAGGACAGGTCCCACACTGACACCCCCCACAGCCACCAGGACAGGCAGCACAGAGCCCAAAGCCAAACTGTGTTTTCTCCTGTCCTGTAGTCCTGGTCTTCCCCCTGCAGCCAGGGTTCCTGCTGGGGTCAGCTCTGTGCCTAGGGGGAATTTAGGGCCCTGACTGGAATGGAGCATGGCCAAAATTCAATTTGCTGCTGAAATCCCAGCCAGCTGACTGAGGAATTGGGGATGAGATATGGTCCATGGCAGCTCCCTCAGGCAAGATGGAGAAGCAAGAGGTGGAAGGCAAGGGAAAGGGGGGATCAGCATACTATGGGGTTGTGGACATGGATGAAGGGCTGTGGGACACTTCCCAGGTCCCAGGGCTGTCCTCTGCCAGACACAGCACCCTGGAGGTGACACAGACAGACAGCCCAGCAGCAGCCACCTCCCAGTCCAGCAGCCACCTGGAGACACAGGATCACAGCAGGACTTGTGGGGACAGGGACAGGCTTGAGTGTCTTCTCTGCAGGTTCACTGCAGGTGTGAGACACAGAAGAGAAAAGTCCAGGGGGAACTGAACATGTCTGTGAGGTCTGTATGGGGAGGGTGTGCAGGGAACAGCAATGAAATGATGGGGATTTGCTACTCACAACTTCACCCGCTGGCTGGGGCAGAGCCCTGAAGATGTGAACATGGGATCTGTGCACAAATGGGAAGATTTGGGGGGTGCCCAGGGGTCTCACACCCATGTACTCTGACACTGCACCACCAGCTGTGTTCTGCTGTTGGAGAACAGCAACACCAGACCCTGCCCGGCAAAATCTCCTTCCTGTCCTGTCCTCTCATCTCCTCTCACCCCCCTGCCCAGCTCACACCAACCCCCCCATGAAGCTGCTGTGAAACACTGGGCAGGTTTGGGTGAGATGGGGGCCAGTCCAGCATGGTTTTCCCAGCATCAGTAGGAGCACTGAGCACTTTTGGTAAGAAGAAGGTCAGGATTCATGTGCTCAGCCCAGGGCAGTATTTCCAGCTGCTTCTCACACACAGAAATCCAGGCAGCACATGGTCCTGCTCTTGCTGCTAGCTAAGCCATGCACTCAGCATATTAGCTTCCCTCAGGAAAACCAGGCCAAGGGCACCCAGGCATCCCCTCTGTTAATTCCCTCACTCTGATAATTCACCATTAAACTGCAAGTAAGTTTGTAGTGAGAGGCCCTAACTACAGGGACAACCATGGGCCAAGTTTGGTCCCCATGATAGGGGAAGGGCTGGTGCCATGGCCAAAGGGAGGGCTCCCAGGTCCCAGCCTCACTGGGTCAGTGCCCCCTGGGACCACTCACCCTCCCTTCCTCCTCCAGCACTAACAGCCAGGGGAGCTGGACCAGCCTCCTCCTCCCTACAGGTCCTCCAGCACCACTCATCCCGACTTGCACCATCCACCTTTTCCACCAATGGGATGGGGCAGGAGAGATGGGATGGCCCAGGGTGTGGGAAGGAGACCCCAGAGCTGGATCTGGAGTGGGGTGATGGAGGGGCTGGTGCACATGGCATGAGGATGCAGTAGCCTGAGCCTCCAGGTCCTGATGGTGCCACGCCAGCTCAAGGACTAAAACAAGTTCTCTGACTTCACACTTCTCCAAACATGCTGTGTTCTGACCTTCCCCAACCCCAGGGTCCCATCCCACCCACTGCAAAACCCAGCAAAGTGCAGCTGAGGTTTGGGTCCACTCAGCACTCCCATTCTGGCACAATCCTCTTTGTACACACTCTGTACACAACGGGGAATAACCACATTGCTGTTTCCCTGCATCTATGCATGCTGTTTCTGGCATCTATCTTGTCCTTTCCTCCCCCAAGGAGGGCTGCAGGTGGGACCTCTTTATTCCTGCTAGAGCCTGGTGTGCAGAGCCAAGGACACTGCTCAGCTCTGAGGAACATTTTACCAGTGTCCTTGGCTCTGCACACCAGGCTCTAGCAGTAACTATAAACATGGAGTTTATCAGTCCCAGAAGCAGACACTCTCTGAGAAACTTGCTGTTCATTTCAGCAAATGCAGCTACTTACAAGAGACTGAGCTAAAAGCAAAAGTATGTAACAAGACGAACCTCTCTTAGGGTATGACACTCCAAGGTCCAACCAGGTGTTCCAGCAGAGACTCACAAATGGTGCTCTGAGCCTATTGGCCTCAGGGTTGACTCATCTGGATCAGTGCTATTGCTCCGAGAGCAGCTGACCTCTCTGCTCACTTGCTCAGGACTGAGCTGAGCCTGTCTTTGGATCTCACCTTTTATTGGCCCCCTAATCCTGCTCATGCGCAGTGGGGCCCACCCTAATCAGGCACAGGTGGGCTGAACACAAGCTCATGCCCACTACCTGGCAATCAGTGGCACCTGGTTGCCTCATTTCACTACAAAAATACAAGACAGAAAATCACCTTTATCCTGGCCCAAAAGAGGACACCTGACCAGGTCACAGCTTTTGACATTGGCTACCAGTTTCCTGGAAAAAAACAAAAGAAAAGAACAAAACCATCTGGAGTGATTCCAGGAGAAGTGTGGGGCTCTGCATGCAGTCCTGATGTCCATTCCAGGCCAAAACCCAGCACTGGGCTCCTCTGCAGCAGCTGAGAGGAGTGCTGAGCCTTGAATGGGAAACATGGCTGGAAGATAAAACCCAAATACTCCGGATGAGCTCCTTGTGCCCCAGCCTGTGAGGGTCCAGGCTGCAGGCACAGTACTGTGAGCTTTGTTGGGTGACCAGGAGGTGCTTTTTGAGTCCACCTGACCCACCTCAGGACATCCCCTTGCCACCTATCACCCCCCTATTTTGCAGCGTGCAGTGTCGGACCCACCCAGACAGCCAGGACTCTGTCCCCCTGCATTCCCAGCACCTTTTTCCCCCTTCCTGGTCCAGACCCTGCTCAGGTGCAGCCATCTGCACAAGCCACAGGCTACAGGATCTTTCTGGTGCCCAGGAAGGTCCCTGCTGAGCCTGCCCTGTGCCACCCAGCAGCTCTCAGGCAGCCCATGGGCCAGGCTGGGGGAGCAGGGATGGTTCTGAACTCTGGGTTGTACTGGGAGAGAGGGGCTGGGCAGAGGAATCTGCAGAGCTGGAGACTTTTGCTTCCTTTCTGACAGCAGCAGGAGGGGTGTTGTGAGGCACAGGCTCATTTCATAGCAGGATCCATGTCCCTGTCCCCAAAAAAGAGACAAGACACCAGCAGGAGAGGAAGTGGATGGGAGGGGCTGAAGAAACTTACTTCACCCTGTAATTTTTTCTGCACGATGTCAGCTGAGCAGGAGACACTGTAAAAACCCCAGAGAATCCCAAGCCCTTTTGGGGTTTTCCCTTGCCAGGAGTTAGGAGTGGTTCCTAGGGACAGGGGCTGGCAGCCCAGATGCTGGATGGTGCTTTCACTTCCAGCTCTCACTTCGTGCCACATCCTTTAGTCATCCAGCACAGCAGCCACTTCTTCCTGGGGTTTTCAGCTGGCAAAGCGAGGAGGGGACAGAGCAGGCAAGCAGAATTTCTCCTATTACATCCTGCACCACATGGATGGTAACTGGAGTTTCTGCTTGCACTGGCAAAGGGAAAGACATTTCTCTCAGTGGGAATTTCAGCAGCAGTCAGCAGCCACATATTGGTCACAGAAGGTCATTTTTGGTGTCATGGCCATAATCCTGACTCTGCACTGAGCCATGTCCCTGCCTTCCCCTCCCCTGGCTGCTCCACATCCCTGCACCCCCCAGCATCTCTGGGAGGAGGCAGCACCCAACTTCAGCTCCACACAGCACCTGGAATGGCTCCCACCTCCTCCCCACTCCCAGAGTTTTGGGTTTTGAGAGGTGTTATAGAAGGGCTCCTTTTATAGCCCATGTCAGTAACTCCTCATTGCAGTATTTGGTAAGGTGGATTTCTAATGATGTGCTCAGCACAGGGGCATGTGAAGAGCTCCAAAGGAGCTGCAGAAATGGCACTGGGTTCATCCAGGAGCCAAGGTACCCCTCAGTACCTGAGCTCAGTACCCTGCTGTTCCTCAAAATACTGTGGAGATACAAACACAGCCATACAGATTTACATTGACATCCCAATACCTGAAGGGCACCTACAAGAAAGCTGACCACAGAACTCACAGGCAGGATTTATGGGTCTTGTGGATCCTTACCCCATTGCATGGAGCTGCCCATGACCACTGCACACCAGAATCACTTCTCTGCTCTGCAGCAGGGACCCAAAGCCACCACTGCCACCTGAGGGACCCTCAGCCTCGGGCATGGTGGCACCAAGGGCTGCTCAGCCATCCCTGGGGTACCACAGCACTGCCTCTCCCAGGAGCTGCATTTCACCCCTGATTTTAAGATATAACGTGTTGCTTTTGGGTATCCAGTATGTGGTGAGAGGGCTCCCAATGCCTGGCCAAGGTCAGAAGCTCAGCCTGAAGATGTCCCCACTTTGCAGTCCCCAGCACAGGACCTGATGTTCACCAGTTCCAGTCACTGGGGCAAGGACATGGCAGGGATCAACCCCCTGGCTCCTGAAGGGTTGATGGAGCAGGGCCAGCCCTGCCTGCAGAGTTTTGCTGCCTGTCCCTTGCCAGCCCTGATGGCTGCAGGGCCCTGGATGCCCCCGGGTCCTCACACACCTCTTGGACTTGGCAGGGGATCCTCACTCCACCCCTTGGAGCTCTCTCCCCTGTGGATCAGGAGCCCCCAGGATTCAGCCATCACCTCTGTGTTTGGTTGGGCAGCCCAGGGCAGGTCCAGCCCTCTCCTCAGGCCATGGCTGCCAACACCCAGCCCCACTTGGAGCTGAGCCCAGGACACAAGGAGATCACCTCTAATGGCCTCACAACTCTTCCAAAGGCAAAGCAGCCCTTTGCCTTCCCTTCTGCTCCCCTCTCAATTTCTTTCAAGCACTAAACCAGGGCAGACATACACACACACAAAAACAAACAAACAAACAAAAACCCCACAAAAAAAAAAAACACCAAAGAAAGGGAAAGAAAAGAAAGGGGCGACCTCCATCCAGGCAGTAAAATGCCATCTGTCTCCTGATGGCTCGTGTGACACTGACAGACGTGCACTGCAGTGAGCCCAAAGGACAGCAGGCTGTGAGCCCCAGCATGGCAAAGGAGCCTCCATCCTGCCCCAAACCCCCCAAAACTTTTTGAGCCTGGAGAAAAAAATTAATCGGGTGGATCCTTGATGTCCTTCCTGCAGAGAAAGGTGCTCGGGGCAGTGTTGGAGGTGGCAGTGTTGGACTTTGAGCAGGGCTGACTCTGCCACCTGACTTTCCACTGGGCTAAGTTCCCCAAGGATCCCCCTGTTTCCCTCTCCAAAGCAGCTCCTGGCAAACAAAGGAGAACAGCAGGCAGCCCCTGACACCCCCCAGCCCAACTCCCTCCTGACCCCCAGGGAAGGATCCTGGCTGACCCTGGGAGCCTCCTGGGCTGGGGGAGCAGAAAGGAGCTGAAGGAAAAGAGGGGCTGTGGGATGGCCCTGCAGACACTGACACAAAGAGGGAAACTGCAGCTCAGGTTTCCTGGGAGCACAGATGTCTCTGGATGACACCACATGTCCCAGAACAAGATATGTCTCAGTTCTGTCCCATAGGAGACTCTGGGAATGTTCCCATGCAGTAGGTGGAAGAAGAGAAGCCCCAAATGTTCCTGATTTCCCTGGACTGCCAGCAGTGCTCACCACCAAATATGTGAAAGGACCTCACCAGTTCAAGCAGTCTGGGGCTGAGCTGCTCATCTCCTGACCCTGTCTCCTGGGAACAGGGTTGCAGGAGTCACCAGCCATGCACAGAGCTGGGGGCAGTGATGTGAGGGGATGCAGGAGTCTGCTGTCCCCTGCCTGCCAAGGGACCACCAGGATGCTCCATAAGGTTTCACAGCCCTTCCCAAGAATGAGGAATCCTGCCAGGTTCTGAGTACCTTCCCTGAGGAGTCCTGGAAGTCCAGGGTAGCAGCAGGTGTGGCAAGTCCGTTTTGCTTCTTGAGCAGCCTGAGAGCCACTCGTGGCTCAGCACAGCCCAGAAGGGAGAAGGAGATTCTTCTGCCAACACAGCACCAACCCAACCCCTGCTCCACCTTTGAGTCAGGCAACATTTGGTGCTTTTCCAAACCTCTGAGCCCAAAGGCAGGTGAGGACCTTGGCCTGAAACTATTTACTTTATGGGTTTTTATTTTTTATTTTATTTATATAGGAGAAACAGAGCTACAGTTTTTGCAGATGCAGTTTCCCAGGGGTACCCCCAGAGGAAGGAGGGCAGGGAAGGAGCAGTCAGGTCACTGGGTACCCAGGTTGGGGGGGGGCGATGCCTTAGCACAAAGCCAGCTTGGCCACTGTCCCACCTACACCAAAAAGTCCTGGTGACACCCAGGTGCTGTCAGATGAAGCCACCAGAGAAATGACACATTTTACTCTATGTCCTCCTTCTGCCTTCAGGGACAGGGCTGCTCCTTGGCATTGATATAGGGATGAGGGAAGGGATGGGCACCTGTCTGTGTCACAAGGGTGGGCAAAGAAACAGCAAGAGTGGTCTGGGGACACTCAGGATAATGTCATTGAGCCATGGGACACAATGCCAGGGCAGCACCACTCTCCCTTGCTGGCTGCATCAGGTTGGTGTTGATGTCCAGAGAAGCTGCACTGAGACCCCCAGAAAACACCATGAACATGAGCTGTGAGGCTTGGAGGACCTCAAGCATCCCACATGCAATTTGCCAAGCAGACCCCCAGTGTCATCCCCCCCCCCCACCCATCTCCTAAGCACAGGTTTGCTGCCCACCAGCATCTTTCCACATGTACCTTTACCATTTGACCACAGAGATGGTCTTTCTGACCTCTGCAGCTATCCCTGACACTGCACTCATCTCTGGTGACACCTTTAGTGACCCCTTGCCATGTCCTCTTCCCATCCACACCTGCCCTGGCTGTGTCTCCAGGGCTTTTGCAAGAGGATGGTGCATGTGTCAGATGATGGGCACCAGGGCTGTCTTGGGAACATGGAGAGAATCAGGATGTGAAGAGCTTTAAGCCAAAGCAATAATGGTCACAACAGGGGGCAAAAGACGCTAGAGGAACCCTGGAGTGGTTATTGTTGTAGGAAAACACTTGGCTTCAGCCCACAGTCCAGGGAAAGGATGGAGATGGGTGTTACTGGGGCTGGGAGATGTGGGGCTGCCCAAACCCCAGCCCTGCAGGAGCCACCATCCTGAGTGGAGAGAAACACTGGAACAGCCTGGCCCTGCTCTGTTTAACCTGGCTAATAATTAGCTGGAGAGGACGTGGCCATCCAAGGGCAGAGGGTGAGAGCAGCCCTTCTGCCTTTGCTTACACAGCACACACAGCTGAGCCATTCCCACAGCCAACACCCAGAGAGCCCCAGCCAGGAGGGAAATGCCAAATCAGAAGCAACATCTGAGGGCTTGGGTTAGGGGGGGCAGCCCAGAGGATACTGCCCAACCCAGCTCTGCTGAGACCTTCCCCCAAGCAGGAACTGACCCCACTGTACACAGATGGGGCTCTCTGCAGAGCAGTTTTTGCAGCCAAAGGGAAATCCAGGGGCCTGGGATCTCATTCTTTGTCCTTGTGGCATCCATCAGAAGTTGAGTCAGAAGTTAATGTGAAGTCCTGCGGGTCATAGAAATGGTTTCCTTGTGTGTCTCACACCTGGGGACTCCACAAGCCTTGCTACAACACCTTATTACCCACCCCCAGAGCAGGTACTTTCCCCTTCAGGGAAACAGCTTCAGCAGTTTTACAGCAAACTCCTCCCTTTCAGTCCCCAGTTCAGCCCCTCACATTCCCCGGATTCTGCCTGAACTCTGCAGGTGGCTGCTCTGATGAAGAACAAGATTCCTTCTGCCAGTGAAGATTCAGTGAAGATTCACTCTGCTCTGCAGTGAGTGACAAAACTCTGAGACATCAGAGATCGTGACCATGGCTGGAGGGACCCCCTGAGGAACATCCCCCCTGAAGCCTCATCCAGAGCCTAAAGCTGAAGACCTGAGATTCAGGGGAGACCTCATCACTCTCTACAACTCCCTGAAAGAAGTTTGGAGCCAGGGGGGTTGGGCTTCCTTCCTCCCTTCCTCCCTTCCTCCCTTCCTCCCTTCCTCCCTTCCTCCCTCCCTCTCTCCCTCTCTCCCTCTCTCCCTCTCTTTCTCTTCCTTTCTTCCTTTCCTCTCTTTCTCTTTCTCCCTCCTTCTTTTTTTCCTTCCCCTCAGAATCCATTTCAATGCCAAAGGTTTCTGGTTACTCTCCTGGGGAATCACACACCAAGGCTGCTGCTCACTCCCTGACTGACAGATGTAGAGAGATAAAAAGAGAGATTTGTTCATTGCCTCTGTGTTCACAGCACTCGTGTGCAAGGACTGGCCAGGAGCAAAGGGGGACCTGACCCACATCAATAATAACCAGCAACATTTTTAAAGTAAATCATCTGGAAAATTCACAGACGATTCCATCCTATTGTGTCACCAGAGGGTCATAAATAATTCAGCCTTGCTCAAATATTTATAGAAATCAATTTAGCACTCAGTCCAACGTCACCTCCCTGAGAAAACAGTTTCCTTCTGTATCTCAAGTGCAATCCAACTGCTCTCTGTCCCAACATCCTCCCCTGGGATGAGGCACCTGTAACCTCCCAGGAGGTTGCCCAGGCACCAGCCCAGCTGAGCAGATCCCCAAACAGCTCTGGGGCCACAGTGATCACCAGGAAGATGAAGCTGCAAACACTTCTATAGGAGAGGAGCAGGTCCAGTCCATCACCTGCCCCCTTCTGCTGTGAGCATCCTGAGCTTCACCATGGGACAACTGCTCTGGCCTGGGGCCATCATCAGCTCCAGAGCCAAGGGACAATGCTCCTACCCAGGTGACAACCAGTGCTTGGAGCAACAATACCTGCAGCAGAGTGCTGCTCCCTGATGCAATCCAAGGTCATAAAAGAAACTCCCATAGCTCCTGGGGAGCTCCCCACACCCACTCCCAGGACAAGGTCCATGACTGCCCTACCCTCTGAGGAGCACCATCATCTTGCAGGTCCTCCCCTGCAGATGACACAGAGCACAGATCCCCCAGAAATGCTTCCCAAAACCAGGGAAGGCACCTGGGCTGTTCATCATGACCACCACTCCCAAAGATTTCTACCTACATGGTAACTCCTGGCCCTGAGCACCTCATTCACCCTTCTGGGAGCTCAGCATGTCCATGTGCTACTCCTGTCACTTGATGAAAACCCTGTTTCATGCGAGCTGTGAATCTCTTCCAGCACCCTTATTGCAAGGGAAGAAACAGGTTAAATCCCCAGGGTCAAAAAGCTGTCCCCCTGTTGGGGAAACAGTTCAGAAATATACAGGTTGTGAGCAATCCTGACTTACTTCAATTTAGGCCACATTGGGTTAATGGTTATTGAGGCCTAGTTAGAGGCTTTCTGAGAATGAGCTACTGGGAAAGAGATAACTTAATTGGCAACAGAAGAGGAAAATATGTGAGAAGAAGGTTCCATGAGAATGGTATGTGTAATTGGAATACAAAGCCACCTGCATGATAAGATGGTGTAAACAAGGCTTCTCTATATAAAGTGAGTGCAAGTTGTTAATAAACGATTTCATACAATCATATTGATGTGCACATGGAATCCTTAAGCCTCCGCAGACTGTTTTCCCACATCCCCCTTCTGCATGTTTCTCTTGAGAGCACTGAAGTGAAGACCCACTCCTCAGAGCTGGCTTTAGAAATCTTCCTCCCAAACCCCTCTGCTTTTCTGTGGCTTCCAACATTTGGGATGTCACCCAATGATCATTTGTAATTCCCATCCCCATTGTAAAGGTGTCTGTCTCTGCAAGCAGTGCAAAGACCTCACCTGGACTCTCTGTTTCATGAAAGCACGTGCATTAGTTGTGTTTTATTGAAAACAGGGTTAATTTGTGCCCTCTTCTCCCCCAAGCACAGTAAACACAATCAGTCCCAACAGAGCTGCTTGTCTTTCTCCTCTCTTTGCCACTTCTTGGCTCTTAATAAATTATTCAGCTTTCCTAAATATGCATAGGGGTCTCATTAACAACTAATTTTGCTTATTTAAAACAACTGCATATTCAAGGCACTATAATGTTTCACTTTCTTATAACCATGAATTATTCATGTACAGGGAATCTGCATACAAATTTATTGATTCTCCAAAGGGTGCATTTTTCACAGCCTGGGAAAAAAAACCAAACAAAAACTGGTTATTCTGGCTTTGAACATTTTAGGCCCAGACTCCCTTTTAACAAATCCTAAGGTGTTTTTTCTGGGAATAGGCAGCAACAAACCCACAGCATCACCAAATACACCTGCAATTCCCGAGTGAAACAAAAGGGAGTGTTTCTCAGGTGTCAATGAATCATTTGCACAATCTTGACTTGCAGCCCTTTCCCAGAGTGCCAGCAACTTCTCATTGCAGCACCCATCACCAACTGACCCCTTGGTGCCTTTAGGTGCCCCTGCAGGAGTCACAAAAAGGAACCCCTGGGCAAGGAACGGACATCTTCTCCCAAAGCCACCAGTTCCATTGGATCCAATCTGAGCTTGTCCCACAAAGAAAGCACTGAAGAGAAAATCACACAGAGGTCCAGGAGGGAAGATGTGCACGTTTGCCATCAGTTCAGCCACCACCAAGGGAAACTGCAGGCAGCACCCACAGCCCTGAGTGCTCCCATGCACTCACACCCCTTGGTCCCTAGATTGGGCTTGTTGCACCTTGTCTCATTATGAATGTCTTCTGCAGAACTGTGTTTAGAGATCCATCTCCAAACCCTGCTTTTCCCTGAGGAGTGGGTCCCATTCTGCTCTTAGGCTCACAGGGTTGCTGAGCAATTCAGCCCTGATGGGACCTGTGGAACTTTCAAATCCAACCTCCTGCTCAGTGCAGAGTCAGCTCTGAGGTCAGACCAGGTTGTTCACAGCTTTATCGAGCACTGTATTGAAAACTTCCATGGGTAAAGACTACAGAATTTCTGAGCAATCTATTCTAACCTGTTCTGGAACTCTCTTTTTTCAATTTATGTCCGTTACCTCTGGACCTGTCATGCACCACTGTGGGGATCCTGTAATGCACCTTCCCAGTAATTTCTTCCTTCCCCAAACACTCCTTGTTATTATTGCTCTCCAGGCTTTAAGACCTGCTTAAACCTCAGGCTCTGAGATCTGGGCCTGATAACAGCCACAGCATCAGAAAATCTTTCACAAACTTCTCCTTATTCCCTAAAAGGACATTTTTGAATGAAGATTTGACAACCCCATCCTATGAAAAAGGGAATGCTACAAATGGAGCTCTGGAGCAGTGACCTTCAGCTCTTTGTAAGCAAAGATCTAGGAACACGAGGATCTTGCATCTTCTTCCTTGTAGGTATCTGCAGGGGCTGAGTCCCTGCCCAACCACATCAGCTGGTGGTTGGAGGTCTGAAAGGGAGATGAAGAGTGGCTCCATGCTCCCTAGATGGACTCCTTGGTATGAACCCCAGCACAGACACCTCCTCCCTGGACTACACCATGGGCTTCCAGCCCAGAGACAGCTCCATAAATGTCAGGCAGGATCCCTGGGAATGTGAGCTGCTTGTGCAGCAATCCTGGCCAGAGCTGCAGGGCTGTCAAGCTTTGCAGAGTAGCTTTGAGATGCAAGTGCCCTAAGAGCTCTGATCTCCATCTCTCTGGGGACACTCCAAGCTCAGGACAGTGCCCACACCTGTACAGTGCCCCTGATTGCTGTGGCAGTGTACAGAGGGAGCCTGAGCTGATGATGGGCAATGGGATTTGGGTTCAGCTGCTCCAACTCTGTGCAGGGCAGGTGCACACCAAGCCCAAGGGCATCTGCAGTGCTTCCATTCAAGAAGAGCCACTCAGGAAGGGCTGGCTGCAGGCTGTCCCAGGCTGTCCCAGGCATCCATCCGTGACAGCCTCTGGTTCTGTGTGCATGACCTTGGCCAGAGCCACCCTGCACAGCTACACCTCTGCAGTCACATCTCCAAGCCTCTGCTGACAAACCATGGGCCCCATGTGCCATGTGGGGCACCTCACTGAATGGACATCAGATGGTTCATTTCATTTGTTCCTTGAGAACTGCTCAGGATTTTTTTTCTCCTGTTTATTGCCAGGTTGCCATGTTTTAATTTGTCTTTTTACTCTTTCATGACAAAAACAAAAACAAAAACAAACAAACAAAACAAAACAAAACAAACCCAAAAAAACCCCAAACCACTAGTCACAGGAGGAACATGAAGCTGTAAATGTCTTCTTGTAGCACAGCAAGGTCCTGAGACAATATATCCCTTTCTTCCCCTCCCTGCCTGCATGGTTGACTCTCTCTCTGTTCGTCTGCTTGGCTGCAGCTGCTCTGAGTCTCACTCAGATGTGGAGCATGATGAGGACTTGATCCAAATCCCCTCCCTGTCCTCTGGTGGCCTTGCCTTTTCAGCGAGGACTTGTCCAGGAAGGCCCTAGTGGCTACAGCCCCAGATAAGGCAGAAGGAGCTAGGAGGGAATCTGTGCATTGCACAAAGCATCTGGTAGGATGTGGGATGGCTGCTGACCACCCCTGTCCCACACACTGGGCACGAGGCCACACACACCCATCCTGGAATGAGGGGATGAATGTGGCCCTTGGTGGCACTGCAGAGGTGCCAGCACACCTTGTCACAGCCAGGTCACCCCAGAGCTGGCAGGATTACCCCAGCTGTACTGCTCTGAGTCACTAGAGGCTCTGCCAGAGCTCCTCACCTGGCACCTGGCAAGGCCATTGCACCTGGGGTGACATCAGGAGACCAAGGCACCAAGGAAGTGGCACTTTTAGACTGCGTGGGATGTCTTATCAATGACCCACATCCCCATGCACCCAAAAGCCATCACTGCTCCTCCCAGCCTGTGACACCTTTGTGATCCCACCAGAAAAGCACCGGGAGGGAAGGGTGGGATAGCACCAGGGATATGTTTATGTCTGTGCTGCACGTGTCTCAGCAGCTCTGCTGGACCTAGTGGGGTTCATTGCTGCCATCTGCTCACTGCCCACCCTCCTGCCCTCTCTGCCCTGCAGAAAGAGGGAGCGGCAAAGAATGTCTGGATTCCACAAGAAGCTGGGATTCTCATACAGGCAGCATTAATTACAACTTCTAATGTTTAATTACAGGTCCCTTGGATCCCTGTGTGCATTTATCCCTGGCAAACCCCTCTTCCATGGCTCAGATGTGAGCTCATGCTCTTGGGATGGCAGAGCCACTCTGGGTGTTCCAGCTCGCGACCTTAACAATCTCTCACCCATTTAGGGGCACGGAGGGAGAGGAGGATCCGGCTGCTCCTGACCAAACTCATCCTCTGCTCACAGCCCCTGTCCCAAAAACAACCTCAAGCAATTGGGAAGAACTAGAATCTCCCAGAGATCAGCAGAGGAGCAAAGCTGCGGGGTTGAGCTCTTGGGGACAGTGATCTTTGTGGAAGATGGGAGCTTCAGAGACACCAGACACAGCTCCAGTGGAACTCCTTCCACATGGGCTGCAAAAACGTCTGAGCTTAGGCAAAAATATGCAGATGGAAGCTGATTACTCTCAGAGTCACCTCCCGTGTGTTTTGCTGAACACCCAAATGTCAGGGGTTGCGCATGGGTGCAGTGCAGCAGGGACAGCCTGGTCTTGCTCCTATCGTGAGTTTTCCTGCCCATGTCCCGACACTCCAGATCCCTGCTCCTTTCCCACACTCCATGGGTGACGCTGCCTCTGCTTGTGTGGAGGATTTCAGTTGTCCTGATGGGTTTGTGCTGCCCTTGGAGCAGTGTGCCTGCACTACAGGGCGATGGCAGGGCACAGGGAGATGGGAGCATCATTGTTTCTGTGCTAATCCCAGCACTCTTTCAGGAATCCAGACCTACAGGGCTGGTCCTAAATTAGGAATACCAACCCCCCACAGAGCACTGGGTGTCCATTATCTCTGCTGCACAGGAGGCAGCTGCTTCCTCCACCTGAATTACAGGTTATGTGATGCAGCAACCGGAGCTCAGGGCAGGTTTTGAAAGATCACCCATTTTCCCCTGCAGATCCTCCCTCTGGTGCTTGCCAAAGGGACAGGTCCAACTGGACAGGAGGCACGTGGTTGTTCCCAGAACCAGGAGTGATCTGTGCCAATGAGCCCCGTCCTGCCCTTCCCAAACACAGATAGGAAAACTGCCAGGCAGGGCGCTGCCTTCCCTGGAAGCTGAGCTGCCCCAGCAGGGATGGGATGGGTGTGCAGGAGCTGAGCTCTGCTGAGGAGCAATGAGCTGAAGCTAGCCTTGGAAGGCAAGAGAAGCAACTGCCTTACCTGGCTTGCCAAGGCAACCTTGCCCAGCCCCAGCCTCTGTATGCCTGTTCCATCCTGGCACTGGGCCTCACAAAAATCACCTGGAGACACTTCCTGTAGTCATTTCCCATGGATTTCACCAGCCCTGACTGTAGAGGGCTTGGAAATCTCCTTCTCTCTTATCACATCTAATGTACAAGCACCAACTGGCTTTGGAGAACAGCAGTACAATACCCCAGCTTGCAAACACAAATCAAGATGCTGAGGACTGCTGGGATGTACTCCCACTGTGCCACCCACAGCAGGACCCACCCGTGGGCTGCTCCCCACTCAGCCCCCAACTCCTCTTGCCTCAGGTATCACCCTGGCTGCTGCTGGAAGAGAGAAAGGATCAGGGTTCATCTCAGGGAGTTTATCCCTCTGTGGTCCCTGCAGCATCTCTGAAGCTCTCACACCACAGCACCAGGGCAGTGGTGGCAAACGTGGCTTCAGTTCCTCAGGGAAGAAAATGAATTCTCCCAGCCCCGTGGAAATGTGACGACTCCTTGCTGCACTGTGCCCTGCTTGGAGAAAGGCAAGATAAATCCTTCTGGCTCCTGGCTGGTTCTCTTCTTTCTCTGCTTTTGCTCAGGCAGGGGCAGCATCAGCTGCAGCTGCATGAGTCCCAGGAGAGCTCCCAGGAGAGCTGAGAGGTCCCCCCACAGCCAGGGGTCTTCTACCTGAAACCAACTGCAAACCACACAAGGGATAAGTTCCTCTGGGATGGCCAGAGGGTGAATCCCCACCACTGGGCTCAGCAGCGTGTCTGGATAGGTGGGAATGCAACAGCCTCCATCCCATCACGGTGGTGGACACAGAAGGTCTGCAAAGCTGCATGGTCCAGGCTGAGCACTGGGCTCAGCAGCAGTGGCACCAGTTCCTCAGATTCTCTCTTTTAAAAACAGGTAGAATCTCTTTTGGGAAAGTGTTAACCTGGGTGTAAGTTTCTGTGCATGAGTCCTGTGAATCTTCTTGAAATACCTCCTGGTAACTGTGTCCTAAGACACTTGGAAGGGAGGGTGGCTGGAGCCTGGCACACTAAAGAGAGCTGGCATGGAAATCCTGGCCTTCCCTGTTCGTGTTGGTCATCACCAGCATCAGGTGGTGCCAAGGTGGGGGGGATTGTCTGGTACCACCACTGGTTTTATGAGTTCTTCAAAAGAAACAACCCAGCTGAAGAACCAAGCTGCTGCATAGCCACATCACTTGGGAATCCACCTCATCTCTCTGGCACTTTCTTGCCCAAACCAGTCCATGGCTGGCCCAAAGTCCCATGGTCACAGCCATCTGGCACAGGCCATCATGCAACCCATCCACTGTTCCCTGAGGACAGCTCCTTTACATTTGTCTTCATGTCACAGCAGAGCAGTCACCCAGAGTCATTCAGCCCTGGGCCACATCTGCCCAAGCACAGAGCTGGTGTTGGGTCCCCAGGGCAACCATGTACAGGGAGCAGACAGGAGCACAGCACCCATACCATCCTTGGACATCAAACAACAGCTGCTCTGGGCCCCTTTCCCTATCCTTTCCCTACCCTTGAAAGCACTGAATGTCATTTTTAACACATGAATAACAAGCTGGATTGTTAAGTGAGAGCTAATTCAGTGTCCACATTCCACTGGAGCTCAAACCTGTTACTTTCTGAAACAAAACTCTTTCAACAGCACCAGCACAGGTCCCAGGGATGTGAATGTCCCCCTTTTCCAAAGGGGATCAGTCCCCCTGGCAGCTTCACCCTTACCGTAAAGAGAGGTTTCCACATGGGCCAGGGCTTCTGCTAAATGCATTAAACCCTAAAAAGTGTAAATGTCATACTGCCCTGCATTGTGTCACCCTAACTCATGTGAAGTCACCTCCCATGATGTCACATCACAGAGCAGCAGTGTCCTGGTGATTCAGTCACTGGTGCTGAAATAGAGACATCCCCCTCCCAACTCTGTGTCATATATGAAGAGCACAGAATATTCTGTAATTCTCCAACCATTTTCTAGGTGCAAAAGTGAAATTTCTGAAAATTTACCAAAAAAATTTTTATTAGTGTGAGAGTTAAACATGAATACGTGGAAGCCCCTTTCTGAGTGGCTGCCCAGGGAGCTTTTCCCCCTTTTGATCGTGTCCATGAAACAGCACATGCTCCAGCCTCTGATACAGCAGAAATTCTCTGAAATCTCACATTTCATAGAATCATAGAATTGGCTGGGTTGGAAGGGACCTCAGAGATCATCAAGTCCAACTCTTGATCCACTCCTGCTGCAGTTCCCAGCCCATGGCACTCAGTGCCACATCCAGGCTCTTTGGAAAGATCTCCAGACACGGAGAATCCACTCCTTCCCTGGGCAGCCCATTCCAATGGCTGATCACCCTCTCCAGAAAGAAATTCTTTCTCATCTCCAACCTAAACCTCCCCTGGCACAACTTGAGATCCTGCCCTCTTGTCTTGCTGAGAGTTGCCTGGGAAAAGAGCCCAACCCCCCCCTGGCTCCAACCTCCTTTCAGGGAGTTGCAGAGAGTGATGAGGTCTCCCCTGAGCCTCCTCTTCTCCAGCCTCAACACCCCCAGCTCCCTCAGCCCTTCCTCACAGGACTTGTGCTGAATATTCAAGAATATTCAAAATATTCAAGAATATTTTCTCAGGATAATGGATCTTGCTGCCTATTGCTTTCTCTGAGAACCTTCCTTCTGAAGCAGCTATCCCTGCTCCTGCCATTCAAAGCTGTGTCACCCCTCTTATTCCTAATGAACCACAGCTCTGTCATTAGGAAAACTCATCTCCCAGAAATGCCACTGCAATCTAAACCTAACTTCAGCCCCGGTTTTCCCATTTGCTGTGGTTGGTTGGGCATAATTAGCCCCTGAAAGTGTTTTATCATCGACTTCCTCATCTGGACATCCCATCTAAAGAGATATTTCTGGCTTCACTCCAGCCCCAGGGTTTTACAAACTCCATGGCTGTACTGGGGCTGCTCCTTGCAGGTGTGAGCAGCCCAGGAGCAGCTGAGCTTCTCCAGCACTTTTCCCAGAGCTGCCCTGGGTATAGCTGAGCTCTGGCATAGGTGATGAGCTGGAAAAGAGTCCCAGTGCTGATTATAGTCTGTCAGCTTCCCTAACCACTTCCAGCAATTAGCTTTAAAGACTTTCTTACTAAATTTACAGAAATTGCTTCCTCTCTTCCTGTTCCTTAGAGCAGAATCAGCAAAGCCTGATCCCACATCTGACCACGGGGCTGTCAGGACAAACACCTCCCCAACATCCCTGTCAGACTGCACCTTGGGACCTGGAGCAGAGCCCACACTGAGCTTCCCTGGGACCCTGACCTCCACCCATAACCCAATCAAGGGACAGCAAGGGGCCCCTTTCCAGGTGAGGATCGTCTGGCAGCATCAGCTCTCAGGGGGTGGAAGGATGGCTGGGTCAGGAACCAGGTGGACTGCTAACAGATCCCAGGGTATTTATGGACCAATTGCTTCTCCTTCCCTCTCACCTCCATGCACACAGTCCTCTGGCAATTTAAACTCCCCTACTTTCAACAAGGAGGGACCAACCCTTCCCCAGCCCTGTGGCACAGCCCCTGCCCTGCACTCTGACCATGCAAATGCCCACAACCCTGCGCTGCCTTGGCTGAACACAAAGCAGTTTTTCTAGGGTTACTTCTCAGCCTGATCAGCTCCCAAAAATTAGCTCAGCCATCAGTGGCACAGAAGCAGGCAGGAACATGCACCAGGAGCTCTGGCAAGGTCACGGAAGCCTCACTCAGATCAGTTCCTGCTGTGTGAAATGGATGCAGGGCAGAGAAGATGTCTGTAAGAGACAGTTCATCCCCTCTGCCTGCACTCTGTGTTCTTTGTCCTCACCATGTCCTTGGCAGAACACAAGCTGTACCTTTCTGTAGCAGAACACCGTTTGGTTTTGTTGGTTTGGTTTTTTTTTCCCCTCCTGCAAGGTGCCTGGCAGCCCTGTGATGCCAGGAGGCAGGATCTGTACCAGTGTCCTCATCTCCCAGCCCCACAGCCATCCTGACATGTCCTGACAGTCCATCACGTGTCCTTTGTGTATCAGACTCAGAGGGTGGAGAACCAGAGCTTCTGGAAACATTTCCAAATCCCAGGGATGGCACTGAGTGGATGAACAGGGACCTGGCCTGGGAGAGGGCTGGAGAGCATGGCAGGAGGAACCTGAAGGTCAGTGGGGTTGTTAAAGCAAATTCTCCTCACTCACCCTGGTGCAAGCACCCAGTACTGGAGGTTTCTGTGCCATCCAGTTCTGATATAAAGCCCACGAGGTGAAAAGCTGAGACTGGTGCTGAGCCTGCTCCTCCCCCCCCGGCCCCACTGGTATGACAAAGAAGGGCTGTGTGTCCAGTAAGGGACTGGGAGGTGGTTTTCCTCTGCATCACCTCCATCTCCATGCTCTAAACACTCTCCAGGATTCCCTTCCTTCACAATCTCCCTAAGCCTGCCAAAAATACAAAACCTATACTCCCAGATTACACCAAAATCTTGAGAACATTTTTTCCCAGACTTTCCTGCCACATTTCTGGCTTTATTTCACCCTCTCTCATAGGTCCCTGTTTTGGGGCAGGGCCCCTGCTTCCATCCTGACTTAGAGGAGCAGCAGCCAGCATAAAGCAAGCAGGGGAAAGAGCCTTTAGATCACAGGTGCCAAGACAAGAGGCATCTGTCCCCTGCCCTGGGGACCACAGAGCTGCTGCAGCGGGTGTGGAAAGTGTCCTACAGAGATCTCATTTGGTTCAAAGGAGGACCCGAGCTCAGAGCAGACATTTTTGGAGGAGCAATAATAATATGGCATGAAAAGAGCAGCTGAACAAGAGCCCTGATCTGCTGAACAACCACAACCAATGCCTTCAAAGGGATCCTGGGACTATGGTGAATCCTAACCTTGTGATGATCCCATCAGCTCAGCATCATCTGAGCTGTTGCTCCTGGGGTTTTTCTTTCTGCTTTCCAGTGATGTGAAAATATTTGCACTGGTCCATGGGGCAGAAGGAACACTCCATCTCCAGGAGGTTGCTAACCCCCATGGGTATGAGCCATATGATTGCTGGTGGCCAGATAGTGAGTAGGGTGAGGAATGGAGCAGATACAGGAACTGAGCTTCCCTGCAAGAGCAGCTGTGGTTGGCTGGCTCTCTGAGATAAAACATCCTACAGCAGACAGCTGGGGAGCCTTCCTCTGCCTCAGCAAGAAAATAAGGCCAGAGGGGCTGAGACTGCATCCTTACTTCTGCAGGATGTAATGAGATGGGGGTCTGGCCAAAGCATTGGAGGTTTCAGTTTTCCACAGGGGAGGGTGACACAACAACAGCACAGGGACAATGACAATGCAGGCAGCACCCTGCACTCCTCTGCCCAGCAACTGCCACCAATACCTCTGCCACTCCTGCATCCCATCCAGGCAGGACAGGGTTTCCCTTCTCATCCTGCAAAATGCTGGATCCCTGGGAGGATCCAGGCCAATGCTCTGCACTGGGACATCCCCTGAAGCTCTGCAGCTGTGCAACCCCTGACATCAGGGCCTTAACCCAAGGTCCACTTCCCTGCAGTAAGGAGCTGCATGCTTCATCATTACACCCCTGCAGCAGCCAGAGACATGGGGGAACCGCAAGAAGCAAGCTCACTGGAATCTGAGCCACCCTCAGTTACCTGCCCAGGCTGAGTTCTTTCTCCTCAGCCATTAGGAATGGTCATTCACAAAGAGCAGGCATTCTTCTCCAGGGGAGCATCCAGGATTCCATGCATGCCTCTGACTGCAGGAAGCCCTGGGGGTTCTGCATCTTGTCCAGCTTCTGAGAAAGGAGGTAGGAGATGACTAAGTCCATCTGCACTCTCTTCACTTATCCCATCCCATCCCATATATAATGTCAGGGCCATCAACAGGGCAGTCAAGAAGGAATACACCAAATAGCATTCTACATTATAGGCACAATATATAAGATATATATACATATATATATGTATGAATTTTTTTCTACAGCTCCATATTTAGGAACATTCTTGGATTAGCAGAAACCATTGCCTTGGCTTCAATGAGCTGATGGTTCCAGCATCCCAGCAGGAAACAAAGGAAAGGTTTTTTGATGTGACAAAATTAAAACCTGGCATGGATTTTTGCCATTTTGCTCGTGTCATTCCTCAAAGCTGAGCCCACAGGGGCTGCCAGCAAATACACCAGGCCCCCTCCTTTAGCCTGCTGCCCCTCTCTCCATGCAGATGGAGGGGCATCTCTCTTGCCTGAAGAATCCTGCCAAGGTTTGGGAGCTGCAGCAGATGAAGCACTGGAGCCCAGAGAGGAGGTTTCCCTGGCCCCAGGTTCTGCTGGGATGATGTCTCCTTGCCTGCAAACCATTCTTGCTCCATCCTCTCTAGGAAAGGGCCAAGCTGAGGCTGCATCTTGCAGATAACTGCAGACATGGGGATGTTTAGGCAGGTCTCTGCTTGGCACCAGGCCAAGCTGCTTGCGGTTTGTGGCCTACAATAACAGCAGAAGAGAGCATTTGTTTAACTGTTTGTTCTGTCAACACCATAGCTTGCAAAAGGCCAAAGACTGCACAGCCAGAGCTGGCAACATTTTGGAAATTGTCTGGTTTTGCATCAGGGGTAGGGACTGCTTTGCTGGGGCTCTGCCAGGCTGCATCCTCTCTGCGAATGGGAATGGGAGGTGGCCATGGGGCTGAATTGTCTTTCTAGAAAAGGTGCCCCTGGTTTCCCATTGCACTCTCATCCTGGAAATCTCCATCACCCACTGTGCCCTCTCCTGCCTGGGTCTGACTCTGCTTTCAGCAAAAGCCTCTGAGCTGGAAACCAAAAGCCCTGTGGAAGGTCAGGCAGCTCCTCTCAAGGTGCAGCTGTGTGAAGACCTGACAGCAAAAACCACCAAGATACATGGCCAAATACAAGCAATGACAAGTCTCAGGCCACACAGCTATCTGAACAGTCATTTTCTCTGCCTTGGAGGAAGGTCTTTCAAGCTGCCTAGTGCTCCACAGGGCAGCAGGCAGCTTGGGGTCTTCTTATCTCTTGGTCTGAACTGTAAAACTTTGACACAACAAGCAGCAAAGGGCAGATGTTTCACTCTGAAACTCAGAAGACCCTAACCCAAGAGACGCTATGGATTTCTTGGACCACAGGAGCTCATAGAATGGACTTGGCATCACCTTGGGGTTAGAAGGGGCCTTAGGTGAGGACAGGTTCTGCTCTGATCTCAGGTATCTCAGCTATCCTGGCATCCTATCTTAAGTTCATCCATCCTATCTTAAAGTTATGACAAGATGGAGACCTGTCTCCAGGCAGGAAAATCTGCAACTGAAGCCCCTTGGTCAGCTGCTGGGCACCAGGAATATGGCAGAAGTCAGGATAAACTGCCCAGCACCAGGGCTCTGCTGGTGATTCCTCATCTCAAAACACTCACCAGTTGCTCCCCATCTGTCCTGAAGTTCTGGGGCTTCAGAAAAAAGTCTCCCCTGGGGTTTTCCCCTTCAAAGCCACCCTATAGGATCTTCTCCCTGGTGCCAGGACCACATTTAGCCAAACCTGACAGCATGTGCTTGTGGGGTCTGCAGGGCTGGCTCAGCTGCCCCTGTTATCCACAGGTTCAAACCCCACCTCAGGGAAGGTTCAGCAGAACCCTGGAGTACCAGCACAGGGCTGACCCTGTCACCAGAGGTATGGTGAACTCTAGGAAAACATTAAGCAAATGTCCCTGCATTTGTTTCAGCTCCAGCTGTCTGCTGATGGGCCAGAGGACATCCAGCCAGGGTGCTGGGTGAAGTATTATCCATCACTATTGGTGATGGATAATATTTGGTGATGGATAATAATTGGATGGATTGGTCCCAGGGCCCTGAAATACTACAGGCTGCAAAAGTGAGAAAGAAGCAGTGTGTTTTCAGGTAGCTGTGGCTGTGGACATCTGCCAGGACACAGGCACCTCCTCTGGTGACACTTGGTAGGAAGAGGTGAGCACAGCATGAAGCCAGCAGAAGGAAGGGAGCAGCCCCTTCCACAGCCCCTTACACCCAGGAGTCTGAGTCCCTGCAGAGCATTCCTACTGCCTCCTTTGCAGCACAGTCCCACTTTGCTTTTCCTCCCTGTGAAAGGTTTCAGGTTTCTTTCTGAGATGGTTTGAGTTTGTAGTAAAGCAGCATTGAAGTGTTGAGCTGGGAAAGCTGCTGGTTTCATGGCTTCTCAGAATAGCAACTCCTTTTTTTCTGAGACTTATTTATAAACTGTTGCTTTTTGGTTTGGGGTTTGTTTTTTGTTTTTTTTTTTTTATGACAAAGATAGTCAGTTCAGGAAATCAGCAGTGGCTTCTCTTATCTGGAGCAGAAGCACGCGAGAGGGAAAAGGGTGTCATGCTCCAGCAGCCTCTTCATGGAAACAAGTAGCTCATTGCTTTGCCACTGGAGAGTCAGATATTTGTAACCCTTTACATCTCTTCCTGCTCCTTCCTGTCACCAGCTTCAAAACTTGCTCATATTTTTAACCCCAAAACAGTAACCAGTGGGGGAGGGCCCCCTCTCCTTCTTTCCCCCATTTCCATCTGTTGCTCACACATGGCACACACCAAGCACCTTGGCTCCAGCAGCTGACATGAGCTCCAATGCTCCTTCCCATCTCCTTCCAAGCTATTTCCCAGCATCCCAGGTACATCACACCTTCCTCTTGGACTTGATGATCTCGGAGGTCCCTTCCAACCCAGCCAATTCTATGATTCTTCCCAGGCACAGCCCAGCTCCACACCAAACACTCCTGGGCAGCTCAGACTCCAGCCAGAGCAGATGGATGCACAAAGGAAAGGTGGGAGCATGGCTGGCACGCTGGGTGTCTGCCACCCACTGTGGGCAGGCCCTGGGTAGTGTGGTGGTCAGAGCTGAGGGGCATGGGCACACGTGGTGGGTCCAGAATACAGACTGGAAATCTGGCAGTGAGAGAACACAGCAAGGCACAGAACACAGCAGAAGGGAAAGTGCTCGGAAGCTCAAGGAGATATCAGAGAGCCAAAGTTCCACAAAATGCTATGCAAACCACAATACAAGAGAGATATGGACTTACTGGAGTGAGTCCAGGGCAGGGCCATGAAAAGAAATGGAACTGAAGGATGTTTTGCATGAGGAGAGGCTAAGAGACCATTCAGATCCCAGAGAGGTTCGTGTCCTGCAGCACAGAGCTGATGAGGACAGAGGACTTCTGAACCAGGGAACAACCCATGGAGGGGACAGACAAGGCAGTGATGCTGCAGCAGGTCTGTCAAGCTGAGTGACTTGAGGGCTTGCAACAGGATGTCCCTGTAGAGGCCACCTAGCTGTGTCCTACTGTGACAACAAGCATGGAGAGCCCCTGCAAGCAGTGGATCTGGCCTTGATCTAAAGGGTTTGACACAACAAAGTGCTCTGGGCATAGCCCCCCAGGGTGCAGCACAGACTTTACCAGGTCCCAGGTGGACCCTGGCATCTTCAGGCAACTGCCCTGGAGGGAGCAGCTCAGTGGGTCCATGTTGCCCGTCCAGCTTTGCTCTCTGTAAGCTTTTACCATGATAAAAAGGGGAATAGATGATGCAAGAATAATTGTTTAATTTCCTCAAATTAAAACAAACATTTTAACTTACAGGTTTTTCCCTTAAGCAAAAAAAATATACATTGGTAAAATCCCTGGTTTAGCTAGGAGATTTTTCTGCCAGAGCTTGGCCTGAGTAGAAATATCCTATCCAGCTCCAGAAAAAAAAAAAAAATGTTGTAGACCAAGAAAACAGCAATGTTCACTCCAAATCCCTTCTTCCCAGAAGTGTGTACCACCTCCTGAGGTGGCTCAGGCTGTGTCCAGAACCCTCAGAGCAGCCTGGGCCCTTTTCTCTATAATCAGCAGTTTCCCCCCTCCTCACACCAGTGACACCCCCAAAGTTCTGCCCTGTCCTCCCACAACTCACGAGGACTCAGGGATTGCTCTCAGCCCAGTCCAGAGCCCAGCAGAGCTTTCCCCTGCTGCAGGGGGAGGGGCAGCTGGAGGATAAAACCCAGAGGCTTTTCTCCAAAACCTTTTTTCTTCCTGCTGCAGCCCTCCCTGCACAAAGCCCAAACTGTGACACTGCCTGGCACTGGGGGAAATGGGTGGGAAGATCCACAGGCAGAGCTGGGCTTCCCAGCAGGTTTTAGGGGAGCAGCTCCTGATGGAGGGGGCCACTGGAGCTGCAGGATTGCCCACGGCAGAGCCACCCCCCGTGGGGTCAGCAGACACGGGCACACAGGACACACCGTGCAGCTGCACGGTGCCAGTCAGGTGGCAGCACCCAGATTTGTTTTTAGGAATCCTGAGCTGGTGAATAACAAAAATAGGAACCTGACAAACAGGTCCTGGCGACCTGGATCCCAAGCAGCTCTCCCAGGATAAAACTTTCAGTTGCCCTGAGTCACCTGCTCTGCTCCTCCCCTGGCCACACGCACCCCAGCTGCAGGCACCCAGCCCACTGCTGCCTCCCATCACCCCAGAGCTTCACCCCAGCCCTTGCTCAGCTGGTTAGAAAGAGGAAAAATACTTGGGCATTCATGGGGAGTGTGAGGGGCAGGAGTGAGCTCGGAGAAACACACACCAGCATGGCCATGAAGGTCTGGAAATACCAGGAAGAGTATGGTTGCTGCATAGAGTCAGGGAAAACAACTGCTGCCATTTGAAAAGGAGGTTGCATAACATGAAGGAAAGAGAAGACAGATAAACAGCAACAGCTCCTGCTGATGATAATGCAAGAAACACTGCACTCAAGTCTCCATCCCCCAAGACTCACTACCAAAGCCCTGACCACCCCACACCTCCAAATGCAGGCAGTTGTATGAGGCAACTTCTGCAGAGCAGAGCAGCCACCACCACCTAATCTGCCTCAGCACAGCAGCAAAGCAGGCACCAAGAGATAAGGAGAAATAACCTAAAACCTCTCTGACTCCATGCCCCAGAGGACATTGTGCCTTGCAGGAGCAGTTGCTTGGGTGTTAAAGTTTGCCTTCCCTGCTCACAGCTCCATGAAGCAGATCCTGGAAGCAAATGGCAAAGGGACACAGCATGGCACAGGGAGCCAGGGAGAGGCAGCCCTGTGCCAGGATGCTGAGTCAGTAGGTTTGGTTCCAGAGAAACCACAGCACTGTCCATCCATCCTTCAAATCCACCCTGGGGGAAATGACAGTATCGAGGACATCCAAAGAGGCCAAGAGGGGAGCAGTTTATGCCTGGGCAGCAAAATTTGAGCCAGGGCTCAGGCAAAGCAATTCCTTGATCTGCAGCAGACCCATGGATGCTTGCATGATTGGGGATTATTCCTTGGCTGGAGCTCAGCAGGGAAGGGACATGCAACCTGGACAGGACAGCAACAGGACCAAGGGGACTCTTGTGAAAGAGTAGAGATTCAAGATACTGCACATGGATGGCCCCTTGGGCCCTAGGGCCAGCTTGGTGTGCTGGCTCACAACCTGTGGGACACCACACAGAGACCTTGAAAACTCCCGGGTGGAAAGGAAGGATAAAAGAGGAGAGATGAAGAGAGTGGCAGTGAGCCCTGTGCAGGCTGCTTGCCCAGCCTGGGGCCTGTGCCTCAGTTTCCTTGGCCATGGCAAACCCTGGGGCTGGCAGTGTAGAGGGGGTCAGCAGCCACACGTGCAGCTGGGGCAGAGCTGGAGCTGAGCACAGTGTCAGCCTGTGCCAGCAGTGTCCTGGCAGGATGTGGGCAGCACCCAGAGCCCTTTGGGCAAGGCTCAGGATGCACATCCATGGCCAGACAGTGCTCAGTCTGCCCACTCTCCCCAAGGCAGGAGGGGTTTTTCTGCTGTTGGAGGTCCCTGAGGACTTGGGGGGATCTCTGGGCTGAGTGGGGGTCAGGTACCACACCAGCTGTGTTGGGGTTGGCTCTGGCTCAGCACTAGAAACCTTTTGGCTCTTTGAGGTGAACGTGCTGCCAGGATCTGCCATGGTGCAGGATGCTGAGTTGGATCTTGCTCAGGCCCACAGAGGCTCTGCAGGCATCAGTGAGGAGAGGGCAGAGGCCACTGTCCCCTCCTGCTCCCTACTAGCATGGCCCCAAGCCCTCAGGGACACCCAGGGAGGCACAGGGATGTGCTGGGCTGCCCTCATAGCACCTTCCCAGGGTTGGAGATAAGCAAGGAGCAGCCATCCCAGGGGCCGCACTGCAGGAAGGGGATGTTGCAAGACGAACCTCTCAGGGCACGGCGCTCCAAGGTCCAACCAGGTGTTCCAGCAGACACTCACAAATGGTGCTCTGAGCCGATAGCCCTCAGGGTTGACTCACCTGGATCAGTGATATTGCTCTGGAATCAGCTAGCCTCTCTGCTGGCTTGCTCAGGACTGAGCTGAGCCTGTGCTTCAAGTCTCACCTTTTATTGGCCCCCTAATCCTGCTCATGTGCAGTTGGGGCCCGCCTCAATCAGGCACAGGTGGGCTTAACACAAGCTCATGCCCACTACCTGGCAATTAGTGGCACCTGGTTGCCTCATTTCACTCATTTCAGGGGAGGAAAGCAAAGAGGAGAAAGCAATGGAAGAAGTTGGTGTCTCAGTTGCGTGCATCTCAGCCAAAGTCTAAAGCAAAGGCTGCTTGCAAAGGACACTGGAAAAATTCCAGTGATGTTATCTGCCCCCACAGAGCAAGATTAGCCTAGAAGAAAAAAAATAAGGGGTTGTTTACAAGCTGAGCAAGCCAGTTGGAGCATGCTGGGGTCAGCTGCTGGCCTGACCACATCTATCACTTTGGAAGAAGCACCAAACCAGTCTGTGCCCTGCTCTGGTCTCAGTTACCTTTGCGCCAGGGAGTGGCCCAGGCAGGAGAGATGCTGCACAGGGTCCCACATCCCTCTCTGTGTACACAGGATGTCTCAGAGCACGTCTGCAGGGAGCTTGCACCTCAGCTTGGCAGGCACCCAAAGAGCTGAGCAGAGGCACAACCTTCCTTCCCTTCCTTGGTGTATTTGCTCCCAAATCCCAAAAGGGTTAATGGAGAACCCAGTTTCTCTGGAGCTGCAGGAAGCAGCCTGCCCTTCACCCCCTCCCTGGGCCATTGGCATTGCCAGTCTGCCCAACACCTCTTGCCTTTTATGAAGGGTTCTTATCTTAATGCATCTAAATGCAGATGAGGATTTACAGAGTAATGTAGCACCTGGACTCAGCTCTCCAGGAGCACCCTTTTACCATGGACAAATTGAGGAGAGGGAATTTTGAGTGGCTGGTGCCTCTGTAGGATGCTGCTGCAGAAGCACTTAGTGTCCCATGCCCTGGTGAAAAGCTGTGACAGTCCCTCCCTTCCAAGGGAATCCTCCCTCCCTCTTTGCTTTGCCTCTGCCTCTATAGTCTTTGTCTTTTTTTTTTTTTTTTAATCTTAATGAAAAGTCTTTTCTTCTGGTGTCTTCTGGACATCAGTGTCTGCTCTTGGTAAAACCCATGTTTGCCTTCTCTCTCTGCTGTGCTGCAATACAGGAGGCATTTGTTCAAGGAAGCTCTACCCTGGCATGAGCCTGTTCCTGCCCCACACGTACTCATGCACCTACACTACAGAGGGGAGGCACAAAGCCAGGAATGTGCCAGGCAAAGTCCTTCCCTTTAGACTACATCTGAGGTGACAAAAATCCATAGACCCATCACTGAGCAAGCAGTTCCTGGGGGACCTTCCCAGGAGAAGCTGATGTGTCCTGCTGCAAAGCCACAGGGGAACTGGGAAAGTCCCAGATCCACTTCACCTCCTTGCTGGGCTGTTCTGGGATCCATGGACTTGACAGCATCACAGATTCCCCATGTTCTGCCCAGGGAATGATGCTCATCTTCTCACATTAACCCATCCAGAGACAAGAAACAGGTTCAGTAACAGATATCTGAAATAATTTTCTGTTGGCCAGCATCCCTCCAGTCCTCTTTGTCAGAGACTCCTGTAAGCTACTGAGTAACACTCTATGTAAAGAAGCTTAATATTTAATTTAATTTCAAAATCTTGGCTGTTGATGAACTTATTTAAAACCAAACTGGGGAAACTCCATTGGAATTTGCTCCTGGTTCAGTGTTTGTAGCATCATGGCCTCTGCTGGACTTCTCAGCTTCAAAGTTGCCCTTTGCAAACCACAGTGCTCATCCCCAAACAAACAAAAAATGACAATGCATTGCATCCCTTGCTCATCTCCTGATTGCAAATGAACAAATCTGCTTGGAAAGCATGATGTGTGCAACAGAGATTCACTTGGATCTTTTCAAGATATGATGTAGATCTCCAGCAGCTGATTTGGAACATTTTATTAAATAGGATGTCCCAACACCAATCAAACTTTAAGTAGAAAACCTTTCAGCTCTGTGGTGGTGCAGGGAGAGGCAGGATGATTGCAGCTCAGACTGGCTTTGAAGGGATCAGATCACGGTGTCCCTTCCAGCAGAAAGGGAAAAGCAGCTGGCAAAGCATGGCACTGCAGGGTGGGCAGCATGGGCTCTGGGCCATGCAGATGTTTTTTCTGAGTCCAGCAGATCTGTTTAGGTACCCTGTACCCTGCATGAGCCTGCACCACCAGAGAGGAGCTGGATGGGTGGGTGGCAGCCACAACCCATCCCCATGCTTCCTGCTACTCCCTGTATTTGTCCTTCAGTGGGAGACTGCCACTTCTTCTGGATATTCATCCTTAGAGGCAAGCTTCTCTCTTAGCAGATGACATTTCCAACTGCATTAGCATCTGTCTGAATACCCCAAGTGCTCAAGTGTGAGCTGTGTAGGGCCAAGCATGGACTTAGCTGGCATCCAGGAGCCTCTGAATCATGGGGTTCCTCTGGTCCTGCCATATACACCCAAGTGCATAGCTCCCATTGCTGCTCAAATTGTTCTGCAATCTCCATGAAAAGGTAAATCACATCCCACAGCAGTGGGTGGGTTGTAAACTGAAATGCATAGAGAGAAGCTCTTGGTCAGAGGAAATTCCCCAAGATATTTTCTACCTCCTATTCATTCATCGCTACATCTTACATCCTACAAAGCTCTTTAGAAAAATGTTCTGGTTTGTTTATTTTTTTTCCCCAAAAAAACCCCTGACTCTCAGACTGTTGCAAAAAAGAAAACTTGGACTGTAGATCAGCAAATGGGATTAAGGAGAACCACTTCTGACACAAGGAAAACATTGTGAGATAACAGTGTTCACATCTTTGCTTACAAAAAGCATTTGCCCATTCCAGCCCCCTATCCTGGGGAGCTTTGCAAAGATGATTTTACTGATCTGTGCAGTTGATGCCTGATGATCAGGGATGAAATAGGGGGAGAAAACACCTTACACAAAATCCTAGGTAACCCACACTCTCTGT
This sequence comes from Calypte anna, assembly GCF_003957555.1. Classification (NCBI taxonomy): domain Eukaryota; kingdom Metazoa; phylum Chordata; class Aves; order Apodiformes; family Trochilidae; genus Calypte; species Calypte anna. Next base: position 6,198,538 of record NC_044268.1, read on the forward strand.
GCATCAGGCTGCAAGCACTCATGAAGAGGGAAGGGGAAAGTTCAGCAGTGAGCAGCTCCCTAAACTAATGCCCAGCCATACAGATGCCCTGTCCTGGGACATGGACACACAGGTGGTGTTTCCACATCTCCAGTCATGCAGAGCCAAACTGGTGCCATCAGAGCAACAATCTGATTAATTCCCAGCATGGATAATCCACCCCTGAAAACAGGGCTGATGACACCAGTACAGCCAGACTGGGGAAGTCCCATGTCAGGAAGCTTTGAATGACACACTCCTGGAGGTGGCTTACGTGGTGACCTAAGTCAGGGCTGACCAAGTGACAGCCCCAGGGCTGGCTCTGAGCCACTGGCACTTCATCTGCTTTCCCAGAAAGGTCACGCTGGCTGTGGGCTGATGGCAGATGGCAGCGTGGGGAGATGGAGGAAGGGCTGCAACCCTGGAGTGGGATCCAGTCAGACACAGTGCTGTAGTTTGGGTCCTTAATGCTTGAGACCTCAGCACATGGAACCACTGCTTGTTCTGAGCCAAAAGTCCCTGTGAGAGTCAGCCCTTCATAGAATCATAGAATTGGCTGATCAGAGATCATCAAGTCCAACTCTTGATCCACTCCTGCTGCAGTTCCCAGCCCATGGCACTGAGTGCCACATCCAGGCTCTTTGGAAATATCTCCAGACATGGAGAATCCACTCCTTCCCTGGGCAGCCCATTCCAATGTCTGATCACCCTCTCCATAAAGAAATTCTTTCTAATCTCCAACCTAAACCTCCCCTGGCACAACTTGAGACCCTGCCCTCTTGTCTTGCTGAGAGTTGCCTGGGAAAAGAGCCCAACCCCCCCTGGCTCCAACCTCCTTTCAGGGAGTTGGAGAGAGTGATGAGGTCTCCCCTGAGCCTCCTCTTCTCCAGCCTCAACACCCCCAGCTCTCTCAGCCTTTCCTCATAGGATCTGTGCTCGAGTCCCTTCACCAGCCCAGTTGCCTCCTTTGGACCTCCCCAGCTCTTGGCTCAGCAGTGTGAAACACAGCACAGGAGTCTACACTGGTCCCTGAAATGGGATATTACTGATTCAGGAATGGGAAGTCCCTAAGACACAGAGCACAGGGTTATGGTACACAACATGGCAAAGATGGACACCTTACACCACAGGAATGCCTCCCATCCCCCTCCATCCCCTTCCATTTCTGCAGGCATTGGTTCCTCTCAAAACACCCCAGGTTGTGCTGGTGAAACATCCAGGGGAGTAAGTATCAACCTAGATTAGAGAGCTGATCTCAGCCAGCATGGCTGTATTTCTGGGCAAATTATTTTCAAACTGGATTAGCTGCTTATCTGGCTTACCCTTCCCAAAGAGAAGGGACACAAATCAGCATCAAGGCAGAGGGGACTTTCAGACTTGTGTTCAGCAAGCATGCTGTCACCTGCCAATTTGTTTGCAAAATGATGGCCTGTTCACCACCCTTGGCATCTTCTGTCATGCAAAGGGCTGTGGAGAGCCCCTGTTCCTCCTGTCCAAGCAGTCCTGCCCTGCTCAGGACTTGTGCTACACACCACACCTCTCCTCCAAGTGAGAGAGGCTTTTATGGTTGGTTGCATCTGCAAAGATGAGGGCAGACACTCCCCTGGTATTTGTTGCTCACCTGGGTGTGCATCTCCATCTTGGGCAGAGAGGTGTATGTATGTGAGCATGTATTTATTAGCTCTGAAAAATGCATTTGTCAAAATCTCCAGGGTTAAAAAACAATCATTATGTAATGACATTAAACAATTAAGCCACTGATTCACCACTTAGAGGCTCACCAACAACACCTGAAATCCATCCCTGCCACTTAACTGGTCAGAAGGTGGCATAAACAAAAATGACTCCCAAATGTCCTGGAGGTTAATGGCTCTGTGCTCGGTCCAAGGAAGGAGATACTTTCCATTCTTTTCTGCTCACATCTGGAAGCTGATGGCTTCTGGGCTTCTGGCTTCTGGTTTAAGGTGTTCTGATGTAAAGATATTTCATATTAGTCACCTTTCAGGTCAGCACTGTGTAGTTAGGAGCTCACCCAAGGTGCTTGTGCTTCTTAACTTCAGTCCTTTCATGATATATACTTACACCTCATTTCTCAAGTAATACAGTTAACAAAAAACTACTTTTTTGGAAACCTTTGAAACACTTTGATGGTGTTTCCTTCTGCTCAGCAGTGTCCGTGAGCATAATGAATATGCAGAATACATAAAATTCCATTAAAAAGCCTGCTCCAGAAAAGATCTGTCTGTTATTGCCAAAGCTGTGATCCAAAACACTGTAGTTAAAGGCAGCACAGGAGAGCACACAAGCAAAACCAAAGGAAATTGGGGAATCAAGTTTAACTTTGCCATCACCTGCCTTCTGAGTGGGTAACCATGCAACACTAATAGATGTGAAAAAAGAAGCTTCTGGGTTCCTTCCAAATAAAAAAAATAAAGGAGAAAAATCACCACTGTGCTTTCATACCATGTCCCACAGAGAGCACAAGTGCCACTGCATTCCAGGCCCATGGTAAAAGAATTTGGCTACCATGACTCAGTGGGTGAGCCTGTGGGTTGCCCTGGGACCTCATGAGCCAAAAGTGCACTCAGAAGTGAATGACCCTGCTGCAGACAGAGCTGAGCCAGCAAATCTCTGCTTGTAGCATTCATCTTGCTGCCAGTTGTGCTAAGACAGTGTTGGTGCATCCTTGCTGGGAAGGCATCAACTGATTGCTTCCTGGCAGAGTAACCAACCATCTGTCTGATGGCTCTGAGTAACTAACCTGGGTCTGGTTAAGATCTGGTAAGGTGTTACTGTGTGGTAACATCCCATTGCTGACCCAGTGACCAGAACTACCACTGAGCAAGGACTCCTCTCGTGGTGGCCAGCAGCCTGGCACCAGGGCACGTGCTGGCAGGGGCCATTGTGCAACAGATCTGGAAGCACATATCATCAAATGGATTGGGTTGGAAGGGGCCTTACAGATCGTGTAGTTCCAAACCCCCTGCCATGGGCAGGGACAGCTTCCATCTAGGCTAGGTTGCTCCAAACCCCATCCAAACTGGCCTTGGACACTGCCAGGGAGGGGGCACATCACTTGACCAAAATCTATGTGCATGTTGTTCAGTATGAGCAGAAAATTCAGCACAACCTCCACAGTGGGTACCTGCACCCCAGCCAGCTGTGTGATGGGGTAGAAAGGCTTGGTCAGAATGACACTGGGGGAGATTAAGTCACTGGATTGATGGCTCTCACTAGAGAGCTCATCTTGTACCATCTGCAGTATCCAAGGCAGACAGGATCCCTGGGGAGGGTTACAGTGCAAGCAAATACAGTTCAAAACATACCACCATTCCCAGCATGCATGGACTGGGAGCAGGACAGAACTGCCAGAGGATTCCCCAATCACCCCAGGCCATATCCGTACCCCAAGGCATGTAAACAGGCTATTGAACAAGTTTTCTGCAGCTGAAGGAATTATGGTGCCCATGTCACACTGAGGAACCCCCAGCCCAGTCCATCGGGGACACTGTCCCTTGTTCCTACCAACCTTCATGCCCCTTCACCTTGTTGCTGCTGACATGGAAAAACAGGACAGATCATGCACCACCTGTGTGGGTGGTAACAGCATGGCCGGACCTTGGCATCCTGCTCAGGATCTGAGTGTGCTCCAGGATAACAGCAGAAAACTGGGAGCGCTGGGCTGGGGGCTCTGGATGCACCCATTCTTTTCTTCTCCAGCCTGCCCAAGGCGTCTGCACCTCGGATCCAAGAGGACAGTGCCCGGTCCCAAAACCCCTGACAGTAGGGTGGTTACCAACACCAGTGCCCTAGGTGCTGGAGACAGCCAGTCCCCTCAAGCTGGCTCATGTGACAACGAGGCGTGTCGCGACTAGGGGGCGGTCGGGGCCGCGGCGGGGCTGTTGTGCCGCCCACCCGCCCCGTAGGGGGCCGGGCAGCCTCGGGGCGCGCTCCAATGGGCGGGCGGGGGGCCGGACCGCCCGGACCGCCCGGACCGCCCCTGCCCGAGTCCGTATAAGTGCCGAGGAGCACCGAGCTCCGCACACGGCGAGTCGAGGTGGTTTGGGTGGGATCTTGTACTTTCTCCGTGGACTCGCTGCCCGCCAGAGTCGCGGGTCGGTGCGCACACGGGTGTGCAGAGCCGGCGGCTCCTTGCCACGGCGTGGGACGCAGGAACAGCGCGGAGCTGAGCTTTCTGCGGCGGACGGACAGACAGACAGACAGCAGCTCGTCTCGGAAGGAGTGTGCAGCGCCGTGCTTTCCTCTCCGGGTGAAGGTGGGGTGTGCTCCGGGATCCTCGGGTCAGAGCCGGCTCGGGCGGGAGTGGGGACTGAGCTGTCCCCAGGAGCCTTGTCCGGAGCCGCGTGTCGCCTGGCAGCGTCCTGGAGCTATGGCCGAGCACATGATGATGTCCATGAGCCACAGTGGTACCGGGCTGCAGAGCTACCGCATGGGAGTGAGCGGGCTGCAAGGAGCCCCGCAACACGGGCAGCATGTGCTGAGAACACTGCCTGCAGGCACTCAGATGATGCCCTACGGAGGGTCTGGCATGGATGGTGCAATGAGGCCGAGACCCAACCTCAGCGGACAGATGGGCCACCACCAGATGCAGAATGTGATGATGTTCAATGGGCCGGGTCAGCAGCAGCAGTACGTGGGGCCGGTGGGCACCCAGCAGCTAATGGCTAGCATGCACCTACAAAAACTCAACACCCAGTACCAGGGGCACCCGTTGGCGATGAGCAACGGGCCCATGGGCACTGCTGCCCAGCAGTACAGAGTGGGGCCAAGCCAGCACCCAGGCATGCAGCATATGCCCTCACCAGCACTGACCTTAAACGTTATGGACACTGATCTCATAGATGAGGAGGTTTTGACATCCCTTGTGCTGGAACTGGGGTTGGACCGGATTCAGGAGCTGCCAGAACTATTCTTGGGACAGAACGAGTTTGACTTCATTTCAGACTTTGTTAGCAAACAGCAACCCAGTGCCATCAGCTGTTAAGAGGCTTTGAGCTCCTCCTTGTGTCTTGGTGGTTTTGAGTTTGTTTCAAACTTCCTTCACCTGCCATCCTCCTCCCTTCCCCTGCCTTGCCGTGTCCTGGATTCCTGACCTCCTCAAAGAGACAATCATTGGACACTGGCTTGCCATGGATTGCTTTTCTGTGTGTTTTTTCATTTGTGAGTCCCTGGGGAGGGTCTTTGTACTCCAAACAGTAGGAAATCAAGAGCTCTTGCTGTAGAGCTGCCTCTAAATGGCACTAACAGGATTTCTGGCTTAAGTAGAAATCATGGATTTACGACTTTCCACAACTAGGCTGGGAGTGCAGGAAGCAATGGGCAGCTGGTGGCCCTGCTGGTAGCTGGATTTGCTCGAGGATTTTATGGTGCCAGTGAAGTTAAAGAATCCCCTGAGAGTGGATTGTCTCCTGGTGCATGGTTTGAACCAGCTTCCCCTTGCAAACATGGGTGGGGTTAGATTTGTGTTGGGACTTTTTAATGTGGGAGTAAATAGGTCTTCAGTCTTTTCTGTTCAGCACAGGAAGGGGACACTTCCCCTCCATCAGGCTTTTTTGGCTTTTTTTTTTTTTTTTTTTTTTTTTTTTCCCAAACTGGCTGAGCAAAATAAAGCATGCCTTGGGGAAGGATGTGCATATGTGCCTAAATGTTCATTTCTGTGGAACTTTAGATCTTTTACCTCTACAGTTAAATCAGCTGTGAAATTTATGGAGTGTTTGAGGCTGGTTCAGGTGTAAGCCTTAAAGCTGCAGTCTAGTTCCACTTTTTTCCCACTTCTTAAACCAAATAAAGACCATGTAACTATAGTTCAGATCTAATCTTATTTATTTTTCTTACGATTATTTATTTGCAAGGGCTTCTTTTGTTACTTGGCTTTGGGACTGCTGGGAAGGATGCATGGAGAGTACTGCAGCTTTAAGATGCTGGCTTCCAAAACAAAAAAAATCCCAACAGCCTGGGATAGTTTTCAAGCTGCTCTGCACATAGCCACTCCGACCCCAGATCCTTATGCTGAACACATAGGACTGTAAATCCAACACCTCTCCGAATGTGATAAAGATGACTCGATTTCTAATTCCCTTCCGCAGAAAAGGTTACATGTAAAAGCCGGTGGGGTTTTGTTTCCTCTGCTCTCTCGTTTCCAGGAGCTGGGCAAGGTTCCTGGTAACTTATCTGCTGCTGCCCCCTGGTGCTGCCAGCTCCTGGCAGCTGTCACTCAGCACCTAGGAGAGAATGTACAGATCCATTTGCGAATAAAAGCTGAAGTATCTCCAGTGTGCATTTGTTTAGTGCTTAGCTCTGGCCCAGCTGCAGCGTGGGGTCGAACACTGGGAGATCCTGGGACCTGTGGATCCGCTCTCCACCACCTGATTGGAAAAATTTCCACCTTGGAGTGGAAAGATTTGGTTTTTGTTTTAATGCCTGGACTAAGTCAAACCTCAAAGTGTGGCTGGGGAGATGAGCTCCTCCTCTGGACGGAGGGGACAGTCCTGGGGTGGCTGGTGCTGCTCTGGTGCTGGAGCTGCTAGTGCTGGTGGCTTTGGCTCTGCTGGGGGGGACCAAGAGCACCCCAAGAGCGGCTCTGCCCCCTGAGATGTGGCTCTGCTAGGAGCTCTCTGCTGCAGTTTCTGTACCACAAAGACTCCTGAAAACAAGGCAGGCTTTAATCTCCTACTGTTCCAGAGCTTAGCTTTTTCTTTTTAAAGGGTTCCCAGCCAGTTTTTTTCCAGAGTTCAGGAATATTCCCATGTGTCCCTTTCCTGTCCTCTAGCAGCAGGGATATGAATGCTGGGATGGGAGCAGCTGGGTCACTTTGACCACACTTTGCCTGCCAGTGTTCCCTGGCCTTGTTTCTTCCACAACTCAAGAGGAACTCTTACAGTCCTGTTCTGTCCTGGTGCCTGTGAAATCTGGAGAGTTGGTCAGGACTATGCAGTGCACTAGGAAAGGGAAAGTGTTGATTTAAGTTGGATAAGTAATATCAGTTGGAGCTGATATTACCAGAGATGTGGAGTCTTGGGGGGTCCTGGCCTAGAGCTGTCAGGAGCTAGCAAGCTCAGCTGAGATTACTTCAATGTCAGATTTCATAAATATGCAAAGTTCAGAGCAGGAATGAACTCCTCATACATATTATTTCTTAATTTTCTCAAAAGGTCCTGTCAGTTTTAATTCCCCAGGTAGCCCAGACCAAAAGCAATGATGATTTCTGCTACAGGTCTATTGGTTCTGGCTAGGTTAGAGTGGGTGAGTAATCACCTGGAGTAATCACCTTTCTAATTACGTCCTTGTTGAGGTGCAGTTTGGACCATCCTTCTTCATCCTGCCTGGCATCAGGCACAGAGGAGCTGTGACAGCTGCAGAGCTGTAGCTCAGACTATTCTGGCTCTCCCTTTCCTCTGGGCTTTGCACTGCATCCTGCAGGTGCCTTGGCAGGGCTGGCACCAGGCAATGAACTGAGGTAGCAGCTGGTACCAACAAGGAACCCAGCTTCCCAGGCGTGTGGGTGAGTTTCCCAAAGTCACCTGAGATCACTGAAAATATAACAGAGCTGAACTCTGCTTTTCCCATCTAGCTGACACCAAGCTCTTCATCCAGCAGGGCAGCAAGGAGATGCTTCAGAGCACTGGTAACTGTGGGCTGGGTGCTGCAGAGCTGTGGCAGGAGCTGCTGAATGACAGTGCCTATCAGTTTGGAAGCTTTGAGGATAGAAGGGAACTCCTCACAGGAGGAGTTTGTGTTTACAAACAGCTGCTGAGAAGTACCTCTCGCAGATACCAGGAGCCTATTTTCGCTGTTGGAGAAGAAATAAGGTTCTCCCATCCCACTGCCTCGTCCAGACAGGACATCTGGGATACACCCATCCTAACCCCTTACCTAGGCTGTGTGCTCTGTTCTACATCAAACACATTCTGCAGCTGTCCTTGTGAAAAGTGAGGCTCTGGGAGCATCTGAGTGTGAAAACAGTGCAAGGCAAGGCAGTTCTCTACATCGCTGTCTCTCACTACATGTTTTCACAAGGTGATGAGGTTTGCTGATAGTGCTCAGTGACTCAGAGAGGTGAGGATGAAAGCCCAGAGCAAAGAGCTGGTGAAAGATGGTGATCACTTCCCTAATGGTGACTGACTGGGCATTAAGATGAGCAAGACTGGTAAATGCAAAATGATATCTGTAGGGTTGAATTGTCTTGATTTCTCACGCATTGTTGGTCTCTAAACTAGCTACAGGCATTACAATGAATCTTCCTCTGTAAAATCTCAACTTGCTGTTCAGGAGGAGTCAGACAAGCAAAGGGAAGGTTAGAAACCATTAGGAGAGGAACAGAAAACAGAATCAAACGTGAGTGCCCTACAGTATCAATGTAGAGATGCATCCTCTGCACTGCCCACACTAGCAAATTGTCCACAATTCTGCGCTGTTCATCAGAAAAATAATAATGGAAGCCCAAAGAAATTGTAGAGAAAGAGGAAACGACTGAGGCAGAGTAATGTTTCTCAGAAGAAGCCACAAAATAGACTGGCACTCCTCAGTCAGGAAGAAGGCTGGAAACAGAGGTTTATAGAATAAATGAAAAGGGCATCTGACTAGGGAATTCTTTTTCCCCAGGTGGAACTGGAGATATCTGTTGATCTCTGCAAATGTAGGTGGCAGAGTCAAGTTTCAAACCAGAGTGAACAGAGGTATCTCTGCATGCAACATGTAGCTCAAGAAATGAAGCTCTTCCTGGCATCATGGGAGGTACCTGAACACTTGTGAGGCTACATGAATTTTTCTGTATGGCCAAAAAGCCATCTGAGTGTTACCAACTGCTGAGAGTGGACCAGAGAATGCAGCAGAGGCCATTGCTATGGCTCCTTCCCAACCTGCTGTCATTGTCCTCCCACCTTCCTGGCTCAGAGAGGGTCAGGTGGAAATAGAAAAGGTTCAGAGGGGGTCCACCAGGATGATCAAAGCTCTGGGGTTGCCACAACTCTGCGGAGGCTCCACTAAGTACAACTTCAGGAAGGATCTGAGAAGGGATTCAGTTATTCAATAAAGTCTTCTTCCCATGCAAGCAATAAGGCATCAAAGAAGACAGGCAAGCTGCAGGTTCAAAGCAGATTGAAGCAGGTGGGGTTTACTGTAATACATGGTTGAGCTGAGGGACTCCCCACAACATGATGTTGTGGTTATGTGAGGTTGCTTAGGGTTTGAGGGATGACCAGACAGAATCCTCAAAGATAAATCAATAAAGAGTCTGTAAGCACAGAAAAAAACCTCCTAGCTTAGGAGGTTGCAAGAGCAACAGAGTTAAGGGCTGGAAAATAGGCCAAGCATACAGTATCACACACAGTTGCCCTGTGCTTGTGCTCTGCTGAAGGCATTTACTGAGAACAATGTTGGAGGCAAGATATGAAACTATCTCTCAGGTCATCTGGCCTGGCCCAGGACACCTGCAGGATGTGATAGGTGCTGTGTAATACCTGGTTCTGAAGGGCAGAGAGACCTGGGGGAACCTATTTCTGAGTCAGGAATTCTTTGAGCCACAGCTCATCACTGGAGTGAACCTGACAAGGCCCAGGGTAAGTGGTACTCAGGGGAGATTTAGGTTAGATATTAGAAAAAAATTCTTTCCTGTGAGGTGGTGAGATGCTGGAAGAGGTTGCCCTGGGAAGTTGTGGCTGTCTGCTCCCTGGCAGTGTTCAAGGCCAGGTTCTATGGGCTTGGAGCAACCTGACCTAATGGGAGGTGTCCCTGTCCATGCAGGAATTATGCTTGATTTTGAAGGGCCCTTTCCAACCCAGACCATTCTATGATTCTGTGCTTCCCTCTGCTGTCAGGCACAGGCTGGGGCTGTGCTGTTGACCCCAGGAATCTGTGGGGTGACCAAACCTGGAGGTTACCCATCTACTTGGTCCCTGCTCTCACTGGCCATAACTGCATGTGGGCATGAGCCAAAATAACACTGCCAAAAAGAATCAAAGTACCATTTGCAGCCAAAGGGATTGAGAACCTCAAGTGAGATCTTCCAGGGAAATTCAAGCCCAAAGCACACCCAGCCCTATCTGCACACTGGGATTGGGTATTCTGGGGGAAATTTGAGAAATCACGTGAATGTATGTGGTTGTTCTTATGATGTTCTTCACAGCTTCCAGAAAGTAGTGGTCTGAGGAGTTCTGATCCACAGATTAAGTTGTTACCACATTAAATACCCACCTATGCACCTGCCCACCCTGCAATCACGTTTTTTATTCATAGGTACATTTTACTTCAGCAGTATCTTGTGCCACTGCTTGCAAACTTGCTGAGGACTGAGTGCAGCCTCAGAAGATTTGTTGATGGCACTAAGCTGACTGGTGCAGACATGCCAGAGGGACAGGATGTCATCCAGAAGGACCTGGACAAGCTGGAGAAGTGGGCCCATGTGAACTTCACGAGGTTCAGGAAGGCCAAGGGCAAGGTATTGCACTTGGATAGAGGCAGTCCTCCTTCTCAGGACAGGCTTTTTATCTTGGGAGCTCACAGTTTCTGCATCCCTCAATCCTTTAGAAAAAGTTTTTGGAGGTTTCTTGATCATAACATAGCAGGAGGAAGCTTTGCTCTGCCTCTCTGCAACACATCTTCTGAGGGCAGGTTGTTCTTACTGAAGATAAGATTAAATTTGCTTTTGAAACATCTTGACTTGCCTTGAGAGTGCTCTGGACAACCAGAGGGGTTGGGAAAGAAAGGAGATTTTACAATTTACCTCATCTTCAAACTCTAAAACACTGTTACCAAGATCTATGCAGTCAAATAGGTTTTATATTCTTGACAACAAGAGAACTGTCTGAGATGTGGTTTTCTCCTCCAGCAATACTGTAAATGCTTCTGGTGAAATACTGAAGTCTTGTAAAAATAAAACAGTGGCTGTGCCTGGTGTAATCCTCTGAAGTTTCCAACCCAGCACTTTTCTCCAAAGAGAATCTGGGTGGTAAGGACATAACCTCCATCCCTGGAGTGCCTGAATGTGGGCACTCAGTGCCATGGGCTGGGAACCACAGGGGAGTGGGCAAGGGTTGAACTTGATGATCCCAGAGGTCCTTTCCAACCCGGCTGATTCTGTGATTCTGTGTGACACCCCTCACACAATGGCACTGCTCCTACAGGGGGGTTTCATCCCATGATCTGTACATCAGTTGTTCTGTCTTATGTCCCTCTTTTGTCCCTCCTTGTGTCCCAGCTCTCCCTCTGGGATATCCAGTGACAGGCAGAGGCAGGGAGCAGGGATGGGGTTGGTGCCTCCCAAGGGAATCATTACCCTACCACCTCCAGCTCCATCCCACATGGGGCTCAGAGAGCACTGAGACACTTGAATACTGGGGACGTTAGTGCTGGAACAGTCTTGGTGACATTGATCATGACATGGTGGGGCTTAATATTTCACAAGGAAGAAGATGGGCAATAAGTAGGATTACAACTCTGGACTTCCACATGGTTAATTTTGTACTCTTAAAAGATCTACTTGCAAGAATCCCATGGGCTAAGACTCTGGAAGGAAAGGGAGCCCAAGAAAGTTGGTCAGTTTTTAAAAACCAGTTCCTTCAAGACCAAGAGTGTTCCTTTGGGTAATAAAAAAAAAAATCAGGTAGATGTGGTAAGAGACCTGCATGGATCAGCAAGGAGCTTCTGAAGAAAGTCTCATGGAAGAAAGAAATTTACAGGAACCCATGGAAGAAAGGGCTTGTCACTTGGGAGAACTATAGGGACATCGTCAGAGCATGTAGGAAGGCAACAAGAAAGGCAAAAGGCCTCTTAGAACTAAAGGTGGCAAGGGAAGTAAAAGGAAACAAGAAGAGGTTCTTCAAATATATCAGTAGTAAAGGAAAGAACAGGGAAAATGTGAGCCCAGTGCAGAATGGGGAGGGAGCCCTGAGAACAAAGGATGCAGAGAAGGCAGAGTTGCTGAATGCCTTCATTGCAATTACAGAGCAGTCAGCCTCATCTCCATCGCTGGAAAAATGATGGAGCAGCTCCTTCTGGTGGTCATCTCTAGCACCTGGAAGAGAAGAAGGTTATCAGGAGTAGTCAGCATGGATTTACCAAGGGGAAATCGTGCTTGACTAATCTGATAGCCTTCTGTGATGCTATGACTGAATGGGTAGATGCAGAGGGATCAGTGGATGCAGTCTGCCTTGACCTTAGCAAGGCTTTGGACACAGTCTCCCATAACATCCTCATGAGCAAGCTGAGGAAATATGGGACAGAAGAATCTGCAGTAAGATGGATTTAAGGTCCAGATATACAACAGAGCCCCATGAGTGGTGATCAGGGATGCAGAGTCCAGCTGGAGACCTGTGATCAGTGGAATTCCCTCAGGGATCAGTGCTGGGTTCAGTCCTGTTCAACATCTTTTTCCTGTTCAACATCTTTTTTAGAATAGTTTGGGTTGGAAGGTCTGTGATGAAATCATTAACAAGCACAGGAGGCTACTCTATAGCCCACCTCCCAACAGCATTTGAATGCTGAGGGTCTCTTCTGAGGCACATTACAACACTGAGCTTCAGCTGTTGGTCACAGTCTGCCGTTAGGTTGCTTCATAATTGCTACACCAAGACGTGGGCCAAGTCCCTCTTTTCCTGTTTCAACTGCAAATACTAAAGACAGTTAATCGCAGGCATTACAGTGACTTGAGAAAAGCTTTCACAAGTCAGCCAAGCCCTGTTGTCAGTTCTGTGTGTGAGGCTTTTCAGAGTGTAAGGGCTGTGCTGCATCCTGCAACCTCCAGATGGAAGGTTTCCAGGTTTGCCAGAAATATCCCTGAGCCCACATTTCCAGAGAATTCTGCAAGTTCAGCCTGCTACAGAAGTCCATGACCTGCTCACAACCACTGGAATACCAAGGAGGTGAAGAGACCTCAATTCAACCATTTTCCAGTCTTCTGCCACTCAGTTTTGAGCCCTGTGCCATCTTCATTGGCTCCACTGTGTTTGGTGTCCAGAGCCACACTGAGCTCTGTCTCTCTGCAAGTCTGGAGAGCTGCCCCATCCCTCTGCACACCTCTGCCTTTCTTTGACATCACCAAGACAAGCATCAGAAGGGGACAGAGGGGTTTATTTTACCCATTCCTTCTCGGCCAAAGCCCTGTTGTGTATTGTTCTGCCAAGCAGAATGGTTTTCTGTGCCAGGCTACTAAGAGCTGCAACCAAAAGCCACCACATCACTAAGGGTGGGAAACTGTGGTACTCCAATGCTGGCCAGCAGCAGCCCTGGTTTGCAAAGGGGCTAGGAAGAAGCTTCAGGGAAGAAGCAAAGGTTTTCATAATTAAATCAAGTCCTATCTCAATCAAAGTTACTGGTAGGGTTCAAAAGAAAATTCTAGTGTCCCTGGAGGAAGAAGAGTTCAGCACTGCCCACAGAGCTGCTGGAGGGAGGGAGGCTGAGTGTTGCCCAGTGTCCTGGTTTTTCTGGGACAGAACAGTAAAATTCTTCCCTTTTGTTGTTCAGAGAAACTGCAGTTGTGAGAGGCTGCAGAGTCCAATTCTGTCAGAACAGAAGAAATAAGACATTGTTTTTGTTTATACCCAGCTCTGGTGTGCATGTTTGTGTAGTGACCAAGGTCGAGGTAGTTTTGAACCATGTGGGTGCTGTGGATGAGGAGGAGCAAAGCCCAGGGCATCCAACTCGTGCTGCCAGCCCAAGTATTACCAGAAACATCACACTCACTGTATGGGGAAGTTTCTGGGGATGGGTCTCTCTTTGCCATGGCTGCCTTCCCAAGAGTGTCACATCCATCCCTGGTGCCTGAGGTCTTCTCCTCTGCTTGCTGTGACAGTCAGGTCCTGGCCGGAGTCATGATGCAGGCAGTGCTGGGCATTCAGCATTCGCTGCTGGGAGAGCACAGCTCACAACTGCTATCAGAGCTGATTAAAACTTTATATCATATTAATATTGGGGTTAATATTAATTAATTACTATAATTCTAATAAATCTGTTTCCATTTCAGCCCATGGGTCTCCATTCCTTTCCCAAAACCCCTTCTCAGGTGGGCTTGGGTATTAAAAAAAACAGTCCAAACAGTGACACCCAACATCCCTCAACAATTAAATGGGGTAAAATCCTAAGCAAGGCAACTTGTGGAGATGAGATTTGAGAGTGTCCATTTCTTTCCTTTGAGAGGGAAGAAAATCTAGCTAAGGCTTTAAAGCCATGTTTTAGACATCTTGGGGAAGACAAATCCCACCTCAAGTGTGTGCATACAGGGAACACTGCACTGCTCAGCAGCTGTGCCTAAAACTGCTGCTGATTTCTGCCTGGGCACCCCAAAAATCATCCCCTTTTGACAGGTACAGCTGTTTCATGTATTAAAGACACAACTGCCACAAGTGACTGAATTCTCCTGCAAAGCCTTTTCAATAACGCAGGGCTGCACAGCTGAAGTGTCTAGGGCTGAATTAGATCCTGGAGTTTGGTAACTTTAAAGAATTATTAAAAGCTGTCAGTGTACCCCCAGCAAGATCTGCTCTATTTGCTCCTGTCTGAAGGACATCTGGGTGAATCCAAGGCAGTAAAAGAAAAGCCGCAAGAGTCTCTGTCCCCTTGCAAGAGGAGGCTCTGTGCTGTGGGCTGTTTATAAATAGCCAGTTTCAGGAAAAGGCACTTTCCGTTCTGGTGTCAGTACACTGTACAGAATAAACTGCTTTCAGTTTATTTCAGTTCAGAAAAAAACCTCTCCTTTTCCTCTCAGTATGCAAAACTTCTGCCTCTATGCACTCTGCAAGGCAATTCCTGCAGCCACCACAGACCCCTCAGGGAGGCAGGGGACCCTGGCGCATGTCCAGGGTTTTTACCCCAAATACCAGACAGAAGGCAGACTTGTCAACATCGGATGTTCAGGGAGTTCCCTCATTTCTGCACTGCTGACCTTGGTTCTGTGAAATCTCAGCAGAAGGACAAGAGCTGGGACAGTTCTCATGGTGGGAGCCCCAGGCCTCTCATTAAAGGATTTTACTGCACTTTCACAAATCACCTGGGCTGGACCACAGGCTAAAATACCTGGTACACCAGGTGAAAAACAGGTGAATCCACTGTCAGTGTGTGAGTGGCAACAAGGGAGGTGGGAACTGTCAAAAACGGTGACTCTATGTTTCAACAGTAAAATTTTTTATTGAGATAGATATAAGTAAAGCAGTGCACTGCAGCACGCTGGGCGGCCGCGGAGCCGTAGCCCCACCACCGGCTCGCAAGTTCGATAGGGTAAAACCGGTTCTTTTATACTTCTCATAAACCCCTTCCCCTCAGTCTCCTATCAGTTTATCATTGGTTTTCATTTTGCGGGCTCTCCCAGCACTGGTTCTTCTTTCGCGGGCTTCGCTCTGGTGCTGAGGGGAATGGTCACGTGACGTCCCTGTTTCACGGGCCCCTGCGGTCGGCCCCTCCTCCTGTTTTTCTGGCTTTTCTTCCTTATAAGTGCGTTTAAACATTCACCCGAAAACAACAGGATACAACATGCTATCTCAACAAACTGACCAAACAAACATTATTAAATTGAAAGATACACTCAACAAAACAATAAACTACAATTTTAAACCCTTATTTTTCACAGGAACAAAGGGAGAGAGCCTGCAGCTTCTGCTCTGAGCACAGGGAGCTCGCCCCAGCAGCACGGAATGGGAACTTCTTCAAGACCTCAGTTTGAGCCCAAGGAGCCTCTCAGGACCCTCCAGTTTCTGGAGTACTGTCACTTTCTGAAAAGCACATCCTGACTTTCCATTTTGTCTTCATCCCTAGGATTGTTTTGATGCCTGAGGCAAATGTGCTGGCAGTGGGACAGGAAGGTTTTCTGTCTGCAGGCTGGAGGAGAGGCAAAGCTCCACAGACACCTGGAGCCACTTCCACACCAGTGCCTTGAACTCGACTCTGCAGCAGCCATTGTAAAGCAGAGGGGAGCAGGGACATGGCAGAAGAAGCCTTCTCTCTCCTTCCCAGCATGGCTGTCCCCAAATGAGGAGAGACACGTGGGTGCTGGGGGGTGACAGCTCAGGGCCACCTCTGGTGACAGCATCACCCTGGCACAGGCACTGCTGCCCCGACAGAGCCAGTGGAGGCAGGAAGGCCACCCAGGGCCACCAGGGCTACCCAGGGCCACCCACAGCCTCCCGTGGCCACCCAGAGCCACGGAGGAACTTGCAGGACCTCACGGGGCCACCAGGGCCACCCCTGGGTGCTGCTGGCCCCTACTGACCCCAGGTGAGGAGCAGAGCCCGGAGCTGCAGGAGCTGCTGCTGAGGGGTCCTGGATTTCAGAGCACTGGGGACATTCTTGGGAAGCCCCTTCCTCCCCACTGCCATGCTGTGTGCTCCAGAGGCAGAGCCATGCACAGGTAAGGACAGTGACTGCTCCACGTTTTGCAGCCCCTGGAGCTGGAGTGAGGAGTCAGGGCCTGGAATTTCTCCTCCCTGGATCAGAACAGGCTGTAACACATGGAGATCCCCCCCAAAGATGTTTCTCTGCCTTTCACTCCTTCTGAAAAACTCCTTTTCTGCCCCATCAGTTCCCCTGTCTGGTCACTACATACTGTTCCACAGTCTCTGTCACCAGTGGGGCCAGTTGGGAACTGGTGCACTCCCCTGGGTCCCCTCTCCAGTGCCCGCTACCTTTGTCCTCTGTGTCCTCACCACAGATTTGTTGGACCTGAACAAGTGCTTTAACAACTCAGGACCTGCAAGAGTTTGCTCACACGCTGGTTCAAGCAAATCAGTGTCCAAATCAGCTTCAACAAACTGCTTGAAGTCAAATGAAGATCTACCGCTCATTCAGGTTTCATCTGTGGACGCTTCTGTACTTAGAAATGTGTTACTGTTACAGGCATTTCTCAATTACTCACATGCCTACTTTTAATCCTACCTGCATTGCCTGCTTTACTCCTTACAATGCATGGCCTCACATTTTTTATTCAAGCACAGGACACACTTTCCTTCCTCACATTTTTTATTCAAATGCACACACCCTTGCTGGGACTGAGAAGCTCAGGGGCTTCCTTGGAGGGAAGAGGAGCTCCTATGGCTGTGTTAACTCTGCCCCTGTAATCTGGGGATTTCATAGTTGGGGTACAGCAGTGGATAAGCTGGAAATGTGTGTGTGGAGGCAGTGATACAGTCATCCAGGTGATGGTGAGAGAGCAAGGCACTCTGTGTTCTGGGTATTGGAATTCTTACTGTGGAGACCACTGAGGAGGAAGACAGAGTTCTTGGGCATCTGTGCAAGCTTCAAAGTGCCATGAACCCCAAGTCTTTATTTAGGGAGGGCACACAGCCAAGATACTCAGTATCTATTTATGATGTCAGATTCATGCGAACAGTTGGGTTCTTTTATGCCAAGAGTTGGGTTCAGTATCCAAAACCAAACTTCAGTAACACAACAGACAGGCTGTAAAAAAACTAATTTAATGGTATAAAACACTGAAACTGCTACAAACAGAACATCCAACAACCTATGAACTTGAAACAAGCAGAACACTTAACAAACCTCTAACAAGAACAGTCAAAATTAATATTTACACCTCTTTGGAGGACTGACACCTGTGTCAGCCTCCTCAGCTCTGGGAGGCGGCGCCCTTTTAGTGACCCAGAAATGAGCTAGAAACGATTGTCCACAAAAGCCCTTCAGCTTCTGAGCTGCTCCTCAGAAGATGCTTCTTCCCCATTCCTCTTCTCTTTCACACAGGCATTTGACTGGTAGCCAGGCTGCTTTCCTCACCAGGGGGAATTCACCTCTCCACCTCCAGAGCCACAATACCTCATCCCCCAGAACTGATCACCTCATCAGCTCCTTCTTCCAGACGGGGAGCTGATGCAAGGACCCCTGCATGGCCATTACTGCAGCAAAGCATTTGTCCCTTCCCCTCAGCCCCACTCCGAGGAGGAACACTTCCCAGCACAGCGGGCACTGGCTAAGACTGGTGAACAGAATCCCACAGACTGTAACAACTTGGACACAGACAGGTTCAAACAGAGATGCTCCAGGGGCAGGCAAGGTTACTCACTCCTGCTACCAGCTTCTGGAACACCAGCAAAAGAGCCTCTGGCCAAAGGAACAGCACAGTACCTTTACTCTGCACAACTCTGTTCCACCACAGAGCTTTCAGCAGATCAGGCCCATGGGAGGAAGTTAAACCAGCTCAAGGATTGCTTTCCCACACCTGTGTCACCAAGTCCCCTGACACAGCTCAGCAGCAGTGGGGAGGGCACCTGAACAGGCAGCAGGCACATCCTACAAACCAGACACCCCACTGCAGAGCTGCCACCCAGCCCGACCATGGCCATCGCCAGGCAGTTCCTCTCCTGCCCTGGGGCATTTTTTATGAGGGGTCAATTTTTATGATGGGGTCACAGCCTCAGTAGACAAAGGCAGAGCCACAGATGTCACACACCTGAACCTGTGCAAAGCATTTGACACTGTCCTGCATGACATTCTCATTTCTAAACTGGAACAACATGGATTCCATGGATGGGCGACTCATTCGATAAGGAACTGGCTGGATGGTTGCACCCAAAGAGTTGTGACCAGTGGCTCAGTGTCCAAATGGAGCTCTGTGATGAGGGGTGTTCCTCAGGGGTCAGTATGGGAACTAGTGCTGTTTAGCATCTTTGTCAGTGCCATGGACAGTGCCATCGAGTGCGCCCTCAGCAATTTGCTGATGACACCAAAGTGTGGTGAACTCACCACACCAGAGGGAAGGGATGGCATCCAGAGGGACCTGGACAGGCTGGAGAAGTGGACTTGTGCAAACTGCATGAAGTTCAACAAGGCCAAAGGCAAGGGTCTGCACCCATGTCGAGGCAATCCCATGCACAGATAGAAGTTGGGAGGAGAAAGGATTGGGGACAGCCCTGAGGAGAAGGACTTGTGGGGGGTGTGGATTGGAAGCTTAACGTGAGGTGGCAGCCCAGAAATCCAACTGTGTCCTGGGCTGCACCAAAAAAAGCAAGGCCAGCAGGTTAGGGGAGCTGATTCTCCCCCTCTACTCTGCTTTTGTAAGACCCCATCGGGACTGTTGTGCCCAGTTTTGGAGTCCTCAGCATAAGAAGGACATAGAGCCCTTGGAACGTGTACTGAGAGCTACTGAAATGATCAGAGGTCTGCAGCACCTCCCCTATGAAGCCAGGCTGAAGGAGCTGGGCTTGCTATGCCTTCAATAAAGGAGGCTGTGAGGTGAGCTTTCAATATCTGAAGGAGCCTACAAGACTGATGGGGTAAGGGCTTTTTACATAGGTGTGTAGTAAGAGGAAAAGAGGAAATGGTTTCAAACATGAAGAGGAGAGACTGAGTTCAGAAATTAGGAAGAATTTCATTAATTTCAGGGTGATGGGACACTGGAACAGGTTGCCCAAGGAAGTTGTGACTGTCCCCTCCCTGGCAGTGTTCAAGGCCAGGTTGGATGGTGGCTTGGACAACCTGGGCTGCCGGGAGGTACCTTCCAACCCAAACCATTCTATGGTTCTATGCTTTTAACCTAGAAGTTTTAACCTAGAAGTTGATCTGCCACGTTTGCTGCGTTAATTCTCTGCCAGGTGAGTGCCTTGGCTAAGATCCCCAAAAGCTCCATCGGGTGCTGCAGCCAATACCCAACGTCAGGCCCAGCAGGACAGGGAGCAGGGGACTCTGGTATCAACAGCTCTTGGGGCAACTCAAGCTGTGCCCTGGGACTTCTTGTGCACTTTCATCCAGGGACAGCAACCTCTGCTCATTTGAAGACCCCAGCTTAAGAGCAGTGTTGACATCCCAAATCACTTATGGAGAAAAAAACAGTAAGGGGGGGGTGTCATTTCTCAGAGGTACTGTTTCTAATGAGGGGTAAAATAAAGGAATAATCAGCATGTGGGGGATAAGAGAGTGTTGCAGGAAGGGAGATCCCCTTGTAAGAATGGGCTCAAAGATCTTTGCTCTCCATTTCCAAAGAGGACAATATTTTATTTGACATTTCTTCTATTTGAGGGTTCTTCTGCTCCAAAGCAGCAGCAGTAGCAGGGTCCTCAGCCTGGCACTGCCCCACCACCTCCTCAGCAGAGACTCTGCTGCTGGCCAGGTGGCTGCTGGCACCCCCCAGGGACGCGCAGGACGTTGGGCAGTTGGGGAAGCCAACTGCAGACACCTGGCTCTCCTTTTCCAGAATTTCCTTGACCACCAGGTGACCTTGGTCGTCTTCAGCTCTGCTTGGCTCCTTGGTGCAGCTGGTGCCATCATCGACCTCTGGGGCACATAGTACTCCTCCAGGTCCTCATCCTCCTCCTGGCCCTCCCACAGGCACCAGCATTTCCACCACCAACAGCCTGGCCAGCTCAGGGCTCTGCCCATGGCGCCGTCCTGACCGCTCTCTCGGCCTTGGACCGGATGAGCCCCAGACTGGGAGACACTCGCAGGGCTCTGGAAAGAACTCCCAAAGGCCCCTTCCAAACCACACCTGGGCAGGGTTCTAGGATTATGATGGCAGCACCCTGGTCACCGTTCCCCTCTGTGCTCCCTTCCACCCCTGGAAGCGCACATGCAGACGTCTCTTGGAGAACCAAGTCTCAGGTGAGAGGCTCGGTTGGCTCTGCTGAGGTGACGACCGAGAGACACCTGAGGAAGCTCTTTGAGAGAGGTGGTGGCTGAAGGGCTGCAGGAAGGCACCAGAAGGTGACAGGGGTGACAGCCGTGACTTCAACTGCCCTGCGTGCAGCGTTAGTGAGTGGCAGAGGAGGCCAAGGTGAGGTTGGGGGGGGCTTGGGGCTTTGCTCCCCTCATTCTCTGTGGACACAAGACCTATCTCTACACTGGCTTCAGGAGTTGCACTTAGGCTCTTGGTTTTACACTGGGCATTTGTGTTCTCTCCAAACTCAAAAACATGACTAAATCCTAGCCCGAGGTGAGGACGTTGTACCCTAAGAGAGGGCTGGATACTAAAAACATGGGGATTTAAGCCTGGAATCAAAGATTTGTATTCTAAAAAGAAGGCTTTAGGTCCTAAACCTGAGGGTTCAGGCCCTAAAACAGCGATATAAAGCCCACCAAGTCATGGACTGGTCTCTTAAGATATGGTTCGGAACCTAAAAATCCCTGGCTGGATGCAAGACTGATAGAAATGGGGCAGCAGACTGACCTGCACACTTGAAGAATTGCATTTGGGTAGTTTATATTACAGCACAGCATTTCTGCTATGTCCAGACTGGAAAATGGGACTGAAAGTTTATCAAACATCATAGAGTGACAGAGTCATGGGAGCTGGAAGGGACCTCTCAAGATGATCTTGTCCCACCTCCCTGCCAAAGCAGGGCTGTCCAGTGCACATTGCACAGGGCTGCATCCAAGGGGCTTTTCAAAGTCTCCAGGGAAGGAGACTCCACAACCTCTCTGGGCAGCCTCTTCAAGTGCTCCCTCATCCTCACAGTACAGAAGTTCTCATGTTCAGATGGAATGTTCTCTGTTCCACCTTGTGACCATTGCCCTGTATCCTCTTGCTGGCCACCACTGAAAAGACTCTGGTTCCATCCTCCTAACACCCATCCTTTAGATATTTATGGACACTGAGAAGGTCTATCAGATTGGCCAGGTATCATTTGCAACAGCCAAATCCATGCTGACCACTCCCAATAACTTGCTTTTCTTCCACAGGTTTAGAGATGGCATCCAGAAGGATTCCCTTCACATCCTTCCCAGGGACAGAGGTGAGACCAAAGGGCCTGTCCTTCCCTGGGTCATCCTGATTTCCCTTCTTGAAGGCTGGAGTGATGTTGGCCTTCCTCCAGCCCTCAGGCACCTCTCCTGCTCTCCATCACCTTTCCAAGAGGATGGAGAGTGGCCAAGCAATAACATGGGCACTCCACAACCAGATGCGTACAATGCCTGCCTCCAGCATGGCAGCTTTTCTGATCTGGATCTATTTATCTCTGCCAAAAGCTGAGACAGACTGAAAGAAACACATCTGCTATTTATGATTTTTAAAACATTAAATCCTTCTCAAAGATTCAGAGCAGTGATTTCAACCCAATTATTTAAGTTGAGCATTTTATGCTGACCACAAGGCTGTTAATATACACATCTAGGAATAGAATTACACACATATCTATATAACTAGTACATACTTATGCCTAGCAAAAAACCAAACAAATGAACAAAAAAATAGAGAAGGGCAGTGCAATCCTAAAGTAAAATTGAGTGACCCAATCTTTTCAAAGAAAAGCAATTGTGTTGTAATTTGCAGTTGCCTTGCCACTTGGAGCATCTCCTCTGAAATTATGCCCCTGGCCATGTATTCCTCCTGTAACATAAACTCTGTGCCCTGGGAATTTGCAGGGACTGACTCTGGAATTGCTCCTGGCCACCCCTTGTGGACTGGCCTGTATCCAAATGCCTGAGTATCTCTCCGCCCACTGAATTTGCTACTCAACCTGAATTCACCAAGGAATTCACCAAGTCACCCTGCCCTGAATTCATACAAATTTATTGATTCCCTAGACCCTCCTGACGACTCCTCCAGTGAAGAGATCCCAAAGGGTGGAGTCCAAAGAGAAGGGTCGTTGGATCTGTCAGACCGGAGACATGCTACGGGGAAGATGTATGGAATATTATTCACTTTTCAGACACAATAAGTCCTGCTAGCTTAGAGATGTCAGGGGGCTTTGCAAGTCCCTTCTTTCTATTTTGACATTTTTCTTTGGGGGTGGAGATTGCTCTACTTCTTCTCCACCTTCCTTTAAACTGGTTCCAACCTCCCCCCCCAAAAAAGGGTAAATGATGCTCATGAAACTACTAAAATGAGATCCCTGTAAACATGCCTCCATGAGAGCTGTCCAGGAACATCTCTCCAGATGGATATTTCCCATCCCAAGAGGCACAGTCTAGAAGAATCCAGCTCTAATGGTTTCTTTTTTCAATAGCTGAGTAACTTCACACCTTGTGTGACTGAGAGCTCTTTTCTTTCCAGATGAGGTTGTTGCTCCTCTGGGTGAAGGCACCTTTGGGCTCGTAGTCGAGTGCATGGATCACCAAGAGTAAGTCTTTTTGGTGACAGACAGGCAAGGTTTGTGACTGATGCTCTGGCGGGGTGGCTGGGGGTCCAGTTCCAATTCCAGTTGAGTCTCTGCACAGATGGGCCCTTCTGAGATGAACTCCGTATGTCCTCTAGAATTGAAGACCTTCTGAGGAGGTTCAAGTCCTCCTTGGTCTCCTCAGCCCTCTTCAAAAGCTGTCTTTGCAGGGGCGGCAGGCACGTGGCAGTGAAAATAGCAAAAGACACCGAAAGGGAGGGGGCAGCTTGTGTAGAAGTGCAAGTGCTGCAGTATCTAAAGACACTGGACCCCAGCAGCACACAGTAAGGAGACAAAGCCGAGCGCCCTGTGCTTTGGCTTTCAGATTTCTCAGACCTGGCTTTCTGGAGCAGAAGAGGGACGGAGCCAAGCGTTCATCAAGGGCCTGTGGCAATTCCTCTCATTCTGCTTTTGCAGCCACTGCCTCACAATGTTAGACTGGTTCAAGTACCGTGGCCACATCTGCATTGTTTTGGAGCTGCTGGGGATCAGCACTGCCACGTTCATGAAAGCAAATGGCTCTCTGCCCTTCAGGCTGGGCCACATCAGACAGATGGCCTACCAGATCTGCAAGGCTGTCAACTGTAAGGATGCTGTTGTTTTTTTGCTTGCTTGGTTCCAGTTTCTCTGTGGCATGTGCTAACCATTCCCCGCCTCATCTTGCAGTGTTGCACGTGAACAAGTTGACACACACGGATTTAAAATCAGATAACATCTTGCTCAGGCCATCGGGATACACAGAGGAGTACAACCCCAGCCTGGTCAGTTGCTTTCCTCTTCCCTGCCTCCCTCTCAGCCATCCTCTGCCTTTACTTGGCCTCAACCATACCATGGGTTCATTGCAGAAACGTCTGGAGCGCAGACTGAAGCACCCAGAGGTCAAAGTGGCAGACTTTGGGAATACGACGCCTGCCTGTGATTATCACAGCCATCTGATCACTACAAGAGCCTACAGAGCTCCTGAAGTGATCCTAGGTCAGGAGGAGTCTCTTAGGGGCATCTGAGGTGCCTCAGATGCTTCCTGAGGTGCTCTTAAAGCTGGGCTGCTCCAGAGCTGGGGCACCTCTGCCTTCAGCTCTTGAACAGCCTGGGGCAAACGTGAACCTTCTGAATCTTTCCTCAGGCCTGGGATGGTCACAGCCCTGCGACGTGTGGAGCATAGGGTGCATCCTGCTCGAGTACTACCTTGGCTACCCAGTCTTTCCGGTAGGCAACTGGGAACCTCAAGTGATGCAGCACCTACAGTGCTGCCCAGCTTGCTGAAAATGCACTAGAGAGGTGGGAGGGGGGACGAAGGGGAATGCTCTGTGCAACAAAGGCAGCTGCAGGACTCTGGAAAAAAGAGGGCTGAGGGTAAAGCCCTCCAGCCGCTTGTACCTTCCTCCAGGAAACAGAGGACTACAGCCTCTCTCTAGTTTGAGTTAAGGTCAGCCTGTGGTTCTTGACAGTTCCTCTAACAAGGAACAACAATGTCTGCCTTGACTTCCCTCCAGGCCCTCGAAGACAGAGAACATTTGGCAATGATGGAGAGGATCCTGGGGCCGTTGCCAAGTCACATGATCCACAAAACCAGGTAATTACAGGTTTCTCTACCTGGGCTGATAGGGTTCAACTGAAAGCCTTTCAGATTTGGTTTAGTGGCAGATTTTTAAGACCATTTTGACACAGTCAGTTTCACCCCTTTGTTCCACGGAATAAGCAGGACACTTGTGGAGGATTCCCAGATCAGTCCCCGAGCTGTGGACACCCGTGCTGATAAACGACTTCCAGTGCAGGCACAAAACAGCATCTTTGAAGAACAAACTCTGCTCTCTTTCTTTCAGGAGAGGCGAGTATTTCCACAAGGGCCGGCTGGTCTGGGACGAGCGCAGCTTTGCTGGGATGTGCGTCTCATGGCACTGTAAGCCACTCAAGGTAAGAGGAGAGAGGGAAGATCTTTGGGGGAGAGGAGCTTGAAGTGTGGGCACACAATGACAAAAACCTGTGCTCTACTTTTCTGCCTGAAGGCGTTCATGAACTCCCATGACAACGACCATGAGAATCTCTTCGATCTCATTGAAAAGATGCTGCAGCACGACCCAGACCAGAGAATAACTTTGGAAGAAGCCCTCAAACATCCTTTTTTCTTCCCAAAACAACGGGAAAAAAGGGCGCCGCCTCCCAGAGCTGAGGAGGCTGACACAGGTGTCAGTCCTCCAAAGAGGTGTAAATATTAATTTTGACTGTTCTTGTTAGAGGTTTGTTAAGTGTTCTGCTTGTTTCAAGTTCATAGGTTGTTGGATGTTCTGTTTGTAGCAGTTTCAGTGTTTTATACCATTAAATTAATCTTAAGAACCTATCTCTTGTGTGACTATCTTTTTAGATACTGAACCCAACTGTTGGCATAAAAAACATTTAAATTCTCTGAAACCCTGCAACTAAGGGGCCTGGCAACACACCTTGCTTACAGGGGCAGTTAACATAGCCATAGGAAATCCTCCTCCCACCAAGGAAGCCTCTTCAGCTTCTCAGTCTCAGCAAGGGTCTAAGTTTGAGTGTCTTCTGGAGGGCAGAGTAAGACATGAGAGAAGGTAAAGGCCGTGGAGATGGAGGCTCAAAATTTTAGTGACCCAGAAATGAGCTAGAAACGATTGTCCACAAAAGCCCTTCAGCTTCTGAGCTGCTCCTCAGAAGATGCTTCTTCCCCATTCCTCTTCTCTTTCACACAGGCATTTGACTGGTAGCCAGGCTGCTTCCCTCACCAGGGGGAATTCACCTCTCCACCTCCAGAGCCACAATACCTCATCCCCCAGAACTGATCACCTCATCAGCTCCTTCTTCCAGACGGGGAGCTGATGCAAGGACCCCTGCATGGCCATTACTGCAGCAAAGCATTTGTCCCTTCCCCTCAGCCCCACTCCGAGGAGGAACACTTCCCAGCACAGCGGGCACTGGCTAAGACTGGTGAACAGAATCCCACAGACTGTAACCTGGACACGGACAGGTTCAGACGCTGACTACCAGCAGGAGCTGAGCAGAGTGCAGTTCGCAGGATTTTCCGGTTCGATCCCGTCCGCGCTGCCCCGGCGCCGCCTGTGGCCCTGAGGGGCTGCCCAGGGCTCGGCACTGCCCTGCCACGGGGGTGCCCGCCTGATGGATCCGCCCCGGCAGGCAGCGCCTCCGCGCCCCCGGCCGCCGGGTACAGGGCGGGAGCAGCCCGTGCCCCCCCGCTGCCGCATGGATCAGTCCGCGGCGGTTGGAAGGCGGCGCCTCCCAGCGGTCGGCAGGGCTCCGCGCGCCGGAGGTTGGGCCGGGGCCGGGGCCGGGCAGAGTTCGGCGGGTCCGGAGCGGAGTGTGGGGCTGGGGCCCTTTTGGGCTTGGCGGAACCCCTAGAAAAGCAGCCCCGGAAGGACAGGCCGCTCAGCAGGGCAGGGGCAGTGCCGGGTAGTGCCCTAATCACGGGGGGCTGTGGCCAACACCTGCGGGTCGCTCGCCTCCGTTTGTCCTTATGATGATGATGTTCCATATAAGATCCTTTCCCTATGATACAGCTTTAAATTGCATCTCAACACATGGCACTGGCTCCCGAGAGATGCCTTTGTCTTGGCAGTAGAGCAATTTAAATAATTGATTGTATAATATGTTTGGTCAGTTAAGTCATTTTCATCTTTTCATCAAACCAAGGATGTGAAATTATTTTTTTTCCTATTTCATTTTCAGCTTGAATATACAATTAACTTAATTACAGGTGCTTTTTTTAATGCCACTGATGAAGGCAATCATAACTAAACTTTACAAAATTTACTGTAGTCAACAAACAAAAACATCATTGCCTCCACACACACATCTCCAGCTTATCCACTGCTGTACTTTAACTATGAAATCCCCAGATTAGAGAGAAACATTTAAATTCTCTGGAACCCTGCAGCTAAGGGGCCTGGCAATATTATCATTTGTCCTGCAGCTCTGTAGCAGGGAGGGGAAAAGCTGCCAAAGGCTTTGCAGAACTCAGCTATGAACCTTAGTTTAGGTTCTGTCCTTAACAAGACATTCCTCATTGCTTCTGTTTCCTCATCTGTTCTT
Organism: Calypte anna; assembly: GCF_003957555.1. Taxonomy (NCBI): domain Eukaryota; kingdom Metazoa; phylum Chordata; class Aves; order Apodiformes; family Trochilidae; genus Calypte; species Calypte anna. The sequence goes on from NC_044268.1 coordinate 6,225,657, forward strand.
TCCAGCCCAGATCTACTTTTCTGAATTTCAGAACAGAAGGGTTTTCCTGTAAAAAGTCCTCAGAGGGAGAACTGCCATGCAGGTGGGATAGGAGGTGGGATGCACTGAGATACTGGAAATACCAGAAAAAGAGGAGGTGGAGATTTGCCAGACCCGTTTGTGTGGAATTTTGGAGCCGTAGTGAGATAACAGTGGGAGAGTGGCCGTGAGGTCAAATATTGGAGGGTTTTGGTAATAAAGCAACCTCTTAGCCCGATTGCTGGTGGTGTGGTGGGTAGGGTTCCATTTTACCATTTTACCATTTTTTAGTATATCCTTCAGTCTGCCCATGGTGCCCCAGCACCATCCTGGGCTGACTCCAGGCCCGAGGGGGCTGACGCCCTCGTTTCCTCACGTGCTGCATCCGTGGCCTCAAAACATCCCAGAGCAGCACCCACACCCCAGGCAAGTTTTGGCCGAGTGCTTTCTCCTGTGTTTCTCTCCCCATCCCGGGATCGGGGCCGGGCAGGGCTGCGGGGCAGCACGTGCTCCTTTATAGTCACGTCCCGAGTGTCCAGGAGCTGAGTGTCACCACACCCCACACCGTGTCTTCAGCAGTGTCTCAGCTCCTCCTGGCTGGAGGTACTCAGGGAGAGGGTGAGCGAGCGAGAGATCTGTCGGGAAGCAGAGGAACAAGGTATTGGGATGAGATTTGAAAGCTGGTGGAAGAAAGATGCCCGTGGCTCAGCCGGTTCTGCCGGGACCCTGGGGGGACCGGAGCGACGAGCCGTGCCGGGCCGTGTTCGGCGCCGCGGGAGCAGCCGTGCTGGCCCGGGGCCTTGCCACCTCGTTTCTGCTCGTGTCATCCCGCCGTCGATGTGGAGCACTTGGATCTGCCATCAGACAGATGGTTCAAGAAAGAGGGTTAAATCCAATCCCAAACCTGGAGATTCCGGGTGAAGTCTTCCCCTCTGAGGCGAAGCTCCTGTTTTTTTCCAGCACTGGCAGAGCCAAGTCGCTGTTATAATTGAACCGAGACTCAATGTTCTGCTAATGGTTTAATTTAATCAATAAAATTGCATTTTTAAAAAATTTTTTAATTTGTAAAATTTAATCCATTAATTTAATTAATAAAATAAGCAAAACAGCGCTGGGGGCGTGGGGAGTCTCCGCTCCACTCACATGCACCTAAAACTTCTTCCCTGAAACTCTGGAATTATCTTTTTTTCATTACAATTCTATGCATATTCAAAAGAAGGTGGGTTTACATACATATTCATAGCATTACATCCTCATTATAATATTCATGGCAGGCGGAGTCTGGGCGGAGAGATTGAAAAAGAGGCTTAAATCTAGCCCCAAACCTGGAGATTCAGGATGAACTCTTCCCCTCTGAGGCAAAACTCCCATTTTTTCCCAACACTGCCAGACCCAAGTCACTTTTTCCCTAGGGAAGCCCCAAGCTGCTCAGCTGTGGGGGGAGGACGTGAGAGTCCTGGAGCTCCCCCTTCCCATCCTGCTGCATTCCAGGAGGGTTTCCTCTCCCTTGCAGGAAAACCATCCACCTCCTTCAGGGAAAATCACCCCAAACAGAAGGTGGCCATGAGGGCATCAGTCCCCTGGTGTCCTGTGGCTGGGAGATGGCACAGACCCTCAGTGTCCCCCCGGTCTGCACTGTCACCGATACCGGGATGGGGGGAGGAGACCTCTGGGACCCCTGGGTGAGGATTATCTGCCCTGGGTCCCATTCTTCCTGCTCGTGTGCCTGCTAAAAAGGATGGGGGTGGGGGAGCTGGGCAGGTTTGGGTGTTTTTTTCTTTTCTTGAAGAGTTATGATAATAAAGGGGTGTCCAGGGACACCTCCTGGCTCTGCCTCCCCACCCTGCACCGAAGGCAGCAGGGATCAGCCTGCAATTAGCTGCATAATGACGCTTTGCTCATTAGGGAAGGTGGGGTTGCTCACCCCGATTTTGGACGCGGTTCAGGCGTTCTGTGCGTGGGAATAAAGGGGGGGGAGTTTGGGAATGTGGGTGGAACTGGGGGGGGGGGTGTGGAATCCCCGGGCACTCAAATCCTATTGAAGCCCCCTGGGATGTGGGGGGATCCCACACTGGCTCAGGGCTGTGGCAGGGGGGGAGTGGGACCAGGGGGACATAAATCTGAAGAATGAGGACACCGCCAGCACCTGGTTACCGGGGACTGGGAGAACTGGGAGAACATGGGGATGGGGTGCACTGGGAGCACTGGGGGGACCCTGGGAGAAGTGGGAGGACACTGGGGCATTGGAGTGTGGGCACTTGGAGTATACCATGAGCACTGGGAGGGTACCATGAGCACTGGGATGACACTGGGAGGTCACTGGAAGCACTGGAAGGACACTGGGAAGTCACTGGGAGCTCTGGGAGGGCTCTAGGAGGGAACTGGGACAACTGGGAGGGAACTGGGAGTACGTTGGGAGGATACTGGGAGGGCATGGGGAGGGCACTGGGAGCACTTGAAGAGCTTTGGGAGGGTACTGGTAGCACTGGGAGGGCACTGGGAGGATTTTGGGAGGGTACTGGGAGCACTGGGAGGGCTTCGGTTGGGCTTTCAGAGGACACTGGACGACATTGGGAGGGCACTGGGAGGGCTTTGGGAGGACACTGGGAGGGTACTGGGAGGTCCCGGTGCTGCCGCAGCGGCCGGCAGGGGGCAGTGGGGCGCGGCAGGCGGCCTCCTCCCCGCGGGGAGGCGCTGCACCAGGGGCGGCCGCTCGTGCCGCTCGTCTCACTGGCTCCGGCGGGGCCGTCAAGCGCGACGCGAGCGGTGTCGTGAAAGTTCCCGTGAGTTGTGGGGAGGTGGGGGGGGATAGGGACGAGTACCGGTGTCGTGACAGCGTCTGTGTCGCGATAAGCGCGAAGCTATGGCGTTCTGGGATCTGCAGCGCGAGCTGGGCATCGCTGTGGAGCGGTGGCTGCTGCGGCTGAGCATTCCGCAGCCCTAGGGCAAGCGCGGGGCCTCTCACGCCTTCGAGCGGGAGTGGTGGGGGTGCGGGCACGGCCTGGGCCAGACCCGCGAGTGCCAACCCCAGTGCGAGGACTTCATGGAGTTCATGCACCGCACCGAGACGGTGAGCAGCGCCCGTGTCCCGGGCCGAGTTGAGGAGGGGACTTTGGGCCAGCAGGGCCCGGCTGGGAGAAGGCGCCGGGCCAGGAAGTGGAGAGCGTGCGGAGGGGTACGGGCCAAGCTCCGGAGAATGTTCTGGGGCTCCAGCCCAGTGCTGGGGAGGGAGACTCAGGGTGGGGAGTGATTCTAGTCCTGTTACCCAGGACGAGGGGGTCCTGGCCCTGCAGCTGCCCCTTCCCCAGGGCTGGGCTGGAGTAGCAGCAGGTCACAGGCAGGGCAGAGCTCTGGCAGCCCCCTCCTCCTCCCTGCCTCCTCCTCCCTCAGTCCTCAGCTGCAGCAGCAATGGGGGAAAATTCCGCCTGGGCAGCCAACAGCAGCGCAGTAAAATGTGCAGCCTGAAAGCCCTGACGTCTTTTTTTTTTTTTAGGGGGGGAGGAGGGGGAGTGTGGGGGCGGCTCAGGTGTCCATGAGGAGCCCTGAGGGTGCTGGGGGGAAGCCCGGGACCACCTCAGCTTCCCCCTGACCCCTGCTGTGTGTCTGCCCCTGAGAACCATCCTGGAGCAGAGGGACAAGATGATCAAGGAAGGGAAGTACACACCCCCTGACTACCACAGAGGCAAAGAGGAGCCACAGCTGTGACCTGCTGGGGACCTGGACATCGGGGAAGAAGACCCAGGAACTGTGTGACACCAGCGTGGGGGGTGCTGAAGGGGGGAGACCCCATGCTGGGCATGGTTTGGGGCAGTAAATGTTTCCTTTGGAACAGCTTTTGGCCCTGTGCTGTCTTTTTTTGGGGAGTGAAGCCTGGCTTGAGGGTCTCAAGGCTTTGTCTCTGCAGTGGTGCTGCCTGAGAGTGCTGGAGCTGTGTCCTTGAGGAGGTCAAACACTCCTGGAGCTGCTGCCACGGGATTTATGGGTTCTGCCTTTGAGCTCCCAGTACTTGGAGAATCTTTCAGGTTGGAAAAGATCCTTGGGATCATTGAGTCCAACCATTATCCCCTGAATGTCCTGCAGGCAGGAATCCCTGCTGGCAAGGAGAGGAATAACCCCAAAGAGTTCTGCCCTCCCTAAAGCAGGGCCAGGACATGGAGGTGGCGAGGGGCCAGGGCTCTGTTTTAATCCAGATTTTTAATTCTGGTGGTTGGGGGTTTAAGGCTTAATCTGTCATTCAGGTGGAGCCTGGGAGTTTCCTGATCCTGGAAAATCCCTGGACTGGGCTGGTGAACACCCACCCGGGCACCCTACAGCACCCAGGCAGCCCATGCCCCTCGCCCAGGGGCTCTCAGTGCTGCTCCAGATTCCAGTCTCTGACTCCAGACCCTTTTTCCATGGGTCAGCAGCACCTGGGACACATTCCTTTGCATCTGGGAAGAGCTCCCCTCTCTCTAACCCCTTTGGGAATGATTAACCAGCTGGGGGAGAGGAGAAGGGGGTGTTTGAGTAGTGCCTGCTGGCAGTCTGGGGAGTTGGAATCAAAGTATGGACCCCTGTGGTGGGAGCCAAACTTGAAATTCTGCTGGTTGGGACCCTTCTCCTGCCTGAAGGGAAGGGATTGCTGGCCCTGGGAGCTCCTGGGGGCACCCAGACCCCCTTGATGGGCACCTGGGGTTGGGAGCAGAGCCCCTGGGAGCACAGAGCCTTTGGACAGGAGGGACCAGGGCTGGGTGCTGGGGTTTTGGTGTCATCCTGGGGCAGGGACCTGAACCAGGAGAGTTCCCTGATGCTCCTGTGCTTAAACAAAGTGCCCAGGAGGGAAATTCTCCGGGTTCCACTTGAGCTGGGAGCTCACAGGTGCAATCCCAGAGGGGTTTGGCTTTTTGGGGGGAATTTCTGCTGCTCCTCACTCCTTTCCCACAGCTCCCCCAGACCCAGCGCTGCCTGCAGCTTCCCCGCCCCCAGGAGCACCCATTGCTGTGGCCCAGCTGGGTCCCCTCCTCTGGGTTCATCCCTGTGTCCCTCCCTGCTGGGAGACAGCCTCAAAACCCAAATCCAAGGAAGGCCCAGTCAGCCCCCAATTCCCCTGGGATCACCCAGGTATGGAAATTTGGGAAGCAGGGGGTTGTTTATTCATGAGTGATGATTAATTATTGTCTCCTTTCTCAGACGGGAGGGGTTTGCCCTGCAGAGGGGACACGGTGGTGGCTTCAGGAGGGTGACAGTTGTCCCTGTGTGTGACCCTCCTGGTGGCAGCTGGGTTGTGACACTCCTCAACCCGGCTGAGCTGCAAAGCCCTGGGGAGCTCCTGGCGCCAGCACGGGCTGGTGCTCCGGGAATTGCTGGGTTGCAAAAACTAAAAGGCAGGGAGAGGGCAGGGTTGTGTGGCCAGAGAGAGAGGCAGGGGAAACGAGGGGAAAAAAAAAAAACAAAACAAAACAACAAAACAGAGGTCAGCAAAAAAGCCTGAGACTGGCGTGGGTTCTGACTCATCCCAGGGAGCTGCCTGGATGTCGGGGTGGGAAATGCTGGAGTGGATCCCAACGCTTCCCCAGGGGCTCTTTGGGTCCATCCCATCTCGGGTTGTTTTGGCTGGAGTTGTGGTCACAGCCAGCAGGGAGGAGTGGAGTTTAAAAGGTCCCTTAGAAATTTCAGCTGATCGGAGAAATAAACAAAGACCTGAGGAAAACAACTGAGTTTATGGAGAGATGGAAAAAGAAAAGATCAGCTCTGGGCTCTGACAGGAGGAGCCTGTGGCCAAGCAGCAGCCAAAGCAGCAGCTCAAAAATGGGTCCAATCATCCTGACTGAGTTGCCCCAGGGCCAGAGGGATATGGAGCATCCTCAGCTGTGGAATGGAGCTCGGCACAGAGCCCCAGACAGGATCTGCTCCTGGCCTGCAGCAGATCCAAATTTGTAGTGCACTCGGTTTTTGTTTTTGTTTTTGTTTTTGTTTTTTTTTTGGCATGGGACAAAGCTGCATCCCAGCTCCCAGGGCAGCAGCTTCTGCTGCTGGCCAGTCAGGAGCTCCTGTCACTCTCCAGCTGCTTTCCCAACCTCTTCCCTCCCCCTAATCCCCCCTCTCCTATTTTCCTGTCTGGGAGCAGGGGTGTGGGGAGCGGGTGAGCCCCCACCTCCTGCAGTTCCCACAGCCCTGGATGAGCTGGGAGCCTCCAGCAGCTCCTGTCAGCCTCTGTGAGGGAGAAAAAAAGCTCAGGGGAGATGAATAATTTATACAAAGTCAAGGGAAAAGGCAGATGCTGGTTTAGGTGAAGGTTTTAATGAGGGATCCTGGGGCAGAGCTGTGCGCTGGCTGATTTGCACCCATTTGCACACATCTCCCTCTGCCCCCATGGGTGCTGAGTGGGACCCCAAGGTCTCAATGCCTTCCTTGGGGGGTGTCCACAGGGAGCGGGGGGTGCAGGATGAGAATGAGGAGATGAAATGATTTAGGGAGGAATGCCCCTCCAGGGAACCCCCCTCCTCCAGCTTCCCCCCCTTCTTCCCAAATTAATGATTCCCTGCGCAGGGCAAACCAGGCACGATCATAACCCAGATTCCCAGCACCAATAACCCAGCGCTGCCGGGAGGGATTTCTGGGAAGGTGTCAGGGTGGAAAACCTGCACAGGCTGGAACAAGCACCGTCTCCCTCCCTCCCTCTCTCCCTCCTCTGGGGATCAACACTACCCAAATCAGCAGGATTGGCTCCGAGGGCACCGCCAGGGAGACCGCAGCCGGGTTGGTGGCACGAGGGGACACATCACCCTGCAGCCAGCGCCATGGCTGGTGGCAGAGTTGAGCCATGTATCACACCCCGGGGCTGACCAGTGCCTGGGCACAGGGGGTGGGATCAGGGTGACCGGGGGCATTGTGCCCACCACCCCAGTGCCCACCGGGGGTCAGGGTGGCAGCACCCAGACCCACGGGCCCTCCACAGCCACTGGATGGGCCACACAACCCACCTGGGAGTAGTGTTCTGGATCTTTGGATGCTTCCCTCCTCCCAAAGTGTCTGAGAAAGCCAGCTCCAGCAGGATGAGCCTGCTCCAACCCTCAGTGATTCTGGGGTCCCTTGTGGGGTTGGGATCTACAGTGTGTTTATGCCTTTAGGGACATGGTTGAGTGGTGAGCTTACAGTGTTGGTCAAAAGTTGGACTGGATGGTCTTGAAGGTCTCTTCCAACCGAAGGCATTCTGTGATTCTGTTTATCCATCAGTGTCCCGTACGGAGCTGTCCCGCTCAAGGGATGTGAGACCTGCACTGGGAAAGGGGGGGGGGGGGGGGGTGGGAAAGAAGGGGAAGTGATGGTGGGGGCACAGGGAAAGCAATTTATCATTTTACCATTTTTTAGTATATCCTTCAGTCTGCCCATGGTGCCCCAGCACCATCCTGGGCTGACTCCCGGCCCGAGGGGGCTGACGCCCTCGTTTCCCGTGTGCGCCGATGTCTGTGGGGCCTCACGTGCAGCATCCATGGCCTCAAAACATCCCAGAGCAGCACCCACACCCCAGGCAAGTTTTGGCCGAGTGCTCTCTCCTGTGTTTCTCTCCCCATCCCGGGATCGGGGCCGGGCAGGGCTGCGGGGCAGCACGTGCTCCTTTATAGTCACGTCCCGAGTGTCCAGGAGCCGAGTGTCACCACACCCCACACCGTGTCTTCAGCAGTGTCTCAGCTCCTCCTGGCTGGAGGTACTCAGGGAGAGGGTGAGCGAGCGAGAGATCTGTCGGGAAGCAGAGGAACAAGGTATTGGGATGAGATTTGAAAGCTGGTGGAAGAAAGATGCCCGTGGCTCAGCCGGTTCTGCCGGGACCCCGGGGGGACCGGAGCGACGAGCCGTGCCGGGCCGTGTTCGGCGCCGCGGGAGCAGCCGTGCTGGCCCGGGGCCTCGCCACCTCGTTTCTGCTCGTGTCATCCCGCCGTCGATGTGGAGCACTTGGATCTGCCATCAGACGGGGCGGTTCAGCCTGATCCAGTCCTGCCAAGCAGCCGGGGCCGTCCTGCGGCTCTGCCACCCCTTGGGGCTGCTGGTGGTGTCCCTGCCCGCACCACGGCTGCTGCCAGCCCTGACCCCGCCGGAGGTGACACGTCTGACTCCCCCACAGGTGAGGCCCTGGCACCACGGGGCGTTCCAGACACATTCCAGCCTTTTCCATGCTTTATGCTTGCTCACATCCCCCCTGACCCTGTGCCCTCCTGGTGTCCCCCCTGCCGTGTTCCCGCCATGGCTGCTGGCCCCAATCAATGGGTGCTCTAATTACAGCGCACCCATCAACCCTGGGCCCGGGGGGACGGGGTGGAGGGGGTGCTGGGGAGGGGAAGGGGGTGTCTAAGGGAGCTGCTGGGTGGTTTGAAGGGCACTCACTATGCAGTGGGGGTGCAGGGAAGGTTAGAGGGGAGCCCAGGCAAGTGGCAGGTATTGGGGTGCCCTGGCAGGCACAGGGTGGGTCAGGAGGAGCCCCAAAGGCATGCCCGGGTCGGAGGGTACCAGATTGCGCTGGCGGCGGGGCCGGTTCCCGGGGCTGCATGGGGAGGGAAGCAGCCGGGACCCCCCCGCCACTCCGTGCCGCCCCGGTGGGCCGGGCCGGGGGAGGCGCCGCGGCGGCGACGGCGACGGGGCCGGGAGCGGCCGTACCGGGAGCGCACGGCGGGGCCGGGAGCGGGAGCGGTACCGAGAGAACCGCGTCCTGCCCGCACCGAGCCGCCGGGACCGGGAAAGGTGCCAGGAGAAGCTCCGGGGGGTGAGCGGGGCCGGGGCTGCGGGGTGAGAATCGGGGAGGGACAGGGGAAGGACGGCGGATGGAGCGGGGAAGGGCGGGAGATGAGCGGGGGATGGAGCGGGAGCGGCAGAAGATGGGGATGGAGCGGGGATGGGGAGAGATGGAGCCCGGCTGGAGCGGAGATGGAGCGGGGAAAGGCACCCTCGGTGCCCACAGCCCCAGCCCAGGCTGCTGCCCCTCCGTTCCCCCCCATCTCCGTCCCCATCCGCGCCCTTCCCAGCGGGAAATCGGCTGCGGGTGCGAACCGGTGGGCAGGACGGGAGGGGGGTTGGGGGCCAGGCCAGCCCCGTGTGCCCCCACACCCCCGCTGTCTCCCGCACCTGCTGCATCCCCCGACAGCTCCAGCCCCCGCAGACCCCCCCAGCCCCTGGCCCTCCCTTTCCCTGGGCACCCACACCCTCCCCCTCCACAGCCGCAGCCCCACTACCGCGGCTTCCCCCAAAACCAGGGCGAGGGCTGAGCCCGTCGGTGCAGGCATCGGGGCTGCCGGAGGGGCCTTTGGGCCACGCTTAATTTTTGCGCTTTTCACTGAGGGGAGGGAGAGTATGTGAATGACTCATGGAATCCTTTCTCCTTTCCTTTCCATGTTTTTTTGGGTCTCTTTGTTCGTGTTTTTGCTGATTAAACGCTGATCCTAAGGAAAGGCTCAGCGCGATGGAGGCAGCTCCTTTGCATCGGTTGTAGGAGCCTCAGTCATTTCACGGGCATTTTCCCTGGGCGAGCTAGAGGACACAATGAGAATTATTTTAAAATATGTCTCACACGCAAGGTGCTTATTTGCTCAGCGTGTGTACGCGGCACAGCTCCTTCCCTCCCTCCCGGAGCCCTACCATTTTTCCCTGCCATGGTTAACAGGATTTTTAAAGCTGTTCCCACTCGCAGAGAGGGGGGGGAAACCTGCAGGTACAAAGGGCAGTGCCGAGCTGATGGCTGCTGCTTGTACCCAGCACAAAGAAATCGAACCCAAAACGTTGAACTTCGCTTTGTGGGAGCAAGTCACGGCTGGGGATGCCAGCGTGAGCTTTGCTGGTGGAGGGATGCCCATCCTCAGGAGCCCCCAGCCAGCAAAGGGGAAACTGAGGCAGGGTTCAGAGTTCTGGGAGGGCTGATTCACCTCACCCAAAGAGGGATCCTTTAGCACAGGCACCAGGGCAGAGCCATCTGTGGTGGGATGGTCCCTTCTCCATCACCCCCAGTGCCCGCGGCCGGGAAGGGAGCTGAGGTTGGCAGCCTGGAATCATGTGCCCATTTTCTCCTTCTGCAGGCAGCTGCCCTCGGGGACATCCTGCCCAGCCTCCTGCCCCTGCCCTGGGCCATGTCGTCCTCCGATGAGGAGACCCTGAGTGAGAGGTCATGCCGGAGCGAGCGGTCATGCCGGAGCGAGCGCTCGTACCGCAGCGAGCGCTCGGGCAGCCTCTCCCCTTGTCCCCCCGGGGACACCTTGCCCTGGAATTTACCCCTCCACGAGCAGAGGAAGAGGAAAAGCCAGGACTCTGTGCTGGACCCAGCTGAGAGGGCTGTCGTCAGGGTGGCAGGTAAGGCAGTGCCCTGCTGTGCCGTGGGACACCCTGAGGAGGGGGAGATGGTGCTCCCCAGGGTGGGGGTTGAGGTGTTCTTGGGTGTCTCAGCTCTTGGGATCCTAGGGATGGGTGGGATGGAAAGGAGAGGGATGGATGTGGCCTTTGGTGGCTGGGGTGGCAGTTGGGCTCTGTGATGGCTTTGTCCTGGCTGGGCAGGGCTGGAAGCGGGTGGCTCATGCCCTCGGCACGCTGGGGTTAAAGGGATGATTGGGCACCTCTGCGCTGAGCTTGGGTGACATCAAAAAAACTAATTAAGGACTAAATGGCTCCTTAGTGGAACAATGCCCTTGGCCAGACTCCAGGGAGGAATTTGGCTGCTCTTTCACCTTCTCTGTGGTCATGGGGGCACCTCAAGGTCCCTGAACAGCTGTGTTAAGGGGGGGATATTTCCCTGTGTGTTGCCTCACCTGAAGCAGCCCACTGGCTGCTGTCACACTGGTAGAAAGGATGGGGATGGGAAGGAGAAACAAAGACAGGGATGGTGGCTGATGGCTCCTTCTCCATGTGCCAGTGGATGGGGCTGGCAGGGACCCCACTGTGGGACCAGTGAGGAGGGAGGGTGGCAGGGGGGTGGAGGAAGGATGGAAAAGCTTCTTTCATGGTGATGGCCCTGGGCCCCAGAGCTGGGATTTGCTTCTTCCTAAATGGCCATCAAGGGCTTTGATCTGTGGCTGCTGGGGTCTGGCTCCTTCTCCCCGTGCTCCAGGGGCCTTGGGGCTGTGCCCTGGCAGGGCAGCTGGTACCCCAAGGGAACCCCCAGACCAGGCTTTTGTCTTGATGGTGAAATCATCCATGGGGGGCAACAAGCTCCCAAGTTGCCTGCTCTGCCCTGCCAGTCCCCAACTGACTGGCAAACCAGCCCCAGCACTGGGCTCTGCGCCCTGTTGGGACCCAGACTGGGAGCACTGGAGAGTGGGGAAGACTTTGCGTGTCTGCATTGGGCAGATCCCACCAGGGCAGGAGAAGAGCAGGATGCTGGCTGGCTGCGTCCTCTGCCTTCCCCCCTGCCTGCCCGGTGAGGTGTCTGCAGTTCTCATGCTGCTCAGGCAGGTTGTGCCATCCCAGCTGATGGGTGTTTCCAGGCAGGAAGAACCAGTTGATTCAAATGGTGTTCTCCCAGAGGTGCTGGCTGGGGCTGGGGGAGGCAAATGAGCTGGGTGGGGACAGCCCTGCCCCAAACGCCAGCACCCCCGAGGCTGGGGGGGTGGTCAGGGGTCCCAGTGGGCTGGCACTGAGCCCCTGCAGCTCCCAAACCTTTCATGGAACAGCTCTGCCCCTGCCCCCCCATCCAACCCCCATCCTGCTGGGTGCTGAGCACCCTCCAGGGCCAGCCCCTGCCCTGGCACAGCCATTTCCCTTCGTTGCTCCCCACCTGCCCCGGGCTGCCGGGAGATTGTTGTCACTTGTTGACACTTGTTGTCACGCCGGCTGGATTCAGACAGTGATAAAAGGCGGTGGGGGGGGTGTGTGTCACCAAATCCCATCTTCTGCAGATTCCCCATTAAAAATAACCCATGAGGTGCAGCGAGATGGTGCTGAGCTGGGAAAAGAAAGAGTTGGGAGACAGTTTTGTGTCATCACCAGGTTTGAAAATGAGCTGAAACATCAATTCAGAGCATTGCATTATTCAGTGGGACCACCTGCAGCACACCCGTGTCCCTCCATGCCATGGGGCTAGGGACAAGGGACAGGGGTGGGATGTGTCCTGAGCTGACACCTCATTGGGTCCCTGGGGAAGGAAATGGGGCTCAGTTTCCTGGGACCCCCAAGAAGGGCAGAGGGGACCCAACCCAATGGTGAGGATGAGGCCTGGGCATTGTGTGGGGCCAGGGAGCCCTGTCCTGTCCCCAGCCATGGACCTCAGCAAGAGCGTTGTCACCTTGACACCGGGGACACACAGGGACTTGGACTGCTCTTCCTTCTTGTTCATGGGGTCTCTGCATCCCTTTGGCCATCAGGGCCAAGAACAGGAGGACGTGGCCATGCCCAGGGAGGGGATGTGCCAGTGGGGATCGTGCAGGAGGTGCCAGTGCTTTGCTGTGGGTGGGCTGGGACACTCTGGTCCCCCCCTTTGGTCCCCCCAGTGCTGGGTCAGGTCCCCAGGAAGCTTCTGGAGCCGTTCCCTGCTTTGATGCCATCTCTCTGGAAGGAGTCAGCATGGGGGAGGCAGGGGGGGAGTGAGGCAAGGGGGGGTCAGTGTCCAGCCCTTGGCCCTGTGGTGCTCTGTCTCGCTCCAGCAGCTTGGCAGAGGGGGATGGTGGTGGCTGGAGGGGGGGGACAGACAGTGTCAAGGGGGAACTTTTGGAAGAAAAGTCTCTTTCATCCTAAACCTGTTTGTGCTTGGCCCCGCAGGGGGTCACGGTTTACTCGGGGGGGCAAACAAGGGGTGCAAGGGGTGAGTGTGCAGGGTGACGGGAGAGGTGTCGTGGGGCTTTCCCTTGTGCTTGGTCCCTTTCGAAGAGCTCCTGGGAGTCCTTTGTCACCCGGGGTGCTGGCAGGGACAGCCTTGGCTCAGTGTGGGGACACGGGCCCCATCCATGGGGACATGGGAACAAACCTCCTCATTCTCCTCTGCTGGGAGGGAGCAGCAAACCCCCCTTGGAGGGGTCTGGGCAGGTTTGGAGCTGCTCTACCCACCCTGAGGAGGAATTAACCAGTGCCAGGAGGACATGTTTTCTTTTTTGAGGGGGTCATCTGGGGGTTGGCAGCTCAGGCACCTCTGTGGGGCTCAGTGTCCCTCTGTCCCTTTTGGTGGCCCCAGGATGGCCAGCATGGCAACGGGCACAAAGGCCTCTTGGCCACAAGGCCACCACAGTTTTCCACCCTCCTCCCCTCTGAGGCAATTCCAGGGGTGCAGTCGGCACCATATTAATTACTTTTCCTAATTAAAGCCCCCAGGGTGAAGGGGACACGGCACCCTAGCTGGGGGGAACTCCCCAGGCCAGGGGGGTACAGGAGGATGCTGGTGGTTGGCACTGGGGACCCTTCACCATGTCCTGGAGGGATGTGGGGTGCAGAACCCCAGCACCCCCTGGATTTTGCGGGTTATGTTTGTTGTTTTTTTTCTTGGGGGGAGGAGGGGGAGGTCCTGGGTGCTGGTGGGGAGACACCGGGTGTCTGGGCTTTTCTCGTTGCCATGGTTACCCAGCTGGCGGAGCCTGGCCCTGCAGTTGCCATGGGAATGGTGCAGCCAGGGGGAAAAAGCAACATCTTGTGGGGGCCAAAAAGGGCCGGGATTTACCCCAATGGGGCTGTATCTGGGTTTCAGGTCATGGTGAGGGGGGGACCTGGTCCTGGGGGGCCGGGGGTGTCCCCTGCCCTGGGCTCTGCCCTCAGGCCCACCTTCCCACAGGGTTTGCCCCTGGCCCCTCTGTGCCCCTCGCTGGTGTCTCCCCCCACCCCAAAGCCCCCCCCACTGGGATGCACTGGGGTGCAGCACGGAGTTCACTGGGAGGTGATGCCCTTCCTGCACTGGGATGCACTGGGATGTGGCACTCTTGTCTCACTGGGTTGCACTGGGATGTACTGGGATGTACCACTATGAGCTCTCTGGGATGTACTGGGATGTACTGGAATGTATCGCTATGAACTCACTGGGATGCACTGGGATGTACTGGGACGTACTGGGACATACCACTGTGAGATCACTGGGATGCACTGGGATGTACCACTATGAGTTCACTGGGATGCACTGGGACGCACTGGTACATACCACTGTGAGCTCACTGGGTTGCACTGGGATGCACTGGGATGTACTGGGATGTACCACTTTGTGTGCACTGGGGGTCGCTGGGGTCCCTCCCGGTGTCCCTGCCCGGTGTCCCCCTCCGCTACCCCCCCCCTCCCTCCGGGGCTGTCCCCACGCCACCGCCAGGGGTCGCATGGCGGCCAGGGCGCATGTCAGGGGGCGTGTCCTTTCCCTCGAGGGGCGCGGCCTAAGGGCGTGCACGCTGGCGACGGGCGTGTCCGTCTGCCGGAGGGGGCGGAGCCTCCGTGAATAGGGCGTGACCTAAGGCGTGCCTGGCGGCGATAGGCGGGGCCGGCGGGGGGTGGGTGGGGTCAGGCGCGGTGGGCGGGGCGCGGGGCGGGCGGCGGCGCGAGCGGAAGCGGCCCTGTGGCAGAGCGGCCCTGCCCGCGCCGGCAGCAGCACCGGGGCCGCGGGGCACAAAGGGGCCGCCATGGCCGGGTACGTACCGGGGCTGCTCCCGGCCAACCACAGCCAGGAGATAGAGTTCGTCCAGGCCTATGAGGACGTGCTGGAACGTTATAAAGGTACCGCCACCCGTGGGGTTCGTTTGTAGGGCCTGGAGTTAAGCCACCCCCGCCGAGGCTCAGCCGGTGCTGTCCCGGTGTTCATGGCGAGGGTTCTGGGGCTTCTGGGGCCTTCTCTGTCCCCTCTCTGGTTGGGGTGTGTGTCTTGGTGTGTGTGGGGGGCGAGGTGTGAGTGTGTCTGGTGTTCGCAGCGTGGGATGCCTGCGTGGGATGTCCGTGTCCCTGTGTGGGGTGGCTGTGATCTTGGGGTCCCCAGCCTGAGGTTCTTGGGGTCCCTGCGTCCCCATCACGGGGTATTCGGGGCCCTGGGGTTCCCTGAGTTGGGTTCCCGGGCTCCGCGTGTCCTTGCGTTCCCAGCGTGGAACGCGTGGGGTCCCCATGTGCCCTGGGTGGGCTGCCCAGGGGTTCAGAGGCTTTGTGTGGGGGGGTTGGGTTCTTGGGGTCCCTGTGTTCCTTGTGTGGGCTGTCTTGAGCCTCGGTGCTCCCTGTGTTGGGTGCCCAAGGGTTGAGTGGACCTGGTGTCCCCTCTGTCAGGGTCCCCTCTGGGGGCTGAGTGGCCCTGCATGGGTTTCTCAGAGTCCTGGGGTCCCTGTGTTGCCCGTATGGGGTGTCCAGGGGCTCAGTGTCTCTGTGTAGACTTCCCAGGGTCCTGCATCCCCTGCCTGGGGTTTCTGAGGGCGTCATTGTCCCTGTCGGGGTGCCCAGGGCCTTGGTGTCCTCAGGTGGGGTGCCTGGCATCTCAGCACCCCACCTCACTGCTTGGCACACCCCAACATCCATCATCCCCGTGCCCTTACCCTGGGGGGAGGACACAGGGTACATGGGGACCCCCTATCTCCACTCAGGCTGCTCTGGTGTCCCCATACACCCCATGGGGCCAGGCTCTCCCTCCTTGACCCCTACCCAGGGAGACCCAGGAGGGTCGAAGAGCTGATGGAGCTCCCCAGGCCCCGGTGTCGGCAGCTGTACCTGTGCCGGTACCAGCAGTGAGTGTGCAGTTTTGATGGCAGTGCCTTGTCTCTGGGAGTTGTGTGCTTTTCCAGTATTACTATTTTTTTTCTTTTTTTTTTTTTTTTTTACCCTTTGCTGCAGAGACAGTCTTGTCTTGGAGCCCAGATTTCGGCCCCACAGGGCTCATGGGGCTCCTTTAGCAGCCAAAGCTCTTTAAGATGCTGATGGCTGAGTCTAGAGGAGCCAAGAGCTCACGGCTCCCGTTTCCTTTTCCTTTCTGCCTATGGAGAAAAGGGAATCATGGATTCCCCAGCTCCCCCGATTCAGGGGATGCCACTCAAACCTCCCCGAGGTGGGAGAACCGTGCAGCCTCACTCTGCTTTCACGGGAAGCAGGGAATAAAAGCCTCTTTGGGTGCCTTGGAAAAGGCTCTGGATAACGTGACTCGGGCTCGCCCTGAGTGCTTGACAAACTTTTTATTCTTGTAAAACCTCTTTGATGTCACTGGGTGCGAGCGTGGAGACGCGGAGGAAACGGTGCAGAGGGTGCCAGCGGTGGAAAGAGCTGCTGTTTGCCTTGGTTTTGCTTTGTTTCAAAAAGGAAAATGAAATTACTGTGTCTGTCCAAGCTGGTCCAGCTTGGAGAACCACCAGGCTGGTGCCAAGCTGGGTTCCCCCTTGCCCACCTCTGTGCTGTGGATCTCATTCCCTTGGCCAGGCTCCCCCGGGGTTTTTTAGGGAATGCTGAATTTCTGCACCAGGTTATGGTAGAAAGCTGGGAGTCACTTGGAAATACCCTGCTGGGTGCTGTTTGTGGTGTAGGGAAATGAGTGTTTATACTATATAAAAGCTTTCCTTTGCTTTCAACCCCTTCCCAGCTCCCCACTGGTCCTGGGATGTCCCACTTGTGCTGTGAAAGTCTCCAGTTTTGATTTTTGGACTCCCAAATGGATGTGTTGTCTCCTCAGCTTGTCTCTTCCCTGCTTTCTCCCACTGCAGCTCCTCTAAATGGTTTGGTTTTTCCTATCCAGAGCAAGTTTTTCCCTGGTTCATCCCTCCCCCTCTTAATCCTGCAAAAATTTCACTGAAATGTGACTGCTGGGGGCAGAGGCATTTGAGGGGACCCATGGGGTCTGTATCCAGCTTCTGGTGGCCACCCCAAACCTGTCATACCCAGGGCCTGGCAGTGCTGGCACCAGTTTGTGCCATCGGAGGGCAAGGAGGACATTTGGTGCTGCTGAAGCCAGGGCTGCAGATGCCTCCTTGCATTTCTCTGAGATAGCACTGCCTGATTTCTAAGAAAATAACCTAAAAAATCCCAATCTGAGCAGCTGGGCCTCTGCCATTGAGCAAGCCAGAGCGGGTCTAGGGGTGAGGAGGTGGGTGGCACAAGAAGGGTCCCAGGGCTGGGACAGTGAGCTGCCCCTCCTGCCTTTCCCTCCCAGCAGGGGTTAACCTGACAGCAGATCTCCTGATTTGGGTTGGGTTTTTTTGTTGTTTGGGTTTTTTTTTCATGATAAAAACACCCACCATAGGCAGAGGAGAGCTGAGCTGTCTGAGCAGAGCCAGGGTGCAGGGTAGGTGTGCTGCAGTGTGGGTGCTGGCTGGGGTGTTCCTGCACACAGGCACACAGCAGGAGGAGGAAGAAAAGGAGGAGGAGGAGGTTTGCATCAGCACCGTGAGCTGGTGTGGGTGCTGCAGGGGCACCCACTGTCCCTGCTCCCAGCAGGCATGGCCCCAAGGGGATGGAGATCCTGGGGGGCTGTAGGCTTGTATGGCTCCTTTTGGCTGCTGCCAGTCTTTGGGGTGGGGGCACAGCACCCTCTGGGTTGTGCTGTCTCAAACTGAGGTCAACCGGAAGATCTCCAGCACCCAGACCTTCCCCAGTCCAGCCCAGTTGAAAGCCAGTGGGCCAGTTTCCGAGGGCCACCATGGGTGGCTTCCAGGCCCACTTGCCTCCTCATTTTGATGGTGGTGCCATGGCACGTGCCAGGACATTGAGTGACAGCAGAGCTTTTGGGGACCCTTCTGGACACTGCCACCACAACAGCCCCCCTCTCAGAGGGGTCTGGGCCAGAAGGGAAACCCCAGTCCATCCTCCCACAGGTTCACAAGACACTAAGTGGGGCTCAGCACCCCAGGGGGGCTCTCTGTATCCATGCTGTGTCCCCTTAGCATGTTTTGGGGGGACACTGACCCTCACAGGACCCTCAGGTGGGCTGGAGCATGGGGACACCTGGCAGTGCAAGGGTGCAGGCAGGGCTGCTGAGCTTCAAGCAGAGCATGGGTCACCTTTCCCTGCTCAGAGCACTGTAAACATTAACTAATCAATCCCAGTGAAATCCTTTCTTTATGATAATTAACTCTTTTTTGGGATGAGGAGTAGAAGCATGGAGCTGGGGTGTCCAAGAAGCCTTTTCCCACCCCTGATGCCATCTTTGCCTGCTCTGTGGTGCCTGGCAGGTGGCCTGGCTTGTTTGGACTGAGACAGCATGGGATGGCTTGTCACTTTGTCACCTAACCTGACTCTGTTAGGGAGGGGACAACCTCCCCAGGGACTGGAGGAGTCCCAAGGATGGGCAGAAGAGGTGTGGGGCCCTCATCTAAATGAACCAGAGCATGCTGGACTCCTTGTGGCACTGGGGGGGGTGGGCAGCAGTCTTGGCCATGCCCATCTGTGAAGAAACTTTTTTTTTATTTTTTTATTTCCTTTCCCTCACTTCTGCTGTAAGAAGTCCAACTGGAGGTTTGGAAGTGTCTGGACCCCATCACTGGGGTCTCAGAGCTTGTAGACCCCTTGCTGTGGGTGCCTGGTTGCTGCAGCTGAGTGGCTGTGCCATCTGGGTGGCACATCCTGGTGCTGGGGTTTCATCCTGCAGGGATAAACATCTCTCCTGGGTGGTGCTGAGTGGGCTGCACGAGGCCTCTGTGGTCTGTGAGAGCTGTGATGGGACTGGTGGCATGGTGGTGACTCCTCACTGCGGGAGAGGAAGCTCTTCTTCCTCTTCATTGCCTGGGAGGAGGGGTGGCTGAGTGCTGCCAAGAGTCCCTGGCTTGGGGACACTGGGCTGGAAGCCATCAGATCCCATCCTCAGCCTGATTAGTGCTGATCTGGGGGGATGCACATGGAATTTGCTGTTTTCCCTGATATTGGGAGGGGAACCAGAAACTGAAGGTTTCTGGTGCTGAAGAAGGCAATGGGAGCCTTTTGCTGCCCTGGGGCATCCCAGGTCCGGGTGTCCGAGGTGGGGCCTGAGCATGTGGTGCTGTTGTGTTGGTGTTTGTTTTGCCCAACAGTGAAATTAAATTGGTTTTTCAGGTGAGAGGATCCACCCCACCTCACCCACCCAGCCCAGTGCTGCCTTCCCAGTGGAGTCATCACCATCCCAGTGCCTCCCGGGCTGGGCTCGCCGGGCATGGTGGCACATTCCTCCCCCCTGCCCCATCCTGCTTCACATTTAATCCGTGTGCTTCTGGTCACAGAATCATAGAATCAGCGGGGTTGGAAAGGACCTCTGAGATAATCAGATTCAACCCTTGATCCACTCGCCCTTTGGTTCCCAGCCCATGGCACTCAGTGCCACATTCAGTCTCTTCTTAAAAACCTCCAGGGATGGAGAACCACCCCCTCCCTGGGCAGCTCATTCCAATGTCTGATCACCCTCTCTGTAAAGAATTTTTTCCTAATGTCCAGCCTAAACCTCCCCTGGCACAGCTTAAGCCCATGGCCTCTTGTCTTAATGAGAGCTGCCTGGGAGAAGATCCCAACCCCCCTCTGGCTCCAACCTCCTTTCAGGTAGTTGTAGAGAGTGATGAGGTCTCCCCTGAGCCTCCTCTTCTCCAGACTAAAAGAGGGAAAAAAGAGGTCCAGAGAGAAAAGCCCCCGGGGTGGGGGAGGGGAGGTTGGGGCAGGAGGTGACCTCGTGCGTGGTGGTCACATCCGTGGCTCCGTGCTGGAAAGCTTTGATGTCCTTTCAGCCACCAGCTCACCACCAAGCTGAGGGTTGGGAAAGGACTCTCCTTGTTCCCTCGCCTCTCTCCTCCTCTGTCTGCGTGCATTCCCCTCACAGCCTTTTCCTTCCTTCCTTGCTCATGCTTCGGGGACAGACTGGAGTCTTTGACCTCCATCTCCTGGTTTCTGGCCAACCTCCTTTCGAGGCTTGTCTTGCTTCTGTCAGCTAAGTTTAGACTGCTCTGGACATACCATGGCTGATGCCAGCAGCATGAAACCTCCCAAAAGGAAGTTGAAAAAAAAAAAAAGGTTTTATTTAAATTTCAAGTGTCATAACACCATTGTTTGAATACCAGGGTGGTAAGTCCCTTTTGTAGGCACTTAAAACAGATAAATCAAGCTGTGGAAGCAGCAAAGGATTTCAGTTTTCAGTTTCACCTGTCTTGGTGAGGGGGGAGAAGCTGCACTGGAGCTCAAGGTGGATGTGAAGAAGATGTTTTGTGCCAGGACTGCCAGGATAAAGCCATTTTTTGCTCTGTTTCTCCTGCACAGGGCTGTGTCTTGCCCTGTGCTGGGACCAGTGTGGGGCAGCTGGGAGGATGGGGCAGGGCTGGGAAGAGGTGCAGCTCCTTAGCCAGGAAAGCCCTGAAAGGAAGATTTTGGGGGGTGCTTTGATCCCATCCAAGGCTAAGGCTGAGCCAGGTGCGTCCTGGAGAGCAGGGCTGGCAGCTCGGGTGGGATTTGTGACCTCTCAGCCCTCAGCATTGCAGCAGCTCCTTGGAGGAGAGTGACTGGGGCAGTGTCAGTTTGAATCCATCGCTTCTCCAGGAAGGAGCACAACTGTATCCTCATTAATATTCCCCAGGGATGGTTTCCATGAGCAGCCTCTGCTGTTTGCCTGTGTCAGGGGAGCGTGGGCAGGGCGGGCAGATGCCTGGGGCAGGCTCTGCTCAGCCTGGGAGGCACAGAGAGCACAGGGGACAGCAGTGTGTCCTCCTCAAGGTGGGACCAAACTCCCTGAGCTCAACTCCAGCCCTTCCCCGCTCCTCTCTGCTGCTCGGCCCTACCCAGGATGTTGCTGCCTCAGGAAGCTCAGCACCGTGGATGGATCCTGGTGCTGCCAGCAGAGTTTTCCAGGCTGGATGAGGCAATCCCTGCCCGCAGGGTGAGGCGGTGCAGTGGTGGGTGTGATGGGATGGGGACACCAGCGCTGAGCACAGCGGTGGTGGGAGGGAGCCCTCATTTCTGGGGCTAGTGGTGGTCACCACCCACGTTGTGCCCCCCTGCCCAGCACAGTGGTGCAGAGACAGCTTTTGTGGGTCCGTGGGCAGCACTCACAAGCCAGCTCCTCCTTGCACCCCAACCGGTTGCTCACACCTTTCCCATCCTGGCAGAGGCTGCGGGTGGGGTGAGAACTGGAGGAGCTGCTGCTGGGTGGCAGTGGGAGAGCAGGGGGTGGAGGCAGGGTGCCAATCACCCTGCTATAGGGACAGAGTGGCTTCCTGGCAGCTCTTGCTGGTGCTGGCCCCCTGCCTGGGCAGCCCTTGTCCTGCATCCTAAGCACCAGGCTTGCAGCACCCTGCTGGATGCTGACCTCCAGCTTCCTCTCCTCTTTCCAGATGCTCTTTCTCCAGGCACACTGGAAGCTCCAGATTTAACATCTTGGCACTGCCCTTGTCCAGGGAGGGGGAACTGGGCCCACTGCTGAGGTTTGGAGAGCTCTTCTCCAGCTTGGAGAGGAGAACTAGCATAGCAGTATTGCAAATCATGGATGATACTTGTATTAATAATTTAGGGGGTTTCGTTTCCAAGCTCACGTTGTAGGTTTTTGTGTGTCTGGATGGAACCCACCTGGCTTGGGGCTGGGTAGGGGGATCCTCCAGCACTGGCTTCCCAAGGAGGAGGAGGTGTGTGGCAGGGCTGGGAGGCTGATGATGGGATTTGGTGTGTGTCTGGCTGCAGACATGGTAAAACAAGTCCTGGGATGTGATCTGAGATGTGTGCCCTGGCTCTGGGTCAGATAAGCCCGGTGATTCCTGGAAGGGGGAAAGTGAGAAGAGCTGCTGGGCAAGGTGGTTTGGGAGATTTTGGGTGAGAGGCAGGATGCTGACCCCAGCAGGATGGGCCTGGGCCCTCTCTTTTCTTGTTGGAGCAGTCTTTGTGACTCTAGATCCATCAGTACCTGTGAGATGGGTTGGTTTGCAATGAGCATCTTGTGTTGGTGCCTGCTCACTGCTGCCACTACCTCACAGCCCCTCTGTCCCCCTCACCCTGTTTATCAGCAGTCTGGACTGGTGTGTTCAGGGTGGCTGTCTGGGCCCTGCCAGGGCACAGTCACGTTTTTTTTTCTGTTGTTTCCCTGTCCCTGACATGCTGCATTTCCATTTTTCATTTCCTGTTTGACCTCATTTCCCTCTGGCCAGGCTGAGCCTGTGCCTGTCTTCTTCCAGCAGCCCCTGCTTTCCCTCCCCTCCCACCCAGCATTTTTTACCCATGCTGGGGAAGTTTTGCCAGCCTCCCACGCATGATGGGTGCTGTATTTTTCACCTCCACAACACCTGTGTGGGTCTCCTTTCTCAGCTTCTGGTCTTGAGCTCTGCTGGGACTCCATTCACTCCCTCGAACTCTGTCGGAACCTCTGCCCGGGTCAAGGACAGAGCCAACCCTGCCCTCTTCTGCTCCCATCCTGCTCCCAACCCCTTGCTGCCTCTGCTCCTGCACAGCCACAGAGCTGCATCCCAGCAGGGTGTTTGTGCTGACTTTAGGTCCTGCCAGAGAAAGGTGCAACTTTTCTTTTTCAGTTTGTATTAATCACCGTTCAGGTCCGTGTTGGCTTTTGCCAGCAGCTTATTTTTTCCCTGCAGGAAACTGTATACAAGGGCTCCTGTGGCTGGGAGGTTTGCCTTGACCTTGGGCAGTTTTGCTACAAGAGCTGTCCTGGTAAAACTATCCAGCAGGAGCAGCTCCTGCCCCTCCGGAGTGGGGCCATGCCGGCTGTCCCACACTGCGCATGCTGCCGGCAGCTGCCCCTCCAGCTAATTAGCATTAATTAGTACCCCCTTCAAGTACCAGTTGATAGGAGGATGGCTATGAGTGATGCTGGGGACAGCTGGTGTGGCTGTGGTCACCGTCGTGTCCTGCCTGGGGCTCACTGGGGTGGTGATGATGCAACACTGCAGGGAAGGGACTCCTAAAATAAATGTATCCCACCCCCGGGGTTTGCTCTCCCCCCTTCGTGTGGGTCCCACATCCGTGCCCTGGCTCTGCCAACATCCTTGGTATGGTTTGAAGGACATGGGGCAGTGGGGAAGGGCTGTGTGGTCCCCTTCTGTCCCACCAGTCAGTGAGTGAAGCCCCTGATGGGAGTGATGCAGGTGGCTGCAGATGCCCCACGTGGAGATATTTCATCCCCTGCAGCTGGTTGGGATGTTTCACGTGCTTGCTGGGGAGGGCAGTTGCTGGGCTGGGAGATGCTGGGATTCCTTGGCTGTCCTGGGAGCTGGGGGGGGTCCTACTGGCTCCCCCTGGCCCCAGTGGGCTGGTGGAGCCAGCTGGAGCCCTGGGAATGTCTGGTGTCCCTGGTGTCTCCATTCCCAGTGAGGAGAGGGAGCCAGGATCCTTGTGGATACAGTCTGGGGGCATCAGAGAATCATAAATCATAGAATTAGCCGGGTTGGAAGGGACCTCAGAGATCATCAAGTCCAACCCTTGAACCACCGTTGCTGTTGCTAGATCATGGCACTGAGTGCCACATCCAGGCTCTTTTTAAATATCTCCAGGGACGGAGAATCCACTACTTCCCTGGGCAGCCCATTCCAATGCTTGATCACTCTCTCCGTAAAGAAATTCTTTCTAATATCTAACCTAAACCTCCCCTGGCACAACTTAGGACCATGCCCTCTTGTCTTGTTGAAAGTCATCTGGCAAAAGAGCCCAACCCCCACCTGGCTGCATCCTCCTTTCAGGTAGTTGTAGAGAGCGATGAGGTCTCCCCTGAGCCGCCTCTTCTTCAGGCTGAACAGCCCCAGCTCCCTCAGCCTCTCCTCATAGGGTCTGTGCTCGAGTCCCTTCACCAGCCTGGTTGCCCTCCTTTGGACCTGCTCCAGGACCTCGATATCCTTCCTGAACTGAGGGGCCCAGAACTGGACACAGTACTCGAGGTGTGGCCTCACCAGCACTGAGTACAGGGGCAACAGAGCTGCTTTCCCTTCACCCCTGTGGGACAGGAGAAGGGAAGGGCCCTTTTCCCCATCACCAAGGGGCCTGGGGTAGTCTGGCAGGTATTGGGGGGCCTTCTCACACCCCTGACATGCTTCGGTGTTTGGTGGCAGGAGGGGGGGCACCTTGCAAGCCTGGGATTACCCTTATCACCCTGGGGGTACCCAGCTGTGGTGGGTGCTGGGGTCAGAGCCAGGGTGCTGGAGGGGCCAGGGCCCACCCAGAGCAGCTCTGTCTCCCTCCTGCTGCTGTAATTTTGGAGCACTTCCCTGCTTGACACCTCCGGGGCTGTCCCAGCAGTGCCTGGTGTGCTGGGAAGGAGAGGATGGAGATAAATAAAAAAAAAAACCCTGCACTAGGCTGGTCCTTGCTTTCTTCTTGCAGCCCCTTTGTCAGCAAGAAGCAGGGTTGTTTTTTTTCTTTGTTTTCTTATTTTTTTCCCTCCTTTGGAGGAAAATTCCATTGTGCTATTTTTAGTGGTGACAACTTGGCTTCTCCCAACAACTTCATTCTGCTCCTGGCAGGCATGGGGGGATGTCTGGGGGATCAGTGTGCTGGCAGGGGAGGGGTTGTCATCTCCTGCTGCCTACCATCCACCTCCTGCTCTCCTCCCAAATCATTGCCAGAGTCCACCTTGACCAAACTCATGGCACCTCACCAGTGATGGGATCAGCTCCTTGGGTGCCTGCTCTGGGTGCTGCAGACCCACGTGTCCACCAGGGCTTGGGCAGCTCCCTTCAATGGCAGCAGGTCCTCTGGGTGTCACCTCCATCCCACCCAAACCCGATGGGGAAGTGCAGAGGGATCTGGTATAATTGGAGCTCAGGAGGACATTTGCTCCTGGCTCCCCCTCGGAGCTCCCAGATGGGTTTTGGCTCCTGGGCAGGCAGCTGTCGGGGACACAAGCAGCAACTGGCCTGTGGGGTTTGCTCTGCTCACAAAGGAAAGTGATACTCCAGTGTCCCCAGAGATGTCTGTCTGTCTCCAGAGCTGTGGAGGAGCCGGGCCCTGTGTCCCCTCTCTGGGGTCTCTTGGATGAGCAAATTCATTTTATTCATGTTTTTGGGGATGATGTGTTGCCATGGGATGCTGTTTGCTCTGGGGATAGGTGCTGCTGCTGTTATTTTTAATTTGATTTGACAGAAGTCCTGGGATGTGCCCAGTGGACGTCAGTCCTGCTGAAGGACACTGATGAGTGAGGGGGTTCTTGGATCCTCATGGGTCACACCGGGCTGGTTCCTGCTCCCAAAAATTCCTTTAAAACGAGTAAATCTCCTTTTTGGCTTTGACAGCACCTCTCTTACAAGCATGTGGTGAGTGGGGGAGCAAAGGCAGGAGGGACATGGCCCTGCCTGTTTCTGGATCTTTTCCCCAGCACATTATGGGAATTTTTTTGTGTTTTCTCTCAGGTTGGTGGCCTGGTGTCAGAGCACCCTGCATTTTCCCCTGTCCTCTGCCTCCAAGTCTTAAACCCTGTTAGTTTATTTTATTATTTTTTTTTCCCCTTCCCCTCCCAATTCCCTCAAACATGCTCCTTGCTGGAAATATCCCCAGGACATACAATCCCTGAAACCTCCAGCGTGGAGGAGGGGGATTCTGGGGTGGTGTGGAGCACTTGCTGGGCTCATATGCAAAACAGGGGGGTGGCCTCAGCCAGGGGAGGTTTTAATATACTTCATCAAATAAGGAAACGAGAGCACTGGGCTTGCAGTGGTCAAAGGGCAACAGTGACGGAACGGTGACGGTGGTTGGGGCTTGTGGGCACCCCAGTGCCACCCAGCTGAGGAGCAGGGTGATCTGGACTTGAGAAATGAACCTGGAGAAGTACAAGAAGTTCCTGGATGGACTCGGCACCCTGAAAGGTATTTCTGAGCCTCCACTGTATGGATGTGCCACGGGCCGGGAGCTTGAGCTGGTCCTCCCCAGGCTCCAGCGGGGTCCCACCATCTGCTGTTGATCGCTGATCGAGGCAAATCGAGTCCCTCTGGGAGGTTGAGGAGACTCTGGTTTCCCATGGAGGCAGCCAGAGGGGTGGTGCTTTCCATGGCTCTGCTTCACTTCCCTCTTTTGTCTTTTACTTGGATTTCTAGCCCTGTGTCTGGGCACAAAGCAAGAGCTGGGGCAGCGGCTGACCCAGCCCCATACATAATGCAGGGAAGCAGGGGAAGCTGCTTTGCAAATAACAACTGGAAAAGAAATTGAGCTCAAAATCCTGCTAAAAGGAGAGGAGCTGGCTGCTGTTCCAACAGCTCAGGCATGGGTGCAGGTCCAGTGAGGGGCTTTACCCCTGCCCGGGTCCCACCAGCCGTGGGTGCACAGTGGCACCTGGGTGCGGAGTGGTGCTTTTTTTTTTTTTTTTTCCCCACCCTCCTTTCTTTCCAGACCTCATTCCTGATGCTCTGCCCTCTCCTGCCTCGATGTCTGTCCCTGGAGAGCCAGCTCTGACACCTGATCGTGCTGGGCCAGCCCCTGGCAGATGGCTGGATGCTCGTGGCTGTTGTCCCTGCTGCAGCCAGCAGCAAGCCCGGGGTGCAGGGGCAGAAGGAGAGCAGCTCGGTTTCCTGGTGCTCTGGCTGCAGCAGGAGAGGCTTCCATTGGATTTTTTTCCTCCCCTTTTTTCCTTCCTTTCTTTTTTCCCCTCCCTCCTGTCAGAGGAGCTTTTTTTACTCTTAAACTCCCAGCCAGCTGCAATTGGGATTTGCCTGCTAGGAGGAAAGCAGAAGGCATCTGGGATGCCATCACCTGTCATTTAACAGCACCTCTTGTGACTCGCCCCTTCTTACAGCCCAGCCCTGGCACGTATGGGCTTCTCCAGCTGATCCCACTGGATAACAAAGGTGAATTAATTCAATGTTTAATTTAGCAGAGAGCCAAAGGAGTTGTCACCAGTCGGGCTGGCAGCGTCCCCACCCTCCCGTGCCGCTGCTGGGGCTGACATGAAGGGTTAATCCCACAGCTCTGTGCCTGACAGCTGCCCTGAGTTATCACGTCCGGGAGTAATATAATTCACTTTCTTATGCTGGTGGGATGTCCATCATAAATTTTTCCTGAGCCTCATTGCAGCTGGCACTGGGAATCAATGTAAAAGGAACCCTGAGTTGCTGTGTGCTGGCTGGGTGTGCTGTGCTGCTGCCTGGCTTTGTCCTGTGGCCACACTTGTCTCCCCATTTGCACCTCCTTTGGCAGCCAGAGCACAGATGGGTGCCGGGCTTGGGCGCTTGGTTTGGGTGCCAGTGACCCCCTTCTGCATTTTGGGGCTGCTGCTGAAATCCCAAAGTTTTGGGCCCTGTCTCCAGCTGTGGCTCTGCTAATTCCCCTCCTGCCAGCAAGAGCAAGGTGCTGGGGAGAGGGAATGACATTATTAATGGTGTTTACAAGGTGACTGGTTGCAGGAGCTGATCTGGCAGCCTTCCCTGCTCCAGGTGCTGCCCAGAGCCCTGCTGGAAGTGCAGCCTGCCTGTGCCGGCTCCTGCGCTCTTGTGGAATGTGAAATCCCAGATGATGAGTCCCCAAGAAGCCAAATCTGCAGTTTTGGGTCTGTTTTGGTGCCTGTAGCCCAAGCGTTGCTGACTTGCTGGTTGTCGCCACAGCTGTTTGTAGCTTTGGTTCAGGAATTGGTGCAGGCAGGAGAAAACCATGGTGAGGGAAGGGGCAGGGAATGCTCGTGGAGGCAAGACAGCTCTTTTGGCACAGCTACCCCTTTCACACCACTGGGGTGTTTCCTGTGGTATTTGAGCATAGACATGGTGGTTATGATTAGCTCTGCCATGCTCCCCCTCGACATAGTGATGGCTGGGCTGTGCTTTGGCATTTGTGGTGTAGCTCAGCATGCTCTTAGTGCTGTTAGCAGCCCCAGCCAGCCTGCTCTTGAGCTGTGGGGCTGGACTAAGCTGGAGAAGGTTTTATTGCTGGAGAGGTTTCTTTTCCCCTCACCCCAACCCCTCACCCCCTATCTCTGTTCATCTCCCCAGGGAGATGGAGGCAGCAGTGGATATTGGAGCTGGGAGTATTTCATATGTAAATGTCTGTGTGCAAGTCCAGGCCCCTGACCCCCGGCGTCCTGCCAGCATCCATCGCTGTCAGCCCTGCCGGGTCGAGCCCAAGACCTTGGAGAACATCCTGGTGCCCTGGGCCTGTATGGCTGGGATGGAGTCAGGGGACCCTTCTGGATCCCCCTTCCACGCCAGGCACAAAGGATGCTGCTCTGGGATGGACCCTGCCCCGGTGGGTTTGGGGTCACCCAGACTTTCCGCACCGTCGCCGTCTCAGGTTTCCCGCTGCCACAACCCCGAGGAGGTGAGAGGCTTGAGGTCGGCTCAGGAAACCCATTTGATTATAAATTTATTGCTAGGTTAATTTTACTGGTGGGCAGGAGGATGGCTGGTTTTACTTAATGAGGAATTCATTGTTTACTTGGCAGCCAGATAAAATCCAGCATCTTTTCGGCCTTCTCCTGTGCGTGCTGGCTAATCTCCTGGCTCCATCTGACCTTGTCGTGCCATGTGTTTTCCCCAGGGAAATTGGGCTCAGATTTTCCTCTTGGCCAGGCAGCTGCCAGTGGGTCCGTGCTGGTTCCTACCACCCGATTCTGCTGGGTTTTTGCTAGTGAAAAAAGAGGATTTTTATTTTTTTTTCTAGTGGGGAGGACAGGTGGAGATGTGAGCAGGAGGCAGCAGCAGCATCTGCCCTGGTGTGTATGGTGGGGCTGGTGCTGGAGTGGTGCCATGGCTTGTCCTCATGTGCTGTTGCTGTTTGCTTTCATCCCAGCATGTGATGGTTTTCCTCTGGAGCACCCGAGCAGCCCTCCCCAAGGTGGCTGAGCATGATAAGAGATCCGGGGCCACCATCTGCCCTGCCCAGCACGGGTGGAGGCCTCACTGGGTTTCGGTTCCTTCGGCACGTGATTCTCCCGGCCCCATCTCCCACTGGACAGGGAGGAGAACATGGATGGTTTCTCCCAGGGAAGGGTGGGTGCTTCTTCTCCAACATAGCCATCCAACAGGGTGTCCTCTGGAGAGCATGGCCAGCTGGAGGGACTCCAAGTCCTGTGGATTCCTGATGATTTGCAGGTCTCCCACCAGAGTCTTGTAGTACTAGAGGTGGTTTTTGCTCCTGAAAGGTTCATCTGAGCTCTGCTAAGAGCATCTGATGGGCTTGGGCCAGGCTGGTGAAATCCATCAGATCTGGGGCTTGAATGTAGTCATGCAGAGTAATGTTAGCAACCACCTTGTTTAATTTCTTTTTTAATGGGGATTAAGTTTCTCAGTGGGACACTGAGTCTCTAGGGAACAGAAGTTTCAGGCTCCTGCCTTCCTCTGTTTGGTTTGTTGGGGTTTTTTTTGTTTTATTTTTAATCCCAAATTCCTCTCTGCTGCATGCCAAGGCTGGCCCGGAGCTGGTGGCAGCACCTGAGATGAAGCATCACTTCAGAGCATGGTGCAAACCATGAGTAAAGCCCATGAGGCAATGCCAGGCAAGCAAGCATGGAAAGACTGGGACCAGATGGGAGCTTGAGGTGCCCTGTTCCCCATCTTTGCCTTCCTTGGGGTGCTGGGACCCCCATCTCCAGTTGAAGGGTGCTGGGGCTGGCTGGTGGAGCAGGCTCTGCCTCCTCTTCACGCGCCTCCTGCCTGGGACTAATCAGGTTTCACACTGCTTATTTTGGGACATCTAATGAGATCAGGGCTCAAGGTTGCCTGTCTGCCCTCCATT
This sequence comes from Calypte anna, assembly GCF_003957555.1. Taxonomy (NCBI): domain Eukaryota; kingdom Metazoa; phylum Chordata; class Aves; order Apodiformes; family Trochilidae; genus Calypte; species Calypte anna. The sequence continues at coordinate 6,255,135 of NC_044268.1, forward strand.
TGCAGGGGAAAACAGGCAAATCAGTTGCTTCTGCCTACATTTCTAATACAGGGCTTTGCACTCCTGCCCTGAGTGGGCTAGGGGCTGGCAGTCCACCAGCTCTCCTTGTGTTTGCAGTATGGTGATTCTGGTCAGCCCCTGGGCTGCTTTACAGGACACAACTTGGTAGGGTGTGTGCGAAGGCATCAAAAACAAGAAACCCGGCTTCCTAAAAGCATCTTGGGGTGCACACTGGGCTGCAAGAGCTCCCTTTACCTTTTCTCCCTGTGCTGTTTTGCATCACGCTTTGCAGGGAGCAGGACCAGGGACTCCAGAGCTGGGAGCACGGCTGTGCTGGGGGGTACAGCTCAGTCAGGGGGAACCAACCCTGCTGCCACCCCTCACATCTCGAGCTGCTGCCCGGAGCCTGAGCAAACAGAGCGCCCAAGCCCTCCCCGAACAAAGCGTGGCCAGTTCCCACCAGCCCAACGTTTTCCCATTCCTCCTGCTGCCAAGCAGCCTTTGGTTTGGCGTTGGAATAACAAGCCTCTCTGCGGAGACACCGGGCCTTTTGTTAGGCAGGAGAAAAGGAGTTTTGATGCTGGCAATCCCTCCGCCCCCGGCTTTCCTGCTCCCAGAGCTGCCGCTGTGGGAAGTGCAGAGCATGGCCTTGAGCCACCGATGCCCATCCCGGCTCACAGCAGGCTCCTTGCAGCTCCCTGGGCTCCGCTGTGCTGCTAGGGTGCAGCTTAGCACCCCAACTGATCTCCTCCTCCAAGTGGAGTTGAGCCTGGGACTTCATTTAGGGGATTTTCCCTAGTATTTGAGGCATTTAATGGAGTGGATGAAGGATGTTGATAGGGCTTGGGTTGCTCTCCAGCGCTGGGCTCTGCCGGAGCTCTCAACAAATCTTGTGGTGGGACTTTTTTGCTGTGTGTTTATAGTTTTGTTTTTTGTTGTTGTTGTTTTGTTTTGGTTTTGCATGCTTTCTGTCTGCTGAGGTGCCGGCAGGGTGTGCTGGGAACGCCAAGGGTGTTTACCCATCAGCAGAGGTGGTGGCTCTGTGGAGGTGTGTGGCGTTGTCCCCGTGGCCGGAGGGGCAGGGAGGGACCCAGAGATGGCATCGCCTTCTTCCTCCTCCTCCTCCTTCTCCTTCTCCTCCCCCAGCCTGGGAAAGATGCCACCTTGCCTGTGTCAGCACAGGCCCCTGGAGAGCATGCAGACGTGTGAGTCCTCTCGCACAAGTGTGTGATCAAACCTTCCTCCACACCTAGAGCTGGGATGGTGCTGCTCACTCCCAAAAAGCAGGAGTGTTTTCTTCCAGGAGCCCATTGCTCTTTCTCTCTGTGTGGATCCCCCAAGCACCAGCTTCACTTTGTGTGGATTGGGAGCTGCCTTTGCTGCTTGGCTGTCTGTCTTCCAACAATGCTTTAATTTCTAACATGGTTTAGTTGGCATGGGGGTGTTGGGTTGATGGCTGGACTTGATGATCTCAGAATTATTTTCCAACTTTAATGATTCTATGCAGGTTGTTCCCATCCTCTGCTCTTTCCTTGCAGGGTGATGCCACTGAGTTGATGCCAGCTCAGTGAGGTTCGGTGCTTTCCCGGAACCCGGGTTGCTTGGCCAGGAGTTTTATAGCATCATTTAATGAGCAAGCATGGTGTGGCTGTCTGCCAGCATCCTTGGAGGGGGTGATGAACCAGGGGAGGTTTCTGAGAAGTGGGAAGCGATGAAATAATGCCTGAACCGCTGCGTCAGCAAAAACCTGATGGCCTCAGCAGTCATCTGGGTGGATTGATGGTAGTTTTTAACACTGGGAAAGAAGGAGTGAGATCACCCTGGCCACCTCTCCAGTGTGATGTCCCTGGTTTCCTGCTGAGAGTGAAGGTTCAAAAGCCCAGCTGGTGCTGGAGAGGGTCTGAGTGAGACATGTCTAGGATGGCACCACATGCAGGTGGCTTAGCAAAGCCTCTGGCATTGGGTGTGAGAATCTGCGGGGGTCCATGTTGTGGGAGAGGAGAGGATCTTGGGTCATTTTGGGGGCACACGGAGAAGGGCAACCTGAGGGGCAGCTGGACTGGCTGCACTGATGGCTGTAGATAGCCTGGGGAAAGGTGCTGAATCTGGGGCACCAGAAAGTAAACCCCACCCAAGAGAGGAGGCTGGAGCTCCACACTGGTGCCCTGGGGACATCAGCTTCTCCTTCCTTCAGGAACTGTGGGATTGGGGTGAGTACCCCTCCCCTCTGCTGCTGCCAAGGGAAGCAGTCACCTTCTGGATTGATTTGTCGCTTCTTGAGGTCCTTCTGGTGTCTCCATCCATCCCATCTGAGTCTGTCTCAAGTTGGGATGTCACATTCCTGTAGACTCTGTAAAGTGGTGGTGTGCTGGGGGAATTCCTACCAGAGTTAACCCTGAGCCACGCTGCTGAGAAAAGATTGAGCTGTGTGCAGGTGGCAATCCAGTGCAGTTGTTTTGCAGAATGAAAGCCATCAGGAATGATGTTTCCAGCCTTACCTCAAACCATCTTCTGTTTTCCCTCTATGTCCCAGCAGTGAGGTGATCCTTGGGGTCCTGTCCCATGTCCCCACCACTACCCAAAGCAGCATTGCATGTGGGGTGGCAGCTCTGCCATGGGAAGTTTTTTTTTTTTTTTTTTTTTTTTAAGATATAATTCTTATTTTGGTGCCGAGATGTCTGCTGGGAAGGGGAACATCACCATAATTATCATCAGCACTTCCTTTCCCTGGTTCCTCAGAACTTCCTATGGGCAGTGGTCGGGGTCTGAGGCTCCTTCTGTGCAGCCCCTCCCCTCCCCCCTTGATTTGCTATGTCCAGCTGACCTTTGGCAGTGTGAGCAGCTCCTCTGCTGAGAGGTTTGTGGTTAAATATTTGTGTGTGCTGTTCTATGGGTGCAGGTGTTGGTCTGGGGGATGGCCCTGGGGTTGCCCCACGTCTTACAGTTAAGCTCAGCTTGAGCACTTGGGTCTTCAGACACTTCTCCCAAGCCAAAATCCCTATTTGTACAGAAAACAATGTTGGGGAGGTTGGTTTTTCCAGGTCCACAAAGAGGAGTGCTTGGGAGGTTTCTTAGTCCCGTTTTTTTTCAGCCCTTTTTTTCATCCCTGCAGTTTGGCAACGACACCAAAAGTACCAAGATGGGGACCCTGCGGACTTTTTCACCCCATCCTTCCCAGCAGCTCCACGGCTGCTCCGGGGTGATGAAAGCCAGAAGGAAAGGTTTTAATGTGGGGAATGTGCCTGCTCTGCCAGGAGCTGGAGGCAGGCGGGCAGGGCACAGCGTCGGCCCCAGTGGATGGCGAGGGGATGGGCGGCTCTGCCCGCACACGCACGGGCGGGTGATTCACCGGGATAGGGGAGAGAAGGAGGAGGAGAAGAGGTTGTTGAGTCGAAGCAGAGGAGCTCGTCCCACAGGGATGTGCTGGGCAGTGCTGGAAGCCACCACCTGCCTCTGCTCCACCTTGTTTTTCATTAGCTGGGATCATAAGAAACGTCATCTTTGTTCTTGCTGCTCCTTTCCCAGGGTGGAGCGAGCCCCCGCGCCCCAGCAGGCCCCTGCCTGTGCTTGCCGGCACCTGGGGGTGCACTCAGCAGTCAGGGACGTGGTGTTCTGAACCCTCTGTCTGTCCATCCCTAGCTGTGTTTCCTGTTGTTGGAAAGAATTGTGCATTGCCACAGGTTTGGCCAAACTGCCCCAAGCAGAGAGAGAAGCTGTGGGCCAGGAGATGATGACCTCAGATCAGTTTTAGGGGCACAGTGGATTTTCTTGCCCACTGTGTCCACTGTCCAACCCCAGCGGAGGCCAGAGCCAGCCAGGCTCCTCACCGTATGACATGGTGGGTGTCTGCTGTTCACCTGGGGCATCCCTGATCCAGAAATCCAGTGTCTCCTTCCCTTTCCCCTTCTCAGTCACTGCCATAGGTGACCAAGTTTTGCCCTTAAAGCTCCAGCAAAGGAGGAAAAAACAGCAGCAAGGGAGAGGAAGCCCAGCAGGAAGCCCTGGCTCCTGTGCTGTGGTCATGAGTTTGTGTGTGCTCAGCACTGCTGTCAGGCTCTTTTCCACTCTATGAGGAGCAAGGAGTCCCCTGCCCAGCATGGGGTGACCCCACTGCAGAGCAACCCCATCTGTGAGACCTCTCTGGGTCCCCTGGTGCTCTCGTGACCACTTCCACATCCAATGCCCTCCATTGGGTGGAGGGGGGGACTTTAGGGGGCTTGGCTGGGGGTACTGGTGGGGACCCCCCACTGTCCTGGGCACAGCAGAGCCCTGGAGTGATGCTTTACTAAGGTAGAGTGGCACCGGGTGCCAGCTTTGGCTGCCATCACCATCTGATGTCACCCGCTTTGGTGTTTCCACAGTGCCACCTGGCTGCCACCTCCTTGGCCTTGGGGACTCACGTCCCTGCCCCGAGCAGGGTTTCAGCTGCCTCCTAGGAGGCCACAGCACCCAGGAGACAGAGGAGGATCCTGGTGGCATCTCCCACCCCCATGCCAAGGTGCTCTCACCTCCTGAGCAGTGCTGGGGAGGCCTGGGCCGTGCCCAGCTCCATCCTCGGTCATATAAGGAGATGCTGGAGCTGGAGAGGCTGAGCATTACTCACCGGGGAGGCACATGACGGGGGGGGGGGATCAGCCCCACGAAACACTTGGCTGGAGCCTGGAGTGACTCAGCTCTGGGTGAGAGGCACAACTGGAGCTGGGGGGGGCCAGGGAAGCCAGTGTCCCCAGAGCTGTCCTGTGGGGTACCACAAATCCTGGGGGCGGAGGTGGCTGAGGGGGGGCCAGGGCAACCTAGGTCCTTAGAAATGTCCTTTGGGGTGCCCCAAAACTCAGGCAGGGGACTCAGGGGGACTGGGGCAGCCCAATGTCCCTGCAGACATCCCATGGGGTACCCCAAAACCTGGGCACAGGGTACTTGGGGAGGAGGCAACACTGGGGGTGACACGGTAGTGAGTGATGCACAGGGATGAAGATGCTGCTCAGGGCACACCATGAGGCAGGGGGGAGTCAGGCAAGGGGGGTGAGAATTCAGCCTCTGCTCCCCAAATTCCTGAGCAGGCAGGAGGCATGTGTCATCTCCCCACCCCTTTCCTTTCTGGGCTTGAGGTGAAGTCAAAGCTGAAAAAGCTGCCTTGCAAGGGGCTAAAATGAGCTGTTTGTGTTTTGGGTATGAGGGGTGGTTTCTATGGCAGGGTGGAGGAGAGCAGGAGGGGAACAGTGGCTGCATCTGGGCCTGGGAATCCCCCAAAACCCCAATGGGTCACCCCAAACCCCACTGTTGGCTCCCTGCCCCTCGGGTCTCCCTCTGGCTGGGCTGCAGCCAGTATCAGCTTCCTGCGGTCGCAAGTTGTATTTATATATGTAGAAATAGATGTTATTCATATATATATGTGTTTATGTATATACAAAATACATATATTTATATCTGATTATAGCTATTTAAAGTGTTTATCTTGCCCAAAGGCTTGTCCTGCTGGAGCAGCTGGCAGTGCTCTCTGTGTTCTATCAACCCTCCTGCATGGGCAGCACCTGGGAAGCACAGGAGCAGTGGAGCCCCCATGGGTGCCACCGGGATGAGGGGATGAGGAAAACCAGCTCCTGCTTCCAAGAGTCTTTTCTACCAGCACACCCCAGCCTCATCCAGCCACAGCAGCTATTTGCCCCACTCAGGATGGACCATGGGCCCATTTATGGTGGCCTCGTGCCTGCCGGCAAGTCATTGCTTCTGCAGCTCTTCCTCTGCCTTAACAGAAAGCAGATTGCTTTGCATGAAAACTATGCTGGGGTATTTTTCATTCCATCAGAGCTGAAGCTCTGGAAAATATATTGGAACAGCCCTGAGCCCTGGGGTAACTCTGTTTTGTGTCACTCATCTCGTTAGCCTGAATGATGTTTAAGAGGTCCCTCATGGAGCCATGTGATGTTTGAGTCTCCCATGTTTCTCTCCATGTGATTTTCTTTCTGGGCCTGATCAGCTTGTGATTGTTGGATTTGGTGTTATAAATATAATGTAAATCTCTGCATCTGGGTGACACCTCAGAGCTCAGGTGTTTTCAAGGCCAGGTTGGATGGGACTTGGAGCAATGTGGTCTATTGGGAGGTGTCCCTGGCCATGGCAGGGTGTCGGATCTAGGTCATCATTATGGTTACTTCCAACCCAAACCAGTCTGGGATTCACCATCCTGTGCTGCAGAGCCAGTGCTGCCAGATTGTGGCTGGTCCATTTCTGGCCATGTGTGACTCCCAGCTCTCTGAAGCATGAGCTGGGCTGAGGTTTTGCAGGTCTGGAACCCACAATTGGGTCATGCTGTCCCTCCTCACCCTCACAGCTTCCCCCTTCACCACCAAGCAGGACTGAGCACTCTTGGTTGAGGCCTTCTGGGAAGGTGAAGACAAAAAAATTGACCATTTAATTCATGACAACTTTCTATCTAAGAGCAAGTTTCTTCCCCAGGAGCTGGTGGGGGGGGGAAACAAAGCACAGAACGTGCTCTGAGAGCAAACCAGGCTTTGGGAGGAGCCTCCTCCTGCTTGGCTTGTGGTGACAGTGGCAAAAGGGCTGGGATGTAACTGCTGGGCTGTGGCAGGGCTTAGGTGCCCTTTCTGAGCCTCTGCTGCCACAAACGGTTCTGAAAAGAAGGGAAACTCCCAAAGTAACAGCGAGCATGGTGCTGACCATTAATGAATGGGGCTGGGGTTGGGCTGCAGAGTCTCATGGTGCTCAAGTCTTGATGTGCAAGACTGTGGTGCTGGTGGCACTGGGCTGCAGGAAGGCTGCAGGTGGCTGAACCTTTGCTTTTGTGTTGGAGCATCTTTTGTGGGCACTCTGGGGGCGTCTTGGCAACGAATACATTTATTTCTAGGCATGCAGGGCTGGTGAGGGAAATTGACTCAAGGTACTCAACAGCCAGAAGCCTAAATTTTGTTTCCTTTGCTTTTTACCTTTCTTACTGGGCAATTTTCCTGCCCAGATCAGCATTGGGTCAAGCCCAGGGTACCAAGCCCCCAACAGGCAGCTGCCTGCTGCCACTTGAGCACTTCCAAAAGCGCTGCCGGCATCTCCCAGCCACTCCCTGCTGCATCCTGGCTGCCCTCGGTGTGTCGGCATCACCACAAGCAGGGGGCACCGGGGCTGTCAATTGCCACCCCCCCAGGGACACACACTGAGGTTTCATGCTTCTCCCAAGCCCCCCATGAGGAGCAGGGTGTTGGGGTGATGCTGGTGCAGCAGTTGCTCCTGACGATCCCCCCTTTCCTCAGCCGCTGAGCTTCCAGCGGGGCTGGGAATGGAAATCGAGGAGATGACGTCTCTGCCCCTGGAGCCAGGGGGGGGTGAGGGGGAGGGGGAAGGATGAAGTTTGGCTGCCTGAACACCAAGGCAAGATGTTTGAGCCGTCCTGACGCTGACTTTTTCCCTCCACCCACCCCCCCTGCCAGCTCCCAAATCTCCCTGGCCCCATCGCGGCGACACTGGCTGTCCCCAAGCCCTGCCAGCTCTGGGGACACAGCCAGCTGGAGGCAGAGGCGCAGGCAGGAAGTTTTCAGAAGTTTTTTGCAGGCAGCAGCTCAGGGCCTCCTCCCAGTCCCCTCGCCCTCCCGGCGATGCCGGGCTCCAACAGAGGCAGCTTCAGGAAAAAGAAAGGCTCGGGATAGCAGGCTGGGAGTAGGGGACGATGCCGCTTTCAGAGAGCTCCTATCTGCCGCCCGCTGCCTTTGTCCTCAGCCACATCCTGGGCATCGCCGGCGTCCTGTACTGGCGCAGCCGGAGCAGAGAAGGTAGGGGTGGTCCCCATGATGGGGGAGGCACTAGGATGGTGGTGCTGGCAAGGGTCACAGCTTGTTTTCCCTCCCTGAGAGCCATGGTGGTGGTACGGACAGGGACAGAGGTGGCTGGTGGGGAGGAGGACGTGGTGACAGGGATCCTCCTCCCAGTGGCCCTGGCCCCCATGCTTGGGGGGGGGGGGAAAGGTTTTGGTGCCTAAATTTGGTATTGCTACCCATTCCGAGCACACGTGAGGGGTGGGAGTGGTTGGACTGGGGGGGTGTCTCGCTAGGGGTGAGGCTGCTTTTTGTCTCAGCACAAGCTCATGACACGTGGCTGGTGTTATGCCTCTCGGCTTCTGCCGTGACAGTGGTGTCTTGGTTAACTACCTATGGTGGCAGCGGCAAGACAGCCCTGGGAGCTGCTCCTGTGCTGGCAGAGACTCACCGAGCAGCTGGGGCTGACCCTGCCTCAGTTTCCCAAAATAGGGCTTGCACATGACTGCTGCTTGAGGAGGGCAAGGATTTGTTACAGGGATGTGTGATAGTTTCAGGCCCTGGGTGAGGACTCGGCAGCTCCTTCTCCTTCCCAACCTCTTCCTCCTGGGATTTGTTTGTTTTGATTCCTCCCCCCCTTTTTTTTCCCAGCAGTGCTTGTTTGTGCTATTTCACTGAGTCCGTGACCAATTCTCCGTTTTCTTTCTCTATTTCCATGTGAATGAGCAGGATCACTGAGCCTGGGCAGCGTGCAGGGACTTTTCCCCCCATATTGCTTTGGGATCTGCTTCTTCCTTTCTCCCTTAAGACAACAGGGAGAGAGAGACTGAGAGCAAGTTGCACAAATGCTCCCTGTTACCCACTAACCCCCGCCTTGCTGCTATTCCTCCTGCTGACCCTGCTATCCCTCATCTACTTACTTAATCTTGGTGTCATGCAGTGACATTCCCAGCTCTGTTTAGGGCCACTTCCCAGCACGACTGTCACCTCCCAGCTCCTCACCCCCATACCGCTGTCTTGCCCGGCACAAATCCATCAGTTTTGGAAACAAAGTCCTGGTGCCAAGCGTTGCAAGCAGCAGGTGTGTTCAAATCTGTTTTCTTTCATCACTCCTCCCCAGTAAAGGTCAGGTAATACCCACCCCACGGGAGCAGCATCCGGGAGGATGAGGGTCATCTGGCAGCAGGTTTTGTTGCCCTGCAGTGCTCATCCAGCTCTGCTGAGCACCCACCCACCTCTCCTTTGTCTTGCCACTTCTCAGGTGTCTCCCTCATCAAACACCCGAGTGCTGGATGGTTTCCCACTGCAGGTATCTCTTGTGCATTCTTCCAGGCTGAATCAGGCACTGTTTCCTCTCTGTTTCCAAAGGCTCTGTAAATCCTGCCTGTTGTCAAGATGGATTATGTCAGCCTGCAAGTTGGCAGCCGGCACATATGCTCCTCGGCCAGCCACATTTTCTGCATAGCCCCCATCTGAAAAGAACCCCATTAGAAAACCAACCAAACCAAAAAAACTAACTAAAAATAACTAACCAAAACTGTGCATTCATATTCCTTGCTTCCCTCGAAGGAGTTCAAAGCAGAAGTGATGGGTTTCAACCCTTTCAAAGTTTGTTTTTATACAACAAAACCCTCCTTCACCCTGTGGCTGGTTCTCGCTGTTGAAAGCACAGAGCTGCTTTTACCCTGAGCTTGGGGATGTCCCCAAGATCTCTGCAAGCTCATCCAGCACAGGCCCCTTTCTGAGATCTCCCCTTTTCCTTTGGCTGTAGTAGGAACTAATAAGCAGAAAGCTTGGGAGCTGCTTCCAAGCATTTTTTTTCAGTGGGCTGAAGGAGTCGATGAGGGACACTGAAACCCCCCCAGCTCTCTCTGGGCTCCCTCCCAGGGATGGTTATCCCAGGGGAGAACTGGAGAGTCCAGGTGCCAGTGGGACCCTGGCCTGGGCACCCTCCATCCCCTTGGCACCCAGAGCTGGGACTGGGCAGCTACAGCCAGAGGTGGGAGGAGGTGAGTGGTGATGGAGCCTGACAGCCAGCAATGGGGGCAGCAGTGATGGAGGAGATGCTGGGGGGAATAGCAACTCCTGGCTGGGCTTGTTGGGAGCTGCTGGGAACAGGCAGGCTGCCAAGATGGAGGCTGCAAACAGAAGGGGGGAAATGTCTGTGCAGGGGGTTGTGGTGGTGGTGGTGGGAAGGTCTCTGGTGCCTGCTGGAGCCCTCTTCAGGATGATGCCCTGGGGGTCTGCTGGGACTGTGGGTGAGAGTTTTTCTTCCCTGAGGTGCAGGCATCTGAACCCAGATCCTCACTTGCCCCACAGAGCAGCTGGGACAGGTCTCAGAGCATTCCCAGGCTGTCCCATGGTGGTCTCTGTGTCCTGGTGCTGGCTCTGCCTGGGCAGGATTGGGGACAGGGACAGCACGGCTGTGTCTCAGTGGGCCTGGGGCTGCTTATTGCCAGGCTCATCCAGGTTTTGTCTCTGCAAGTCTGACCTGTCTTGGGAAAGCAGCAACACGAAAGCACTTCGCAGCTGGAAGCATCCGTGCAGCTCCGATAGCATCGTCGGGGCTGGAATGGTTTTGTGGCATGCAGGCAGGTTTGGTCATGGGCTGTGGTTTTCATTGGTGCTGCTGGCAACAGGGTCTCCATTTGCTACCAGTGTTCCCACTCGCCCTTGCCCACTGTTGGTTTGTCTTCTGTGCAGTGCAGATTTCTTTGGATCTCTCTAACCTTCCATCCAGGCATATCCTGCCCACCTGCTGCCCTGGCCATCTCCTCTGCTCGCTGTCCCCTGACAGGGTGATTGCAAGTGGCCAGGGCCAGTGAACCCCTGCTAGACAGGGGAGGGGACCAGCATGGAGGGGGTTGGAATAAGTTGCTTATCATAGTTACTCTGGAAAAGATTAGCCAGAGAGACCAGGGAGAGATAAGCTTGCAATGCTTTAACATCGTTAGTGAGCAGTAACCAGGCATTATTATTAGCTCAGAAGATATTGCGGGCACAGGGGGAGGTGTAATCTGGTTAGAGCCCAGGAACTACCCAAATGGTGAGTTGGGATGAAAAAAGGAGAGGACCCCTCCCACATTTCTGCAGGAGGTGAGAAGAAGGAGCACACTGAGGAGCTGCTGGCCTGTGGGCACCCCCAGGATCCGGTTTCAGAGCTGTCTCGCTGCCGGTTTTCCATGTGGGACGTGGTGACACATCCCCGTCCCCGCGTGCTCCCTGCGATGCTCAGGGACACACTTCTGCATTGCCCCAGCAGCAGCCCGGCTCCTCTCGCCCTCCCGGCCAGGGCTCCCATTGGCAGGTCTGCAGAGGGATTATATTTAGAAGAAAAGGAAGAGAGGTGGTGATAAAGAGGCCCCTGTTATCTCCCCGCATGCCGAGTGGGGCTGCAGCTGGGTCCTGGCGCTTGGGACCCGGGAAATGATTTGGGAAGAAGCTGCTGGTGGGTGAGTAAGAGCGAAGAGAACAGCCCAGCATTGTCCCTCCCGTCCCTGGTGCAATTAACTGGAAAACAAGACGAGGAAAAACAAGCCAAGAGCTCGCCCACGGGGCAGTACCCAGCTCGGTGGGGTGAGCCTGTGTCCGCACCCCCCAGGAGCTGCTCCATGCTCTGCACCACGCTCTGTTCCGTTTCTTGGTCGCTTGCAGGAGAAGCAGCTCTGCCTTTCCTTGCTGGGAGCTTTGCTGACCATTCGGGACCACGGGACAGTGAGGATTTTTGCTGGCACAGAACTGCCGTGCCAGTGGCACCCTGGGCTGGCAGCACCCAAAGAGAAAGGAAACAGCAGGAAGCGCCCGTTGAGGCTGCGGTGGCGTTTGCGGCCATGCCCTGGAGGAGGAACGGCCACTGCCTGTGCCAGGGGTAGGAAGTGGTGGGGTGGGAGGAGCCGCGGTTGAGAAGTCACCCACCCGCACCCACGGGGGACAAGGTTGGTGAGTGACCGGTGCTGCCAGAAGACCCTTCCTCAGGAGCCGGGAGGAGCTGCTGCTTTGCCAGGTCCCAGTGTTGCCCGTCCCGGGCTCTGGTGATGGAGAGGAGATATCTCTCCAGGGAGAAGCGGCGGCTGAGCGCCTGCCTGGTGTGCCGGATGTGCTGCATCGGTTGGTACCCACCATCCTCCACCCCCATCCAGCCTCTAACCAGCCCCCACCGTGCTGCCAGCATCAGGGGATGGCTTGAGCTTTATCTGCCCTGAATTTGTGCCAGGGATGGGAAGGGATTTGGTACAGTTGCTCTTGTGGGGGGGTTGGAATAAGGAAAAGTCCCTAAAAACACGTGGGGGTGACGTGGCTTCCGATGGCAGGCGGTGGCTGGCGGTGCCAGGTGGGAGCACCATGGCTGTGCCAAAGCTGGAGTCTGGCAAGGTGGGGGTGAGAGTGAGCGTGGCTGTGGCTTGTCTGGGGGTGGTTTTCAGGATGTGGTTATGAGGCTCAGGTGTGGATGGAGCAGGATGGAGGGGAGTTGTGGAAAGCATCCCCAACACCATGCTGATGATGTGCCACCTGTTCTACTGGGTGTCAGAGGGGTGTTAAATGGTGCCTTGAAATCCTGAGGTGTGCAGGGGTCTTTCTGAGAGCCCCCAGGGCCACAGCTGCTTGAGCAGCACAAGGACCGCAGGAAGGAGCCATGGGGCCATCCAGGCAGGACACAGAGTGTGTCTGGGCAGCCTGAGCTGAGGGATATTGTTTTTTTCCCTTTTCATTGATTTTTGTCTTAAAATCAAAGCGAGAGGTGCTTCTGTCTGGTGGAACATGGCATTGAAGGGTTGTCTTGGGTTAGTGGGTTTTGTCCTTTGTCACTTTATCTCAGGGATTCCCTGGGCTGGCTGGGGCAGTGCTCAGAAGGTTTGGAGTTGCATACTGTGGGTCAGGACCGAGGCACTTTCCTCTAAGATGATGTTATAAACCAGGAGATCCCATTTGGCTCAGGCTGTCAGGATTTCACTGAACCCTCCTCACTGCCCAGGCACAGGGAGGCAGGGACCCACACTGCATCCCAGGGGACCCTCCAGCGTGGGGATCCTGTCCCATGCCCTCTTCTTTCCCACCTGAGTTTCACATGATGTTATTTTATGCACTCAAGAGTCTGCCAACAGCTCTCCCCGTTCCACATTTCTTCTTGGCACCACCGGCAGTCTCCCATTTCACTATCCCATAGAACTGGTGGACACTCCTGCTGCTCCCCAAGGACTCGGACTCCCCAGGGACAGGACCCACTTTATCACTCTGTCCCATGGGTGCTTGGACCTCCCAGCATCTGACCAGAGTGCCCTTGGCTGAGCCATGGGACGGAAATAAACGTTAAATCCAGACAATCCAATGAACCAAAAATACAAGGGTAGAATAAGCTGCTAATTGTCCGCACTGCTGGTGCCCAGTGGGGGCCTGCTCCTGGAAGTGGCAGGGGAGGGGGACACCCCCCTAAAGCAAGGGGGCTCAGGCAATCCCCACCCACCTCCCTGTGCTGCCTTCCCAAGGGGATGAGGGTATGTGGGCTGGGGTGACACATTTTGGGGGTTCATTTATTGCTGCCAGCTGTGGCTATACCCATCCCAATCATCTGTGGTGCTTTTATTTAAATGAAACTCTTTATCCCCAGAAAAATCCATTGTATCTTGTTCTTTTTCTTGGATGCTCGTGTGTCCCTCCCTGAGTGAGGCATCGGAGCCACAGGAATGGCCCCGTCCTGCCCCAACCCAGTACTAAGAAGCCTCTGTTCCCCTGTGTGGCTGCAGGATCTGGCCAGTGGTCCTGGCACTGGCAATGATCCCTCTGTCTCTTCCCCTCATTTCAAAGTTATTTGAGTTTCTGCATGAGAAACACTGACCCAGAGATGCCTTTGTCTTCTCTTGACAGATGAACGGGACAGAGTCCAAAAGAAAACCTTCACTAAATGGGTCAATAAACACTTGATGAAGGTAAGAGTTGTGTATTTTATTATCAAGCCTGCTAAATGATAATCTATCTGTCCATTCTGGCTCCAAATTGGCAGATAAATGTCTTAAAAAAATATATCTCTGTTGTTTTTTGGTTTTGTCTGGGAATTTTTGCACTGGATTCGAGCATTCATATACAACTGCACTCAGAAGTGGTTGTGGTGGAAATGGTCTGGTGCCTTTGGAGGGCACTGTAGCATCACCACACAGCCCTTGTCACCTTGTCATTACATCTCCCTCCTCAGCACCCAGCTCTTGCTTTAGCACCAGGCTTCCTCATCCTGCTGCCCATCCATGAGGGGATCAAAGGATTTTTATTTTTTTTTTTGGCATTTGAGGGTTGTCCCTGCATCAAGAAAAGCCCAAAAGTATGTGAAGGGAGATGCTTGGAGCTGCAGATAGCAAGCAGCCTCCACCTTTTGTTTAATGCCAAGTGTTCTTTAATTCTCCATTTGTAAAAAAAAAAAAGGAAAAGCAAAAGTCTTAAGTCCTTTGGGCATCAGATGTCACAGCTGTATTTTCCTGACAGCTTTGCAAACTTCTGCGTCAAGCTTTTGGCTACTTTCTAAATCTTACAGAGGAGAGGAAAGAAAGAATAATCTTTTAGTGGGAAAACATCTGGGAATTCCCAGTCCAGTAAAACCCCAGGGTAAGGTCTGGGCGTGCAGGGAAAACGTCTGTGAATGCTCAGCCTACAGAAAGCTCCTCTGCTCCCAGCTGGAAGCTGTTTCAGGAGACTTAAGGTATAGCATAAGGAATTAAACCACTGCTTCAGGACTGAGCTGCCCTTTCTGCAGTGCTCTGCCTGCAGCCTTACAGGATTGCCTGGAGTATGGATGGTTTAATAGTTTGATTTCATGCATTAAAAAAAATTGGCAGCAGCTTCTACCAGGTCGTCTAGGCAATAGGAAGCTGCTTTCTTGGGGATAGTTTCTGGAATAACCATTTGAAATGGGACGTGGCTGGGAGGGACATATAAGTTGGTGGGTGCCTCTGCCTTCCTCCTCCCTCCAAGCTCTGGCAGAGAGCAGATCTGAGGGTTTGTCCTCCCTGGCTCTCACAGGTGCGCAAGCACATCAATGACCTCTATGAAGATTTGCGAGATGGCCACACCTCATCTCCCTCCCTGGAAGTGCTGTCGGGAGTGAAGCTGGTAAGTGTGTATCCTCCTCCCCCCCTGAGCCCCTTCCCTCCTGCCCTGCTCCCCTCCCAGCCATCTCCTGTCATTTCTTATGCCATAGTTTTGTATTCAATGTCTGTCATTGGTTTTTTTTGTTTTTTTACTGTTATTATTTATTATTATTATTGTTATTATTATGTCTTTATTTCACTCAAACCTGTGTTCCCCAGGCTGGTCTCTTGATAACACCCAAATGTGGGATTGCAGCAGCTGGCTGATGGTGCCCTGGCTACACCCCCTTTTTTCTGGAGGCTCAGACACCTTTAGCTTCTAGATTTGGTTCCATATTTAAAAATACTATTCACTATTTAAATAGTAACACTATTAAAATAACAGTGGTTTTTGACTAAAAACTCCTTCTGTGACAGAGTGCCCAGCCCTTTAGATCAATGAGCTGGGTTTGAGCAATCAGTGAGTGCGAACATTTTCTTATGCCTTCAGCATTGTAGAGTCCCCCTCCTTCCTTCTCCTTCTTCTCCTCCTCCTCAGACTGCCACATTCCCTCAGCTCTGGGATGCTCCCGATGGCTGTGACAGGGTAGCACAGCAGAAATTATTTTGACTTTCCCGTAAAATAGTCTCTGGACAAAGATCTCCAAACTTCTTCTGTATTCTGAGCTGCCACATCAGTTTTTTGTGGGGGCTGAAAAATTGATCGAGCTCTTTGTGATCCAGACAGCTTCCTCTGCTTTCCTTTTTCCATTTTCCTTTTTCCTTTTTTCCTTTTTCCATTTTCCTTTTTCCATTTTCCTTTTCCTCTCCTTTCCTCTCCTTTCCTCTCCTTTCCTCTCCTTTCCTCTCCTTTCCTCTCCTTTCCTCTCCTTTCCTCTCCTTTCCTCTCCTTTCCTCTCCTTTCTTTCTCCTTTCCTCTCCTTTCCTCTCTTTTTCCTCTCCTTTTCCTCTCCTTTTCCTCTCCTTTTCCTCTCCTTTTCCTCTCTTCTCCTCTCCTTCTCCTCTCCTTCTCCTCTCCTTCTCCTCTCCTTCTCCTCTCCTTCTCCTCTCCTTCTCCTCTCCTTCTCCTCTCCTTCTCCTCTCCTTCTCCTCTCCCTCTCCTCTCCCTCTCCTCTCCCTCTCCTCTCCTCTCCCTCTCCTCTCCCTCTCCCTCTCCTCTCCCTCCCCCTCTCCCTCTCCTCTCCCTCTCCCTCTCCCTCTCCCTCTCCCTCCCCCTCTCCCTCTCCCTCTCCCTCTCCCTCTCCCTCTCCCTCTCCCTCTCCCTCTCCCTCTCCCTCTCCCTCTCCCTCTCCTCTCCCTCTCCTCTCCCTCTCCCTCTCCCTCTCCTCTCCCTCTCCTCTCCTCTCCCTCTCCTCTCCTCTCCTCTCCTCTCCCTCTCCTCTCCTCTCCTCTCCTCTCCTCTCCTCTCCTCTCCTCTCCTCTCCTCTCCTCTCCTCTCCTCTCCTCTCCTCTCCTCTCCTCTCCTCTCCTCTCCTCTCCTCTCCTCTCCTCCTCCTCTCCTCTCCCTCCTCTCCTCTCCTCTCCATTTCAAAGCCAGGGCGGAGGGGGAGGAAGGGCATTAATTCCCAGATGTGAGCCAGGGCTCCAGCAATCTCGCTCCCTGGCTCTTTACTTTTCACTTGTCCCCGGGTTGTTGCATTTTTGGTTTCCATTCTGTCTCCCTGTTGTGTCACCCCCCCCTCGCTGCTCTCCCTGCCCTCCTGGTTAGCAAATAGAGCCTCCAGCTCAGCGGAGCCTTCGCCTGGTGAGAGCGCCGGGCTGGTGCCGTGCAAGCAGCGAGGAGCATGAGGAGGAAGGATGATGATGATGAAGAAGTAGGTCCCAGCCACAGCAGAACCGTGGCAGACACCTCAGTGCTGGCAGACAGTCCGGTGCAGCCCAGTGTCCCCTCGATTTCAAGTGTTGGATTTGGTTTGGTTTTTGGTTTTTATGGCTAAACCCCACTCTGCTTGCCCCCAAGGAGACAGCTGGTGCCAACATCCCTGGTTTGGGGCTGTCACCTGGATCATCTGAGCGTGCACTGAGGTGTCGGGCGGCAGTCAGGGCATGCCACCACCTGGTGTGACAGCATGTGTCCCCTCCACCGGGGTGGGAAGGGACAGGGATGGGTTCTGCACGCTGCTCCCAGCCGGGCCCCCCAGGGCTGCTCACCTCGCACTGCATGGACAGGCTCTGGGCACAGCACCTTCTGTGGGGCTGGTGCCACCATGGGGTCCAGAACACGACTTATGACCCTGTGCATGTGAGTGGAGGTGGGAGTGAGCCAACACCAAAAACCTTGCTCAGGTGTAAGAGAAGGGATGTCCCTCATCCCTCTCGCTCTGGGTGACAGTTCCCTTGTGCATGGTGTTACCTCCCTCCAGGAGGAGCTGGGCTGTAGCACTGGGGCAGCTCTTCCCCATTGGGCTGGGGAAAGAAGGTGACTTGGAGGACTTGGGGTGTCCTCACAGGTCAGAGCATCCTGGTGATGCCTTGTATTGAGGCTGAGATCAGGATTTGGGCATCTATCCTTTCCCTTCTGGTGATTCAGAGCAGACCCAGCATCCTGTACCACCCACAGCTCAGCCACCAGGTACCTGAGACCCCCACCCTGCCGCAGCAGTGATGGGCACAGCCCTGGGCATCTCCTCTGCCCCCCTCCCCTAGGGTTCAGACCTGATACCTGGAGCAGCAGCCCCTGCCCACACATGGAGGAGCTGAGCCAGGTCTTCAAGGGCTGATGCTGAGGTCAGGGCTTCTCTAGCATCAGTGGTGACCTCCAACTGGTCACTGCCCAGGTCTTCTTCATGTCCTGCAGTGGAGCAGATCTGCTCTGCCCCCAAATGGATGGGTCAGACTCTCTCCCACTTGGGTAACTCTCTCTTTGCTCAGCCCAGCTTGTCTGGCTGCTCATGAAGAGAGGCAGATCCCTCCCTGAGATCTAGAGGCTGAGCCAGGCTTGTCAGCAGCCATGCAGAGCCTGGTGCAGACCCAGAAGGGTCTGGTGGCACTTAGAGCAGGTCTAGATCTCAGGAGCTTTCCACCTCCATACTCCACTGTGGGCTTTTGCCGTCTGTCATCGGAATTGTGCATAGCAATGACTTGATTTGCCTCCTGAGCAAGAATCATGAAGTCACAGACTGGTTTGGGTGTGAAAGGACCTTAAAGCTCATCAAGTCCCAGCCCTGTCATGAGCAGGGACTCCTCCCACCAGCCAGGTTTCTCTAAGCCCCTTCCAACCTTCAACACTGCCAGGGATGGGGCAGCCACAGCTTCTTGGGGCAACCTGGGCCAGGGGCTCAGCACCCTCACAATGGAAGGTAGAGCAGGGACCATGGAGTCCAGGGAGGTCCCAGCAGCATGCTGAGCCTGGGGGGCAGCTCCTGGGGCATGCAGAGCAGGGGGGGATGGACAGCAGGAGCTGTGCATGCGGGGTGCTGCCAGCCCAGCCTGACAAGCCTGACCTGAACCTGCTGCTTCTGTCTTGCAGCCGCGGGAGAAGGGGCGGATGCGTTTCCACCGCCTGCAGAACGTGCAGATTGCCCTGGATTTCCTGAAGCAGCGACAGGTAAGGGCTGGTTTCACCTCAGCCCCAAGCAGAGCTGGAGAATTTGGGGTCTTTCTCCTGGTCAGTGCATGGGAATGGTGTTGAGAAGCAAGTTGTCAGGGCGCACATGTCCCCGAGGGTGCCAGTTGAGGGTGGCTGCCAGGGGACTTTTGTCCCGTCAGCGTTGGTGTGCTCTCAGAACCCCCCATACAGCACAAAAATGAGTATCAACATGAAGGATCAGAGTCCAGTTCTGGGAAGGGGTCACAGAGTCACTTCTGTGCCCCAGGAGCCTCACCTGGGGATCCCCAGCAGATCCCAGTGGCTGTGGCATGCCTGTGTCTTTCCAGTTGGGGACCTCTTTGTGCAGTGTCACCCCTCAGGGTGGCATCTCGGATGTATTGTCCTCTGGGGCAGTATCACCCTATGTTTTTTCGAAGCTTCTGTGGGCTTTTGGGAGGTGCTAGTCCTGTGCAGCTGGCGGGGCCTTGGCATCCTCCACCCCCTCAGGCAAGATCCAGCAGAGCAGAGACTTGATGGCTCTGCTGGTGAAACCCTCGCAGCCCCGGGGCTGGGTGTCCTGTTCTGCTTGTTGGGTCAGGTCTCTTCTCCCTGATGCTCCTCAGATACCTCAAGATGATGATAAATGGTACCAGTTCATGCTGAAGCAGATTTTTCTCACTCTGCTGGCCTGAGGGCACTGAATAAATTTGAGCACGTGCCCCATTCCAGGGTGGATGAGCTGCTTCCAGCCCCTCCTCTCCTCCCCAAACCCTTGATAGAGACATTTTTGCCAGAGGCTTCCCAGAGCTTGTTTCTCTGCTTGGATGAAGCAGCTTTTCCTTTGAAGTGTGATGGCCTGGTGACAGTGGCTTTGCTGGGACATCTTACCCTAGATGTTCCTGCAAGGGATTGTGGGGCCCCATGGGGAGCAGAGATATCCCTGTGAAAGAGGCCACTGAGGAGAAGAGCCCAAAAGACGTGGACAGCTTGTAGGAAAGTGGCTGCAAGGAGGGCAGGAGCCCTGGTCTGCATCCACTGGAATCACCAAGGCCTGGTGATCACCAAAGCTCTGGGTGCTGCAGGCATCTCCATGGGTTAAGGGACCGCAGATGCATTTAAACCACCCTTGGAACCAGGAGGGAGCAGCTCTGGGACTGTCTGGGACCAGAGTCTTCCAGGAGGGAGGGTTTTGGTGGGTGCTGGACCCCCAGCCAGGGCAGCTCTGGGGTTTTGGAGGTTTTTTTTTTAGGGCTGATTGATCAGCACTTGGTTTAGAACCCAGGAGAGAGTAATAAAGCTCGGCTGTCCTCTTCTAACCATGCTTTGTGGTCTGTAGCTGTTAAAATTATGCACCCAGTGCTTGGGGTTTCAGGGAGAGGCACTTCTCCATGCGAGCTGAAAGCAAGCAGCTAATTGCTGGGAAGGCACTTCTAGATGGAGAGTGAAAAATCCTGCCTGCCCCCAGCAGGACCACAGCCTGGCCTGGCTGCCCTTCAGGTGGTGTTGGGGTCTTGTGTGTTCTGCTGCCCTCCAGGGTGTTTGAAGCGTCCCTGGGGACAGGGGACAGGGTGAGCTGTGACCCTGTGTCTTCTCTTTCAGGTGAAACTGGTGAACATCCGTAACGATGACATTACAGACGGCAATCCCAAGCTCACCCGGGGCTCATCTGGACCATCATCCTCCACTTCCAGGTAGGTCATGAGAAGATTTTTGCTGAAGGCCACGTGGAGGGTGGTGGGACCGCATTGTCTCTTGGGGGCCCAGTGGCTGTGTGGGTGTGTGTATGTTGGTGGCTGCCATGTGGAGCAGTCTGGAGGACTGGCCACACGTTGCAGTGTCCTAGAGACCTGTGTGGGAGAACAGCAACACCCTTTGCTCAGCATTTACATAATTAAAGCACTAATGATGGGTTGTGTGCCGTGACCTCCCTGGTTGGCACCGGCTTGTTGGCCGGTGGCTGTTTGCTCAGCTGGAAGCCTTTGGAGGAGAAGAACAAGTTTGGAGGGGCCCGTGTGGGGCTGTTATCCTGAGGTGCTCCCAGCCCTTTGGGTGGTTGGTGCAGCCATGGGATCTTTTTTTGAGAATGGAAAATGTTGGCTCTGTGACAGTGGTTCAAGACACAAGGGCTGGGAGAAGCTGTGACCCAGCTGGGGGGACACTCAGGGTCATCTCTGGCAATCATGTTCTATAGATGCCTCGTGCAAAACGGGGTCTGGGGTCTTTAAGAGCCTCAAACTATCTGATTGTAGCTTTTGGGGGAACTGTGCTGAACACATGGGGCTTGCTTGGTGGTATTGTTAGTGATGTGGCATTCACTCTAGGCCCTTCTGCATCCAGGCTTTGTGCTGGCATCTTTCAGAGGACTCTGGTGCTGGCCAGGAGACCTTGTAAGGCAGTGTTTCATTTTTGGGAGGATGAGTGGGCAATGCCTCAGGGAGCTGTCACTTCACCTGGGCCACACATCATTCCCTGTGCCACAAACAAGCTGACCCCATGCACTGGGCAAGGCCCTCCTGACCTGTATCTCTCAGGAAGAGGCTTTTGGGAGGAGGATGGGGATAAATGGGATGTAAAGCTGCTGATGAGGCGCTCAGCAGGGTTTTGGCCCTGGAAGCAGCCTGGGTCAAGCAGGGTCTGGGATGTTGATGAGTCACTGTCAGCTCTGGTAGGGCCATGGCTGGTGGCATCCTGTCCCTGTTGTCCTTGAGGTGGCCTTGCCCTGATGCAGGAGACCAGAGAGGGGATCAAGGAGGAGCTCTTGGACTCCCAGCTGGGAGGGACACTGCCACCCTGCCCTGGGGGACAGGGTTGGATGACAAGGGGGCCCCACAGGAGCAGGGCTGGTGCTGGCCAGCCTGCGTGTCCCCTTCCCCGCCTGCCGCTAAAGGGATTTTTTCTGGGGTTGTAGCTCCATTGTGAACCTCTTAATCTCCTGCTACTGCTGCCCGGGGGCAGGCGGCTGGGAGAGCTGGGCGGAGGGGCTCGGGGTGGGCTGGTACCCCTGCTCCCTGTTTCTGTCTTGTCCCTGCTTTTTGGTGTGTTTTATCCTTCCTCTGGTCCCCCTGAGCTGGCAAGAAAAGGCAGGATGCTGCGTGTTCCTCACCCCCCCCGCCCTCGGCGGCTATGGGGGCAGGACGTGGGGCAACGGGGCCAGGATGTGGGGCAATGGGGGCAAGTTGTGGGTCTGGCAGCATCAGCATTGGTTGCTGTCGTCTTTGGGACCCCATGACTGCAGCTTCCCGGAGCCATGCCAGCTCCCTGGGGCACCTTGGGCTGACCCTCCCTGTGTCGCCAGCGGGGAGAGCTGGAACAGGAGGTTGGGCACATGGGCCACTCTGGACTTTTAGCATTAAGAATTTAGGAGCAAACCTCCCGAATCAGAGAGAACCATCCCTACAGGAGGCCAGTGTGGCGGCTCCAGCCCCACTGGCGTGTCTGCGGAGCCGCTCTGACTCCTCCCTGCTTTTTTTTTTTTTCCCATTATTTTCCACCCTTCCTTTATCTTACCTTTTGCCAACCTTTCCCTGGGTTTTCTGGTTTTTAATCCATCCTTCCTCCTCAGCCTCTCCCGTTTTCCCCCCTGATTCCTGCTCCTGTTTGTGTTGGCGAGGGCCGTGCTCCAATTACCTCATATTTGGAGAGAAGGATGCCGCAGCCAATCCCCGCTCCCTCTGCTTTTAGGTCAAAGTGATTTTCTGAACTGCAAGTGAGATGCTTTGAATTTGTCTTCTCCCAGCGCCCAGGCTGTAAAGGATGGCTGTCTGGAGCGTCGGCGGTGACGGAGGGGCTGGCAAGGGGAGGGAAAGGCAATCAGGGACAGTCCCTGGCACGGCGTAGGGTGGGTGTTGGATTCCCATGAAGCCCAGCTTGGATTTTATTCGGAAGCCGGCGACTCACGTTGCAGCCCTCCTGCCGGCGTTCTGGAGGAGATGGGGAATTCTCTGGGCTGTGTTAAAGAGCCGAAGGAAAAAGCTGCGGGCAAGGCACCCCTGTCTCCCAAAAAAGAGTCCGCTTTAAACGCAAGTGGAGAGGGAAAAGGAAAGCCATGCAGAGGCAGCCCCGCAGGAGGAGCTGCCAGCCCTGGGTTGAGGATGAGGAGGTGCTGAAGAAGTCAGAGGCAGCCTCTGGCAGGAGGGAGGAGAGGACCCCGCCGGGAGGCCGGCCACGGCGCTGAAGACCCCAACCCATTGGCTCTGCCCCCCGGGCTCATCGTGCAGGTGAAGCAGCGTTTCCAAGGGGAGGTGCAGAAAGCTCGGCTGGTGCTGGAGCCACGGCGGTGGCTGCTGCGGGCAGGGCTGCCCTGGAGGAAGGCACCACCGTCATTGCCCGCCTGCTGGACAACCCAGCTGAGAGGGACTGCGAGAAGGCGGTGAGCCGGCTGGTCCAGCTGCAGAGGAGCGGGACCGGCTGCTGCCGAGCCGTGCTGCTGCCCCTGCACGGGAGGGACACTGATGGCCCTGCCCAGCCCATCCTGTTCCCGGCCAGTGAGCTGTGGAAGAGCCAGGAGCTGGGGACCGGCAGCTCCCTGGATGCCTGGAGAAAAGGAGGCAGCAATGACCCCACCTCCAGCATCGCCTGGAACCTGCTCCTCTGCGGCAGAGGCGGGCACCATTTCGGAGCTGTCTACGCCATCTCCCCATGGTGGATCAGCTGGAAAACCCCGGTGTGGGGAGAACCTCAGGGCTGTCATCGTCGCGGGCCAGGGAGGGAGATGGGCACGGACTGCTAGCCTCTTGTAGCCCGTCCCTCCATCAGCGCTGCCCACAGCTCCTCGGGGTACGGCAGCGACCCAGCACGCCGGCCAGCCAAGGGCAATGGAGCTTGGGAGGACCACGGCATCTCCCTCTGAAGGTGGCCACAGGCTCACTGCAGAGGGCCAGGCATGGAGGGGAGCTCGGGGACAGCTGGAGGAATGGTCAGTGTCTATGTGCATCCTCGCCCCCTTTTTGGAGGCGGGGTGGGAGAAGCTGGTTTAGTTGAATCCCAGGTGGCTGGAGGTCCCTGGGGATGGTCACCTTGGCGAGGTACAACCTTCTGCTGAGTGTGGGCCAGGAGGACTCTGGTGCTGAAAACTCCTGAAGCCTTTTCCTCTCTGAGCATCCCAGGAAGGACTGGACCTGTCCTGTCCTCTGCTCCAGGCACGGGTGACCAGAGAGCAGCTGGGTGTGACTGATGCTGTTGCTTTTGCTGTTTGCAGCCGCTTGCTGTCCAACGGTGACACATGTGGCCCAGGTGTGAGTTTGGGGTGTCTCCTCCTTGCTCTTAGATCCCAAATGGGTGGCAGTTGGGGGACATGGAGATGCAGGGGCTCTGCCTGTTCCCAGGGGGCTCTGAGAGGAAGTGGAGAGGATTATGGTGGGCTTTGGAGCCCCTCATTGCTGTTTGGAGGTCGCTTTTTGGGGGTTACAAGGCAGGCTGAAGGCACCTGTGGGTTTGGCCAAGTTCTGCACACCCAGGACAAGTGTGTGGGTGGAGAGGCAGGAAGGGAGCTGTGGCCCCCCCCGATCTTTTCTGGGGTTGGACCAGTGTCATAGCCACCACCTGGACTTCGGCATTGTGCCACCCGGTTGCTTGATGCTTGAAGGTTGGAGCTGGAGCTGGAAGGGTTTGGAAGGGGCTGGGCCCCAAGTTCCACAAATTTCCCCTCTCTTCTTGCTGGTGCCCTCCCTAAATCTTTGTCCTGACACAGACATGTGAAGAAAGGAGGGTGGAGCTGGTGCTGCATCCTGCACCTCCAGCAGCAGCATCTCTAAGAGGGTCTCCTGCAAGGACACCCTCAGGGAGATGCCCAGTGGTCAGAGAACCACAGTGCCATGTGAACGATTAAAAGGAATTGTCTAAGCTGGGGGCCACGAGGAGCTCCCTGATGGGCAGTGGCACTGGGGAGCTCAGGTGGGGGCATTGCCCATGGGTGGATTTGCAAAAGGTTTCATCCTGCCTCTGAATTAAGAGCTGCTGGGTGATCAGTAAGGGGGTGCTGGGCAGGCTGGAGGTTTGTGGTCCCATGCTGCAAATGTCCCATCCCACTGCTTGCCTGGCCACCGCCCTCCCCCTGGCTCTGCCTCTGGGTGCCGCTGTCCTTAAGGAAACCCATCTGTGGGGCTGGAGGAGTTAAAGGCAGTGCTGGTGGTGTGGCAGCAGCTGACAAAGAGCAGTTTTGTGTGTGATGAGCGTGTCAGGCTGGGGGAGAGGGAGGTGAGCTGCAGCATACCAATTACACCCAATCCTCTCGCCGGGCTGTGCCATGCCGACAGCATCCTCTGTCCTCCCCGCGGCGGGAGCGGCCGCATGGCTCTGGTCCCGCAGGTCTTGGCCTGCTGCCTGGCTGGCAGCTGGGACCTGTGTAACACCAGAGCCCAGCTGGGTGGATTTCATGGGAATAAAGGCAACTGGGTGTTTCCGTGGTGGGTGGGGCTGGGTGCTGGCACACCTTCTCCCTGCGCTGCCGGCAGGAGTGATCCAGGGAGCAGCCAGCCCGCCTTGCCTTGCAGGGCTCATATCCCCCCTCCTTGCCCCCTTTTGTCTGCTCTTTAATTAAGGGGAGGTAATTGGACTAATTGGGGAGCTGGGGGAGAATGGGGGAGGCGGCAGCCCTGCCCAGTCTGTGGGGACACGTGTGTTTCATCATGTGCCAGTCTGGGATTTGCAGCCAGCCCCGTGTGTCTGCTGGAGAGGGGTCTGGGACTGGGGGGCCCTTTTGCTGGGGAAGTAGGGTCACAGCACCCCTGGCATAGCAAAGCAGAGAGGGACACAACAGCCTTCTTCCCCATCCTTCCCTTTGGCCAGGGATGGAGCCGGTGGGTCCCTCTCCCAGCAGATCACCTGGATGCATATGATCTGCCCCAGCTCTGTTTCCCAGTTTTCAACTCGGTATTTTTTTATGTGATGCTCCAAGTGGAGTATCCCCCACCATGCCAGCAACCCTGGTGAGGGATGGCATCAGTGGTCACCTCTTGGGTGCTCCCTCCTCTTGGTGGATGCTGCTGGATGGAGCCAACCTTTCACACATGAGCCAAGGGTGTCCAAGCATGCTGGGGCTCCTCATGGTGGGTGCCATCCTCTGCCTGTCATGGTAGCCACCTGTTTCCTCCTGCCCATCCTCGTAGCAGCCAGATTTTGGACAAGCTGACAGCAACTGGATGTGTCTTGTGTCATCCCTCATGCCTCTGTGGGTTTCGCTGATTCCTTACAGATCTCTGACATCTACATCAGTGGGGAGTCAGGGGATATGTCAGCCAAGGAGAAGCTGCTCCTGTGGACACAGAAGGTGACAGCGGGTTACATTGGTGTCAAATGCACCAACTTCTCCTCATGCTGGAGCGATGGGAAGATGTTCAATGCACTCATCCACAGATACAGGTAGGCAGGAGGAAGCAGTGGAGAACATCATCTGTGTGGGAGGAAGGGCTGGGGGCCCCTGCCTGCTGTTGTGGTTGGTGGTGGCTGGAAGTGCTCAGAGATACAGGCAAAGCTCACAGGGAGCAAAGGAAATCATCAATTTTGACCTGGAAGTCATCCCTTCCTCCAGCTGGCTCGGGGGTAGGTGCTTGGAAGGGGCAATAGATACATCAGGGTGCAAGAAAGAACGCTCTGCCCCGGGCACCTTGTGATGTTTGCCAAAATTCTGACTCTGGCATGTGTCTTACAGGCCAGATCTGGTGGATATGGAGAGGGTGGCAGATCCAGAGTAACCGGGAGAACCTGGAGCAGGCCTTTGAGATTGCTGAGCGGCTGGGAGTGACACGGCTGCTGGATGCTGAAGGTGGGTGGCCAGGGCAAGGGACTGCTCTAGGGTGATGGCCACCACTCTATCTGCTCCTGTTTCTTCACTGACTCTCTGCTTCTCCCTTGTCAGATGTGGATGTCCCCTCTCCAGATGAGAAATCAGTGATAACTTTATGTGTCTTCTATCTACGATGCCTTTCCCAAAGTCCCCGAGGGAGGAGAAGGGATTAGTGCCATCGTAAGCATCGCTGCGGGTTGGGAGGCTGGGACAGGCAGCTGGGAGGCAGCTGGTTGTTGTGGGAAGGGTTTGACAGATCCTCATCCATCGTAGCAGATAGACAAAGGATGAATGAGGTGTGGGGAGAGGAAGAAGCTTCCCAATTAGTGTGTCTGCCCTGTGACACACTGGTGTGTCTGGAAAGCTACAATGTTCTCCAGGTTGGTCAAGCATTGGAACAGGCTTCCCGGGGAAGTGGTGGAGTCACCATCCCTGGAAGTGTTCAAAAAAACTTGTAGATGTGGCACTTAAGGACATGATTGAATTGGTATTGTGGTGTTGAGTCGATGGTTGGACTTGGTGATCTTAGAGCTCTTTTCCAACCTTAATGATTCTGTCATTATACTCTGGGTTTTGAGCTTGTGGAAAAGCTGAACTGGTTTCCAGACAGCAGCTTTCAAGGAGAATACTCTTCCTCCTTCTTCTTCCTGGGATGGCATCACAGCAGGGAGACACAGGGAGGTCCAACCCATAGCTGTTATGGTGGCACCTCAATTCCCTCCAGACTCTGTCTCTCCCCCATGGGGACCTGCCCTCCAGTGGTGCTCTGCAAGGATGCTCTTGCCTTGCAGGAGGTGGATTCGAGGTGGCTGGAGTACCAGAGCCGGGTGGAGTCCCTCATCTCATGGATCAAGCAGCACACAATACTCATGTCAGACAAATCTTTTCCCCAGAACCCTGTAGAGTTAAAGGTAGGTCCTGGATGAGGTCCATCTGCAGTGTCCCATGTGCTCAGTGCCGAGAGCTAGGTGGTGGCACTCCCCAGGGTGGTTTCTGATGAACTTTTATTATCCCAGGCACTTTATAACCAATACATACACTTCAAAGAAACTGAAATCCCAACGAAAGAGCAGGAAAAAGGACAGATAGAGGAGCTCTACAAATTGTTAGAGGTGAGTATCAGCATGGGGACCTGGAGGCTTCTAGCTGGGGGTGTTGTGCTTGTCACAAAACCGAAGTGTGCTCCAGATTTATTCTGGAATGGAGAAGTGGAAATAACCCTCAGGGTAAAAGAAGTGGCAAGGAGCACACTGTAGGAGTGGAGGCAGAGCTGTAGCCCCACTTTCCTTGCTGGAGTTTCTCTTTCTACCCAGCTGGAGGAGAAGGTAGGCCATGCCATCCTGTTGGTGTTTTTCACAGGTCTGGATTGAATTTGGACGCATCAAGTTGCCCCAGGGCTACCACCCCAACAACGTGGAGGAGGAGTGGGGCAAGCTCATCATCGAGATGCTGGAGCATGAGAAGCTCCTGCGGCCAGCAGTGAGAGGTGAGTGGGGGGGATGTCCCCTGCTCCCCTGCCCAGGGCTGGACAGCCCAAAGCCCCTCTCTCATCATTCCTATTTCTTTTCTCTTACCAGGCTGGAATTGCTGCTAACAAATCGCTAACAAAATCCAGATGGTGCTCTGAGCTGTGAAGAAAAACTCACTTTGGCCAAGAACACACTGCAGGCTGTGAGTCCCAGGGGTTATTTTCCCCTGATGTTTTAATTTGTTTTCTTTTGTTTGTTTTCTTGCCTTTTCTTTTATGCCCCCACTCTGCCCCTCTCTTCTGTGTGGGTCAATGAGTTCCCCTGGACAATTTTGGACCTCTGCTGACATTGAGCCCATCCTGGGAGGGCTACAGGGGCAGTGAGGGTCACATGGTGATCTGCAGCATGAGGACCTTGGGAACAGAGAGGCCCTGCCCCACTGCCATGGGGATGCAGCTAGAGAGGCTGGACATCTGTGGAGCTGCTGGCTTGGAGGAGAGTTGCAGTTCTGGGGAAGATGGTTGAGTAATGGAGCTTAAAACCCCCCAGATTGGTTTTATTTGTCTAACAGAGTGGCAGAAAGGGCTCGGGTGCAGAGTGGGAGGAGGTTGTTGGAGAGGGGTGTTTTGTTCTGGGAGACAGTAGGATTGGGATCTGGAATGATTAAACCCAAGCAAGAAATGAGATGCACTTTTAAGTGACTGTCCATGGGAGGCCAAGTGTCCACAAGAAGCTTTCAGTTCATCTGCAGGAGCTTTTCTGAAGGAGATGTCCTGGATGTGGTGGGAGCGATGAACTGATGTTCCTCTGCTCAGATCGAGCTTGAGAATTAAAAGATCTTTTTGCTCTTAAAGGCAGTGCTGAGCTGCCATCCCCTTCTCTCTGCCCACCTGCCTGGGCTGAGGGGACCTAGCCCTCAGTGTCCTCTCTCTCTGCAGGATGCTGCTCACCTGGAGTCAGGTCAGCCTGTGCAGTATGAAGCTGATGTGGTCATGTACCTGCAAGAGTGTGAGGGGCTCATCCGCCAGCTCCAGGTGGATGTGCAGATCCTTCGGGATGAGAATTACTACCAGCTGGAAGAGCTGGTCTTCAGGTGAGAGGGGTCAGGTCCAAGATGGTGTAGGGATGGAGAAGGGTGGTCAAGGGGGCTCCTCTGCTCTCTTCTAGGGAAGGAGGGGAGTGTGTCCATCTTCTCACCCATGCCTTGCTTGCTCCTCCAGGATCATGCGGCTGCAGGATGAGTTGGTGACACTGAGGCTGGAATGCACCAACTTGTACAGGAAAGGCCACTTCTCCACCCTGGAGCTTGTGCCCACTTCCACGCTGAGCACAACGCACCTGAAGAGCGAGTCCCTGACAAAAGGGCTTCAACACCTCCTCTGCCTCCTGGTTCCGAAAGCCCATGACCAGGGCAGAGCTTGGTGGCCATCTCCTCTTCTGAAGATGAAGGCAGCCTCCGGTTTGTCTATGAGCTGCTGGCCTGGGTGGAGGAAATGCAGGTGGGTGCTGGCTCCTTGCACCTTGCTCCACTCACACCAGGGCAAGGAAAAAGCTTTTTATCTGTGAATAGTTGTTTTGATGGTTCAAAGTTTCTGGAGAGCACTAACACTTTTGGCTTGAGTTGTTTGGGTTTTTTTTCTCGGGATTCTGCTGGTTAGTGGGTATCAGATCCTTTCAAAGCTGTGCAGGTGTGTAGCTTGTGTAGGCTGTCCAAGAAATCATTCAGTTTTGGAGCTTGAGGACCTTCTACCAGGACTGGTGTGGGGTTTGTTCCCTCTTGAGCAACCTAGCAGGTTTCCTTGCCCTTTTGAGATGTGCTCCTGCAGGTGGGGAGGGCTGACTTGGACCTCTTGGCCTGTTTCAGATGAGACTGGAGCGGGCAGAGTGGGGGAGTGATCTGCTAAGTGTGGAAACCCAGCTGGAGACCCAGCAGCACATCCATACCAATGTGGAGGACCTGGGTTCCAGTGTGAAGGAGGCCAGGATGTATGAGGTATGGTGACACGGGCTGGGTGACACAATGATGGGCAAGTGAGGACATTGGGATCAATGCTCTTGGGGGTAAAGGTGCCTGGGACTGAGGTATTTTTTTAAGGATGAAGCTTCTGAATTGAAGCTGGGCTGATGGAAGAGGCTGCTGCCTTGAGCCATCCTCTCCACCTCCTCTTGCTGACAGAGAGCTGGGGAGAAGGTTTTGGAGATGGGGTTTCCAATGATGCTGTCCTGTGTTGGGTATCAGTGGTGTTTTTCATCCTGCAGGGTAAAATGTCTCAGAATTTCCGTGCCAGCTACACAGAGACACTGGGCAAGCTGGAGACACAGTACTGCAAGCTTCTGGTGAGCAGTGGGCTTACAGTGGGCTGTGGGGTCCATCCCTGCTCCAAGCCTGGGGAGGGGGTAAGGAACTGGTCAACTTTAGAGCAGGGAAGAGGAATCACACTCTGTTGTGTTCAGGAAACCTCGAGCTTCCGACTGAGGCATCTCCAGAGCTTGCATGGGTTTGTGTCTCGGGCCACTGCTGAGCTGATTTGGCTGAATGAGAAAGAGGAGGAGGAACTGGCCTATGACTGGAGTGACAACAACCCAAACATTGCAGCCAAGAAAAATTACTTCTCAGTGAGTGACCCTGGGTTAAGGGCTGGCAGGATGGGTGGTTTCTTGGTTGCACTACTGCTGCTTTTGATCTGCTTGGAGACCTTCAGCTACCAACAGACCTCAAGTCTCCAGAAGCTGAATGCTCTCTCCCATGTCACTGAACACAAGCTGATGAAAGAGCAATTCCTAGAGCAAAAAAGTGTTGGTTCAGTTGACTTTCAATCCAAAAGACAGCAAAAGAGGGGTTTGAAGTGCTCTTGAGAGTTGGAGGTGTCTTTAACTAGCAGAGTGAAAAATAAAAAAGGTCTAAACTAAAGAGGATAATCAGTTCCTCTTTAAAGCAGTATAAATAACTTGATGCCTTTCCACAACCACACTGTCTGGAACTGGAGAGGTCCCCAGGCAGGTTTCCAGTGTCTAGTGTCCCATCTGTCCTATGTGTTTGGTGCACGGGAGGTGTCCCCATAGGCATCATCCATGGTGCTCCCAGGGCTGGGCTGGTTTCCCTGAGGTCCACTGGTGCTGTGTGTTGGGCTGGTTGGCCACATCCTCTGAGTGAGGGAGCTCCCCCAGAGCCCAAATTTGGACTTGCTTCTGTCCTTCATGCAGGAGCTGATGATGGAGCTGGAAGAGAAGCAGGATGTCTTCCACTCCCCTGCAGGACACAGCTGAGCTGCTGGCCCTGGAAAACCACCCAGCAAGCAAACTGTGGAGGTGAGTGAGCACATGGAGGAGCCTCAAGGATGGGCTGGCAGCAGAACATTCTCTCCTGGGACTGGGAAACTTGTCCCACCCCACGGGGCTGATGAAGTGTTTTATGGGGGCAGAAGAACCTCAGTGCAGTGATGGAGCTGGTTTATTCTGGGAGTGCAATGAGAAGTTTGAGGCAATTCCTGAATGATTCCCAGCTCAAATGAAGACATGGATACACCTGGGGAGAGCAGGAGCCTTTCCTGCAATGAGGGGATCCGGGGAATGGGCTTGGAGTTATCCAGGTTTTTCAGGGTGGTGAGGCAAAGGGCTCTGGGGACATGTGTCTCCTTGGCGTTTCTCCCTGGGGTGGGATCAGACCCCTGACATCACTGCTTCAGGCTCTGCTGTCTCCTGCTCTTCCTGCATGTGTCCAAACCCTGCGGGTTGCAGCCAGACCTTGCCTGTTTATGTCCATCCCATCAGCTGGAGCTGTGTCCTTCCTGTGACCTTGCAGGGTGGGTACATGCTCCTCGTTGATGGAGTTTGCTGTCTGTGTTCCTCAGGCCTACAGTGCAGCTGTGCAGAGCCAGTGGCAGTGGATCAAGCAGCTCTGCCTCTGCGTGGAGCAGCACGTGAAGGAGAATGCTGCTTATTTCCAGGTACTTGGGAGGGGCAGCCCAAATTTCCCTGGTGCATGAATTTTGGATGCTGCTGCTTCTCCCTTCGGTGCAGAGGGGAGGAGGTGGTGCTTCTTCCTGAATCATCTCTTCCTTTGTCCACTCCCTGGAGATCATAGAATCCCAGAATGGTTTGGGTGTGAAGGGACCTCAAAGATCACCCAGTCCCACCCCCTGCCATGGGCAGGGACACCTCCCATCTGCCCAGGGTGCTCCAAGCCCCATCCAACCTTTAACACTCCCAGGGGTGGGGCAACCACAGCTTCTCTGGGCAACCTGGGCCAGGGGCTCACCACCCTCATAGTGAAAATTTTTTTCCTAATTTCCAACCTAAATCTCTCCTCTTCCAGTTTAAAGCCATTCTCTCTTGTCCTTCTAAGTCCCTCATTAGGGTAAAAGGGATCTACTTCTGGGCATCCGTGTGTCCTCGTGATCCTAAGGCCAGAATAGCGTTGGAAGCTGCTGGTTGAGCTGTTGAGGTCCCTTGTGTGCTGCTGATGGCTCCGTGGCCTTGTGCAGCTTTCCCTGACCCTCTTTGCTTTTGCAGTTCTTCAGTGATGCCCGGGAATCAGAGACCTATCTGCAGAACCTGCAGGATTCCATCAAAAGGAAATATTCTTGTGACCACAACACGAGCCTGACACGGCTGGAGGACCTGCTGCAGGACTCCATGGTGGGTTCTCCAACATTGCACCACCCTGGGCAGGCAATGGGTGGCTTTCCTCCTCAGGTCCATCTTGGGGCACCTCTTGCTTCCCTGGGGAAAGCCACGCTTGTTTTATTCCTGCAGTTTCATATAACCTGGTTTGTTCCCCCATCTCGATCAATGTTCTGCTTTTCCTTGGAGCTGCTGCATGTGTTTGTAGGTGGTTGTGGGGTGCAGGCTATGTGTGACCTTGCTGGGGGGATGTGGCACTGCTGATGGTAGCTGGGTCTCATCTGGGACAGCAGCCCTTGGGTCACTTCTGTTTAGAGTAACCTTCCAGGGATTTTGTGTCTCAGAGGGGTTAGTGCCTGCTCCCTGTGCAGACCTCTCAGCAGGTTCTTCTTCCTCAGTGCCCAACGTGGTCTTCATGGAGCTGGTTGTGTCCTGATGGTGGAGGTGTCACAAGGAGCATGTAGGATGCTCCTGTTTCTGCTTTTGGAGCTGGTGCTTAGTCTGGGTAGGGGGTGGTGGTGGGACATGGAGAAAAGCTTTATCCAGATTAAATCTCACATTAATCTGTGGCTTGGTGCTGGGGGGGGAGAGCTGGGGCAGCTTGTGGCTTGGCTTGGCTGTGGGCATAGCAGATGATGTGATCTTCTTGTTGGAACTGGGCTGGACAAAAAGCCAACCTAAAAACCAAAGCCAAGGAGCAAAGGGTCAGCTGGTGCTTGAAACCAGGGAGGAGGGAGGGCTGGGGCTGTGGGTTAAGCTCTGAGCCACCAGTAAGGGTGCCAGGAGGTGACATTTGAGTGTGTGGAGGCAGGTGGCTGCTTTGGCTTTGCTCTTTCTAGCACACCAATGGTCTCCAGTATGTCCCCAGTGAAGCTGGGATGCCCTTGCTGAGTGGTGGTGATGGGTGCATCAGCTGGCGTAGGGCTCACCCTCTCCCCTTCCACAGGCCTGGGGGCCCCCATCTTCTCTGTCATGGTCTTGGAGTTGTCCTGGTATGTTCTCCAGTGCTACTGGGACATGGAGCAGCCAGCCTGGCTCCTGGGTCCATATTTGTGAGCCCTGCAGCCATCTGGGGTGGGGAGAAGCTTGTCTGGGCAGCCAGAGAGTGGCCACAATCAGCTGCCCTGAGCTCAGCTATTATTACTCTTTCTTACCTATTAAGTGAAAGTTGTATTTCTTCCAATCATGCTCCCTGGGACAGGCACAGGTAGTTTATTTAATCATTTCTTCTTTTATTTTTATTTTTTCTATCCATTAAATTCTCCTCCACTGTCATCAGCACTAACCGACCCCCGGAGCTCCAAGCATGAGGGAGAACATTTTTCTGGGATCCTTTTTGAAACTTTTGCAGCCAGAATGGGCTGAGTCGCTGCTGCTAATCACATGAGCTGCCAGTGTTGTGATCTGCACACATCTCCATTGGTGCTGGAGGCTCTGCCAGGGAACCTTTTCTCCTGGGTTGTCCCATCACTGAACCCCAGCAGGGACTGGTGGGAATGGATTACACAGCACCTTCCTTCAACCAGCAAATTTCTAACCCAAACTCCAGAGGCCTCTATGATCACTCCACCCCTTCTCCTGAGATGTTTTATCCCCATAAATCCATCGTATTCCCATCCCAACCCTTGGTTTTTAAACACACTTCCATCCTTTCCTCTAGAAGAAGGAGCATGCTTCTGTGGTCTCTCCTCCAGGCAACTAAAGGTCTCTGGCTTTGGGTTGGAGCTTGTCCTGCTCCTGGCCCCTTACACCTCCCAGGGCTTTAGTTTTGGTGTCTTGCTGTATTCTTTTTTCCCTTTTGAAAGACAGTTTTTCTCTGGTCCAAGCAACACAAGAGGCAGAGGTGTGCATGTGGCAGTTGCAGAGCAGTGGGAGCAGTAGTGGAGAAATCCCCCCCACAACCTGAATCCTGTTCTCCCTTCCATCCCATCTCCTGACCCTTCTCCTATCCCCTTAGGGCAGCAGGATCCTCCTGATGTGTTTCTTCAGCCCTTCAGATCCCAGTGTAGCTCTTGCAGGCCAGCGTTGGGGTGGGAGGTGTTGAGATGCCTGGGAGAGACCTGTCCCTGCCTCCAGCAACCCACCCTTCATCCTTCTTTCTGCCAGGATGAGAAGGAGCAGCTCATTCAGTCCAAGAGCTCCGTTGCCAGCTGGTGGGAAGGTCCAAAAGCATTGTTCAGCTCCGTCCCAGGACCAGAGCACCTTGTGCAGAGCACCATCCCCATCAAGGCTGTTTGTGACTATCGGCAGATCGAGGTGAGGGCTGGAAGGAGGGCACCTGGAGGCAGGGGAGCAAAGCCCTGGGTGCTTTAGGATGAGCTCTGTGGTGCCTCTCAAGGAAAAGCAGGAGTGGAGTAGGAAGACAGGACAAAGCAGCACAGCTGGTTTTCCTGGAGCAGATTTCCATGTCTCAGATTTATTTTAGGCAGGACCTAAAGTCTTTTTCCCACAGAGCAGGGGCTTCATCCAAATTAGCACATGGGTGGCAGCCAACTCCATTTAGCTTCCTTGTCCCTTCCTCTCTCTAAACACGAGTGTGCTGCACTGCTTGGCACCACACCAGGCATTTGCTTGAGTAAAAAAAGGCAAAAATATATAGATTTGTGGCAGCTGCGGGGAGCTGGCAGTATGGGCAGGCATGTGCAGCCCCTCTGCTGGTTCCTCACCATCTGGGGGGTGTTTGTGCCCTGGCAGATCACCATCTGCAGGAATGATGAGTGTGTGCTGGAGGATAATTCCCAGAGGACCAAGTGGAAGGTGATCAACCCCACAGGGAATGAGGCTATGGTGCCCTCTGTCTGCTTCCTGATCCCCCCTCCCAACAAAGAGGCCATCGAGATGGCCACCAGGTAACTCTACTTGTGGGAGTTGGGGAGGGGGCTGGTGGCAATGGGAATGGGCAGATCTAGGATTGGGTGGCCACAGCTGATTTGGAGCAAGGGAAGGAATCCCTCATGGCTGTACAACTGCATCCATCATACCACTGCTTGCAAAGGCGAAAAGGTGTTTTAGGATCCCTGTAGGCATCTCAGGCACTGAGCTGCAAGGAGCATCACTGGGTGGGCTGGGGGATTACCAAGGATCAGGGCCAAGCATGCTGGGGAGATCTGGGGCTGATAGACCATCTCCGTCCCCTTGCAGGGTAGAACAATTGTACCAGAAAGTGATGGCTCTCTGGCACCAGCTCCACATGAACACCAAGAGCCTGATCTCCTGGAACTACCTGCGGAAGGACATCACCCTGGTGCAAAGCTTCAGCATGGAAAAGGTACAGCAGGAACTTCTCTGCTTGGCTCACGGGCTGCCTCACTCCCTGTCGAGGGCTTCTTTGGGTGGATGACAAGAAAGGGAAGTGCTCAAGGGAAGACCAGGGTTGGGGATGTGAAGGGTCTGTGGGCCTTGAACAGTAAGAAAACCTGAGCTTGGGGGTTTCTGTGCAAAATTATTACAGTTTCATAGAACCACAGAATTGTTCTGGTTGGAAAAAACATCATTGAGTTCAATCATTAACCCAGCTCTAACCAAGTCCAGTGCTAAACCATGTCCTTGGCACCACATCTACGTGGCTTTTAACCACCCGCGGGGATGGCATTTGGGTTTTTCTCCATAAAAAGAGGTGTCTGAACTGTGCTGAGCATAGATTGTGGACGTAGCATTTTAGCAGGAGGTGGTTATGGAGGAGCTTCCCCTTTCTCCTCTACAGAGAATATATCCTCTTGGCAAAGGAAAGTGATGAAGGTGGGGAGGGTGGCTTCAGGCGGTGTGGAGGAAGTTATTCCTGATAGTTCCGTGTGCTGCTTTGCCTCCTGCAGCTCCGCTCCTTGGCACCAGGGGAGTGCCAGCAAGCCCCTGAAGAGCCTCCAGGCACACTACGAGGATTTCCTGCAGGACAGCCGGGACTCGGACCTCTTCTCAGTGTCAGATCGGCTGCGCCTGGAGGAGGAAGTGGAAGCTTCCAAGGAACACATCCGGCAGCTGCTGGAGTCCATGGAGAACGGTGAGCTTCAAAAGGCTGATGGATTAACCAGGAGCTGTGGGGACTCATAAACAAAGGATTTATGGGATGGTTTAATTTTCTTTTTTTCCCCTGCTGCTAGCCAGTTGATGGAGTGAGCAGCTGCTCTCCTTATTTCTCCATCCATCCAAGTGCTGGGCCTTAGCCCAATGATCTTCCTGCAGGGAAGGCTTGGCTTTGCAGCTTCAACTTAACTGCTGAGTTCTCTCACTCTGATGGTGTTGGAGATAGGTTTAGGTGTTTGGGTGCGTGCTGAGCAAGGAGTTCTTCCTGCCTTTAAACCTTTAAAAAAAAGATAGGGGGTGGTGACACATGTGCCACAGCAGCACTGGGAGTCCCACCAAGACCTCTTTGGATGCAGAGTTGTTTGAGCTGCTCTTTTTGGTTTGTCTGTGACTCGCAGAAGACAAGGATGAGACTGTTGCCAGGACTTACCTCTCTGAGCTGAAGAACATCCATCTACGCCTAGAGGAGTGTGAGCAGAGGCTGGTGAGCCGGATCCAGTCCCCGAGCAGCACTTGGGCAGGTGGTGACACCATCCAGGAAAACACCATCCGCATTGCAGAGCAGGAGGTCAGTCCTGCTGCTGTGAGATGTGGAGGAGAAGGAGGTGTGGTGGCTGCTGGTCTTCAGCTCATGCCAGAAATTAACTCCTAACTTCTCCAGGATGAATGTGTGGGTAGTGGGTGCGTGACCCTGTGGGGTTTTGAGAGAGGATCTTGCTGCACAGAAAGCAGCAAGGAGGAGGCCTCTCTAGGTGGGCTCCCTGCTTCAGTTCATGCCCATCTCCTTTGCCAGGGTCAATCCGGCTTTTTTTCCACCTGCTTGGACTCTCCCTTCATGTTCTGTCCCTTCTTTCCCCAGCGCATGCAGGAGAATCTGCCAGCAGCTTGCAGTTGGATCTGCGGTTTCCTTTCTGAGAGATGTTTCAGTTTCCTGGAGAAGGCACCCGTGGGCTCCAGCACGCCCCACTTGCGCTCTGAACTTGACCTGGTGGTGAACAAGATGGACCCAGATGCATGGGTTGTCCTCTATCTACCTGGAAAAGGTGAGTTTGGGACATGCCTTGATTCCCAAATACCTTTTGTTTTTATCTGCCTGGTTCTGCTAAGAACCTTTCTTCTGGCCCTCAACACACCTTGCACTGAGCTCCACTCCCCTGTGGTGCAAACAGCCTCACGACCAAGGGGGGATCTCCACCAAGTTTTGTGTGTCATTGTGCTGCTTCTGTTTGGTGTTGCCAGGTTGAAGACTGTTGATGTTATTGTTCCGAAACACCCAAGGAGCAGAGTCTCTGGTCAAAGGCTACGAAGTTAAGCTGAGCCAAGAGGAGGCAGTTCCTGCTGACCTGGGAGCTATTCAGATGCACAGAACAGCCTTACAGGTGGGTGCTCTTCCAAGGTGGGCAAGGCAGAAACCTATCAATGTTTTGGCATTTGTCGAGCAGGGTTCTTCTCTTTCTCCACTGAATATGTCTGGGGGCTGTTTTTCTTGCCTTGGTCTAGAGGATTTTGTGCTGCTGGTGTGATCCCATATCTATTTGTTTAAAGTGAAGGAGCTGCTGTGGCTTGGTGCTCTCCCTTGGCAAACATGAGCAGCTTGGCAGCTTCATGTTCTGTTGCTGCAGGACAAGGGCTGAAACCATCTGAAACTTGCTCCCAGCTAGGCACTTGGTCCCCTCCATTTTGCACCTCTTGTAATTAGCCAGTTCTTCGCACTTCGCACTTCTGCTTTTGAGGAAAGCAGGAAGATAAACCTCTTGCCAGCTCCAGGCAGGGACCATCTCTGCCCTAATGTGCCTTTGCTTTCCCATGTCATTGAGTTGGGGCTGTCTCTTGCTGGTTTCGCAGCAATGGCTGGAGGATTGTGAAGGACAAGAACTCCATCTTCTCCACGCTGGAGGAGGAGATGGCGAAGGCGAAGGCGGTGGAGAGCGGCTGTTCCGGCTGAGGCAGGAGCACAGCATCGACCTGGAGCGCTATCAGGAGAAGGGACCCAGCTCTGGGAGCGCTGGCAGCGGGTCTGTGCCCAGATTGAGACCCGGTGAGGAACCTCCTGCCTCCTTTTGGGGCTTTTGCCTACATGCTTCATCTAAGTCATAGAATCTTTCTGGTTGGAAAAGGCCTTTAAGATCATCGAGTCCAACCATTAACACAAGTCTAGTGCTAAACCATGTTCCTCAGCACCTACATGTTTTTTAACCACCTCCAGGGGTGGTGATTCATCCATTTCCCTGGGCATCCTGAGCCAGTGTTTGATAACCCTTTCAGTGAAGAAGTTTCTTCTAATAACCAATCTAAACATCCTCTGGCACAACTTGAGGCCATTTCCTCTTGTTACTAGGAAAAAAAGACCAACCCCCCCTGTTGCCAAACCACATTTCCAGGGAGCTGTAAAGAGTGAGGTCTCCCCTCAGCCTCCTTTGCTTCATGCTGAACACCCCCAGATCCTTCAGTGATCTTGGCTCAGCCTTGTTCACACTGATACTTTTCCAGATGGACTTCCCTCTGGTGGTTAGAATATCCCTCTAGCCTTTGGTGGCATTTTTTCCTCCTCTTATTTTTCCTGCTCTTTCTCTCAGCCACACGGAGCTGGAGAGCATCCAGGAGGTGCTGAGTGATTACAGGCAGTGTCACAGTGCCCTGATCCAGTGGATTGAGGAGATCACAGTTCAGCAGGAGCTGATGAAGCCCGGGCAGGCAGAGGACAGCCGTGTGCTGTCAGAGCAGCTGAGCCAGCAAACGGTAAGGCAGGACCTCATGATGTGGTGTGTCCTTTCTTTGGTTTTTACTAGAATCTTTTCAGCTATCAGCTTGAAAATATGAAACCCAGGGCTGGGAGGAGAAGAGGC
Organism: Calypte anna; assembly: GCF_003957555.1. Taxonomy (NCBI): domain Eukaryota; kingdom Metazoa; phylum Chordata; class Aves; order Apodiformes; family Trochilidae; genus Calypte; species Calypte anna. The sequence goes on from NC_044268.1 coordinate 6,294,238, forward strand.
TGAAGGCCTGAGCTGGGGGTGAGAAGTGGGGAAGTTCTGTTTAGCTTGAGGTGGAGATGGGACCTCGCATAAAAAAATTGAAGTGGATAAAGACTTAATCCAAAAGGGGAGGGATGAAATTCAGCTCACCACCTGCAGCAACTGTCCTCACAATTGGTTCTGCTTTGAATTTTGTTGAAGGCTTTGGCTGCAGAAATTGAGAAAAATCAAGCCAAGCTGGACCAGTGTCAGAAATTCTCCCAGCAATACTCAGCTGCCGTGAAGGTACGGATCCCCCCTGCTCCCCAAGGCTGGCTGGTCACCAACAGCCCCGGCAGAGTTTGCACCTCACATGCTTCATGTCTCTCCATCCCTGGTTGTGTTTGCAGGACTACGAGCTGCAGCTCATGACCTACAGGGCCTTTGTGGAATCCCAGCAGAAGTCTCCCATGAAACGCCGGCGCATGCTCTCCTCCTCGGACGCCATCACCCAGGAGGTAGGAGCCCTCCCACCCACCCAACCTTGAGAGGAAGAAGTTGTGCCTGAAGGAGGTTCTCCCAGCTCCTGAGCAATCTCTGTGAAATGGGCTCCTTCCTGTTGAGCAATCATAGAATCCTAGAGTGATTTGGGTTGGAAGGGACCTCTGAAGGTCATCTAGTCCAACCCCCCTGCAGTAAGCAGGGACACCCTCAACTAGATCAGGTTGCTCAGAGCCTCCTCAAGCATCACCTTGGTTATCTCCAGGGATGAGGCCTCAACCACCTCCCTGGGAAATACTGTTGATAAATTCAAAATGTAATATTAAACAATATTAATATTAATAACTAGAATAATAACTAGGGGCTTCCCAAGCAGGAGAGGGTGCATCTATGTGATCTGCTGTGAGATACATCACTCCAGAGCCACTGGTGGTGACTGTGCCCCATTTCTCCCTCTCTCCCTTCCCAGTTCATGGATTTGAGGGACTCGCTACACAGCCCTGGTGACACTGACCACACAGCATGTGAAATACATCAGTGATGCTCTGCGGCGGCTTGAGGAGGAGGAGGTGAGGGTGTTGTGTGGAGCTGAACTCTTCAAAACACTCATACTCCTTGCTCAAGGATGCTCGTCCACATTGAGGACACATCATGGGCACTGCTCCTGAGAGCTTTTAGAGATCTGGCACTCCTGTGTTGTGGTTTATCTTCCTTCCTCCTCTGTTTGCAGAAAGTAGTGGAGGAGGAGAGGCAGGAGCATGTGGACAAGGTGAAGGAACTCCTGAGCTGGACCCTGGGTTTAAAGCAGACTGTGCAGAGCAGGCTGGGTGCTTCTGGGTGCAGGGACTTGGGTGACATCGAGAAATCCATCTCAGAGCAGCAGGTAAACCAGGCACAACCTCCAGGCTCTTTATTTAACTTCTGCTTGTTTTCTACAGCTGAATTAAGCTTCTTTTCTTTCCTTATTGTTTTTTTCCTGACAGGCCCTGAATGAGGAGCTGGCTGCCAAGAAGGAGCAGATCTCTGAGGCTATCAAAACTTCACAAATCTTCCTGGCAAAACACAGCCACAAGTGAGTGTGGCCCCAGGAGGGAACAGACAGGGAGATGAGGGACCTCAGAGTTGGCACTGGTGGCATCCACTGCTGTTAAAACCAGTGCTGAGCTGCATGTGACAGTTCTCTTTTTTCATACCTGCAAGAGCTGTGCCATACACAACCCAGGCTGTGCAGTTCCCCTGAGAGATTTGTCCTTCTCCTTGCAGGCTTTCTCATTCAGAGAAGGACCAGATCTCTGCTCAGATCAGTGCTCTCAGGGAGACCTACCAGGAGCTCTGCAGTGGACTCCACGGAGCAGCTCCAGCAGCTTCAGAGCCAGCTGGCTCAGGAGACAGAACACAAGGTACTGGTTCCCTCTTGGTTCCGTGCCTAAACGGACACAGAGCACTCCTCAGGGTGTGAAAAAAGTTTTCCTTGGTTATGTGTCTCATGGCCACCAGCCACTCACTTTCTTACTTGCACGTGTTTGCCCTCCCTTCTCTTCCATTCGTGCATCATTCCAAAGCATCCTACCCAGGCTGGGGTGGTTCCAGCTCAATGGGGAACTTGTCCTTAGAAATGGTTTTCTCCAGAAGCACTGCCCTCTGCCCAAGGTTGGCTTGTTCATGTGGTGGGCAAGGATGTAGATGGACTTCAGTCCTGGAAAGGGGTCCCCTTAGCAAATCTGTGTGTCCTTTGAGAAAGGTCCTCTCCATGCTTTGACTTCAGATGGCTTCCATCTCACCAGGAGGCACAAGGAGGTGGAGTCTGCAGAAACTTAGCTTGTGTGGTCTCCTATATCTCAGAGGGGTTTTGGAGAGGTTTGTCTTGTCTGAGGCTGAGTGAAGTTGCTCTCCCCAGTGGAAAGGCAATGGCATCTTTCACACCCTCAGCTGACCTGGAAGACTTTTCCTGGACCTGTGCCTGGTCCCATTCCCTGTTCAGACCCCCCAGTGCTCCTCCCAGTCCCCATTACTGTCCCACTGGGTCAGACGGGCTGGCACTGCATCCTTATTGCCTGTTCCCAGCTGTCTTTGGTCATCCCCAGATATCCGTGTACGTGCCATATAAATGTTTATACATGTGTCAGTGGATTTATTTGTGTGTTGCTTGCTGCCTCCCTGTACCCTGAAGCAACAGCCTGCTCAGGTCCTGACGCCCTGTTTGGCTGTCGGGTCGGTGGTGAAGCCCTGCTTGAGCTGCTCACAGGAAGAGAGTGACAGAACTGCCTGTTTGCCTGCCCAGCTTTTACCTAGATGGCAGCATTTTCCTCCAAATAGGTGTCTCACATTTTGGGTGGTCTCAGTGCAGTAAACCACTCTCTATCACAAGTCCTTCAGCCCTCATGCTGGCAGCAGAAAGCTGGCAGGAAGCAAACGGGGCTCATTAGTCGCTTCTAAGCTGCCAGGAGAGGAGCTGAGAGCAACCTCCGTGGGAAGGATGCTTTTTCCTTCCCCTTTTCCTCTCTCCTGGGCAGGAATGTTATTTTAGAGCAAAATCTTCTCCAGGGCTCTCTGGGCTGGTTTTTTATGGCATGAGCATGTTTTGGGGCTGGAACAGTTTTTCACTCACACTCTCGACCAAGCCCAGGAACCAAACCAGGAGCAGGCAGCAGGGCTTGGCTGGGAGATCCATCTCCAAGATGATCCCGGTGCTGTGCAGTTGCTTCACTGTAGAGGGAGCATGAGGAACTCCTTAACATTTGCTTGCTGGAACCATCCAACTGTCAAGAGAAGTTATAAAAGACCAGAAATGCAAAGCAGAACGCGCTAAATTGAGCATGATGTGTCCCTGTATGGTTTGTGTTTCATGTCAATGTTTTTAAGATTAACTGACATCCTTGCTTACAAGTTTAACCTAACCCTCCGGGATTTAAACAACAAAACCACACAAAGTGCAAGAGGATGGACCTGTGTGGGGGTTCTTTTTGCAAACAAAACCCAGTCGCATGCTGGACGCTAACACCAAGCTTTACACTGTGTGTGATACGGCTGAAACTGCTCCATAAGGCTCTGTCTTTAACTGCTCAAGGCACACCCTGCAACTTGGGTAAGTAAAAGCCTTTTACTCCACTTCTCTACTTCCCTCCCAGCTCCCTTTTTAGCTTTCTTTTTTTCTTCCCCTCCTTCTCTGTCTTTCCACGCCTGGTTCATCTCTGGACGTGCATGCCTGAGGCTGGCTGTGGTGGTGGAGAGCTGAGGTGTTGCCAGCAGGTTCACCCTATCCCCTCAGGGCTGTGGGGGACCTGCAAACCAGCCTGGTGGAGGCCATGTCCTGCTGGGCCAGAGCTCCAACCCCCCCAGCCACCAGTGCTTTTAGCCTCACCCATTAAAAAATAAATCAGGGACTGTTGGGCATGCAAAAGGAATTTGTTCCACAATCCCAATTGCCTCCTTCCTATCTCTGCAAAAATCTTGTAGTGCTTGGGTCAATCTTATGCCCAGTCAGGGACTGGGAGAAACCAAAAAGTCCAAAGACCTGTTAATCTGCATCATCTATTACCCTGCCTGTGGGGATACCAGGGAGAAAAGCCTCCCCAGTAGGTGGTCTGGTCCCAGCTTCTCACTGTTTCCATGCTGGGACCTCCAACTTCTTGTGTTTCTCCCCTTGCTCAGTCTGAACAGCATGGCCATCTTGAGGTGTCAGGGCCAGTGGCCATGCTGCCCAACATGTAGAGCTCCTGCCCTCTGCATGGCCTGGCTGAGGGGCAGCTCCATGGCACAGAGGGGCTGTGGTGTTCCCCAGCCATCCTGACACTGGAGATCTGCTTGGGAAGCACAGGATGGGAAGCATGGCAGGAGTCAAGGTGGCAGCTGAGCTGGGAGGTGTTCCTAGGTAGCTCGTCTTCGGGGTCTTTTTCTCCTCTGTGAGGACCCAGGGAAGTCTGTGGTGTCTTTACTTTTTAAAACTAGAGTTGCTGAATGGCTTTGGTGTGCTTGTTGGTCTCCTTCCCTCTGTTTCTCCATGGAGCATTAGGAGAACTTCTGGGTTTTGCTGCTTGCTGCTTTGCTGCGTTACTGGTGGTGGAAATATCTCAGTGGTGTCCTGGGCGATGGGCTAGAGGAACATTAAACTCAGAGGCAAATGCACCAGTTTGTGTGCTGTGATGCCTTTGGAGTTGCATTTCAAACACTCTGGGACTCGCTTTCCAGTCTGTTTGGGTTTTTAAATTTCTTCCTGGAAACTGAGACCTCCCTGGAACTCCTGCAGCTTGAATGCTGGAAATGCTTGATTTTGGTTTAATTCTTTTCCTTCTCTTTCTGTTCTAGGGCAACGAAGCAGTGGCAGGAGTGATCGATCTTGGCACGGTAGAAATATTCCCTGTCTTTGGTGCCATGCAGAGAGGTCTTATAGATCAGGACACTGGCCTTGTCCTCTTGGAGGCCCAGGTTATCACATCTGACTTAGTTGTTCCAGAGACCAATGAGAAACTCTCCTTGGAGAAAGGTCTGGCAAGAAACATCATTGATCTCAGGATGTTCCAGGATCTGCAGGAACTGAAGGATGCTCTTCAGCAGGTGGAAGCAGTAAGAGGTGAAGGGAGGAAGGTCATACCTGTTGTTGCTGCCATAGAAGAGGGGAGGATCAGTGAGAGCATGGGTTAAAGATCCTTGAGGTCGAGCTCGTCACTGGGGGCTTTAAAGTCCATCAGGGCAGAATCAGCATGGAGACAGCAGTGCAAGAAAGGCTCCTTCCCCCCCAGCTTTGTTCCAAGCTCCTGTCTCACCTGGAGGGAAGCAAGGATTTGATTGACCCCAATACTGCTGAGAAGATCAGCCTGCCTGAGCTCCTGCACCGCTGCATCTTCCACCAAGAGACTGGTCTGAGGCTTCTCCCTGTCAAGCAGCTGGCAGGTGGGATGGTGAGCCTGAAATCAGGCAGAGAAGTCAGCATCTTCCGGGCTGTCCAGGAAGGGCTGATAGACAGGCAGGTGATGGTCAGGCTTCTGGAAGCCCAACTCTTTGCTGGTGGCATTGTTGACCCCAGGACGGGGCACAGGCTGACGGTGGATGAGGCCATGAGGCATAATCTGATTGACCAGGATTTGGCATTCACACTTCTTATCCGTCAGCTTCAGACTGGTGGCATCATTGATACCATCACAGGAGAGAGAGTGACCATTGATGAAGCTGTAAGGAAAGAGTTGGTAGCACCAAGGATTGCGTTGGTGGTCCTGGAATCCCTGTGGTCCTTCATGGGGCTCCTGTGGCCAGAGACGGGGGAGATCATGCCAGTTGCAGATGCTTTGGAGCAAGGAATCCTGTCTACAGAGTTGGTTTACAAGATCCTCACCCAGAGGAAGCTCATTAAGGGTGTCTTTATACCAGAAACCACTGAGGTGTTGTCCTGGAAGAAAGCAGTTGAACAGGGCATCTTAGAGAGGGATGTGGCAAAGAAGCTGCAATCAGCTCTCATACCTGATGTCATGGGCAGAAGCAGACATGGCCAGAGCTCTTCTGGAGGGAGTCCCCCAGGTCCCAAAGAGCAAAGTGACCCTCAGCTAAGGAGCAATGATGAAAGGCTGATGTTCCACTTGATGACCCACAGCTACATCAACATTCACGATGGCCAAAAGCTGCTCTTAGTGGATGGAGAGTTGAACAATCTCACTAAAGCCCTCATCCAAACCCAAGAAAATGGGTCCTGGGCACACATGATGGAAGACAGTGAAGGCTTTGAGGAGACAAAGGCAACTGCAGCTCTTGGAAGTGAGCCTTGCAATGGTCTGGCTCCACAGCATCTTGAGTTTCAGTTTACTCCTTCAAAAGAACAAAGTGAAAAGGTCCTGCCACCCAAAACTGCTTTGGAGAATGGGGAGGTGGTGATGGGACCTGAAAGCCTCCTGTTAGAGGATGCAGAAGATATCCTGGTTGTGAAAGAGCAAGAGCAGGTTCACACTGTCCAGGCTGCCATCAAGAAGGAACCTGCTGCTGAATTTGAGAGAGAGGAGGAAGCAGCTTCTACAGGTGAGGACAAAGAGCAGGTGAAATTATTGATGCCAGGACATCCCAGTGACCTTGGTAGCGGAATCAGAGAAACAGAGGAAATGAGGTTCAAGGCAGAGTCCATGACTACTACAGTAGATGGAGTGGAAAGTATAGAAGATGAGAAGAGAGCATCAGAAAGTGGAGCAGTTGTTGTGAAAAGTGAAATCTGTGTATCAGTGGGTGTTTCAGAAAGCAGAGGCAGACTGGAAGTCATAGAAGAGAGATCTCAGGGCAGGGAGGAACCTGAAGTAGGGGCAGAAGAAGCTGGAGAGGTTTATTTGCTGAAAAAGGAACGAATAGAGAATGGCATGCTGGGAGGAGAGGAGATGGAGCTCCTAAAACCTGAAGAGGCAGAGGAAGCAGAGAGGCAGAGTGAAAGCATAGAAAGTGCATTGGAAGTGGAAGAAAGAGAGGGGAAGAAGTATCAGGTGCTGAGTGTGTTGATGGAGCATCTGTGCCAGCCCCTGCAGAGCAGGAAGCAGAGGACACTTTGGAAATGCTCTTAACACAGCTCCTAACTGGTGGCATAATCCACGAGCAGACAGGTGAGACTCTTCTTCTCAATGAAGCAGTAGCCCGTGGAGTGGTGCCTGGTCACACTGCTGTGAAACTCATGGAGAAAATGGAGATGTTCAGTGGCTTCTTTGATTCTCATACATGTGAATCATTAACCACTGAGAATGTCATTGAAGAAGGGCTGATGGATGAGAAGCTTCTCCAGAAGGTCCTTGCTTCTGACAAAGCAATAAGTGGTGTTCTTGACCCAGGCAATAACTTTGTCTACTCTGTCAAGGACGCAGCTGCCATTGGCCTTCTGGACACAGAAACTGCAATGAGGATCTTGGAAAGGCAAGTGGTTACTGGAGGGATTGTTGACTTGAAACGTGGCAAAAAAATATCAGTCACTTTGGCTTCAAATCTGGGCCTCATAGAGCCAACAAGTCAGAAAGAGCTGGGCAAGCTGGAGAAGGCTTCCAAGGGGAAAGGCACTGATGAGGTGACCAGACAGAAGCTCATTACCTTGCAGGCTGAGACCAGTGGAATTGTAGATCCTAAAACCAAGCAGACTTTGACTGTTTCACAATCCGTTGAAAAAGGGCTCTTGAAAAAGAAAAAGCTTTTCAGCTCTTGACCAAGCAGGTTGCTGATGGAGGCATCATTCACCCCATATCTGGGATGAGGCTTTCAGTAAACAATGCTGTGAAACATGGTTTGATTGATCAAGACTTCTGTGAGGAGCTCAGGAAAGCTGAAGGTGTGTGCCTGCAGGGCTACGTTTTGCCTGGAACCCAGGAGAAGCTGCCCTTGTCCCAGGCGGTATCACTGGGGCTCCTTAGTCCAGAATTCCAGAGGAAAGTCCAAGAAATCCAAGCTGGGAGTGGAAGTGTTGTTAATCCTACTTCTGGCCAGAGGCTGCCACTCTGCCAGGCAGTGAAGGAGGGTTTGCTGCCTGAGCAGGTGGTGGAGAAAGTTCTGTCATCTTCAGAAATGAAAGAGGGGATTGTAGATCCCGAGACCTGCATGGTCGTTCCCTACTCGGAGTTCATGAAGAAGTGTAAAATAGACATTGAGTCTGGCCAGAGGTATCTGGAGGTCCATCCCTTCCAAGCCATCAAGAATGAGGTGACAGGGACCAAGCTGACATGTGCTGAGGCAGTGAGGATGGGGAAGGTGGATCCTCTGCCTGCTCTGCGGCTGCTGCAGGCTCAGGCAGATGGTGGTGGGGTGGTGGAGGGCACTGTCAGCAAGAGGTTGTCCCTCAGGGCTGCTGTGGAGCAGGGGCTGCTGGATGAGGAAATGGCCCAGCTCATTGCCACCAACCAGATGAGGACTGGGGGGATTGTGGATGCTAACAGTGGGAAGAGATTGACTTTAAAAGAAGCTGTGGAGAAAGAACTGATCAGCCAAAAATTAGCTGCCCATCTGCAGGAGGCACAAATATCTGAAGGCAAACACGGTTCTGAGGTCTGCAAAGGAGAACAACCCCATCTTTTCCAGGAAAAAAGGGAAAAAATATCTCCCAAAGAGGAAGATGTTGTCTTCTCTACCAGTGCTGCCAAGAGGTCTGATGATGTGGAGCACAAAGATGGAGCTGAAGCCATGAGCTACGATGTGACTGGAAGTGTAGCTGCTGCCACTGAGAGACCCCTGGTGACACTGGTGACACTGACTGAAGGGAAATCAAAACCTCAAAAAACTTCAGAGGATAGTGTGGGGCCTCGGCCCCAAGAACAGGCTGAGCTGACTTTGGAATATGCCTCAGCGTTAGATGCAGCTTCTGCCTCCAAAGAGACAATGGTGGCAAAGGCTGTGGAGAAAGGGATTGGAAGGAGCAGCTCCTGGGTGAGAGCAGTCGGAGAGGAAGGATTGAGGAGAGAAGAGGTGGATGCAGGGACAGGGGAAGTGGAGAGGTTGGAGTTGGAGAAGGAGCAGCCATTCTTGGCCACGGAGGTGCTTCAGAGTGTGGAGGGTGGTGAGGAGAAGAAGAGGAGGAGCAGGAGGAGGAGGAGAGGGTTTGGAAGTGCAGAGGGAGTTGGGGCAGGTGAGGAAGGTGCAGTGGTGGCTTCTGAGCAAGGAGAGCGAGCAGACAGCCTGGGTGAAATGACACCAACTGCCCCAAGGGAACCCATCCCTGGGAGTCGAGGAGAGGGAGAGATGGGTCCTATAGAGTCTGGAGAACCCCCCACCTCGGTCTCCCTGTGAAGCCTGCAGGAGATGAGTTTGCAGATACAAAAAGTGTGAAACATGTTGAAGGAGTAACTCAGAGAGTGGGTGCAGAAGGTCCAGGTGACCAGGAAAAAATCAGTGAAATTGAGCTAAAACCTACCCAGAGACAGAGAAGCAAGAAAAAGAAAGCAAAACAGACTGGCCCCCCAGGAGAGAGCACTCAGATGGAGAAATCTGTGGAAAAGCAGTCCTCTCCTCCTCCCATTTCCAAAGACATTCCAGGAAAGAAGAAGCAGGAAGAGGAGGACTTTATTTCAAGCACAACAGAACCAAAACCTGAAACCACCACCAAGATCACTGCCAAGTTGGCAAGAGATGCAGCCAAGCCCAAGGGTAGCAGCAGGGATGAAAGGGACAAGAAAATAATTTCTGAGCAAGATAAAGAAAACTTCACTGGGCTCCAGGTTTCCCCTGTCCCCTTGGAACAAGGGGAGACTGGAGAGGTGGTGAAAGGTTGGGTCAGAAATGGTCATGATTCCTCAGTGGCAATGAGCATGGAGGAGAGAGGAACCCCAGAAGACCTCAAGGTGGAAACCAGCAGTGATGTGTCCAGTGCAGCCCTGGCAGCAGACAAACTGCCCCATGAATTAATTATCCAAGAGGAACCCAAAAGAGTTCAGGAACCCTCTGCAGTCCTTGAGCTTGGAAAAGAGGCACAACACAAGCAAGCAGCAGAGATCAGCACAGGCCAAGGAGCTGCTCCCATCCCCCCAAACCCCGTGGGGAAACACCCCAGGAGGGGACCAGGCAGCAAGGTCCTGGTGATCGAGGTTTGCTCTTACCCGTGATCATGGAGGGGGAGCTGCTGGAAACCTCCAGGGAATCGACGAGACCAGCCCAGGTAAACTACTGGCATTTGCCATTTCAACTTTTTTTTCTTTTTTTAATGATCCATTTGGTGGTGTTGATGTGAAACCTGTCCAAGGTCCTCAGCACAGCCAGAGCTTGATGGTGCAGGATCAGCTTGGTGGGGTTGGCAGAGGACCTGGTGCTGTAGAGCTGCAAACACTCCAGGCTCAGTTGTGGCTTCTTTTTGCTGGAGTCTTGCTGATAAATGACTAATCAGCAGGACTCTCTTTTTTTTTGGCACATTTGCTGTGACACCAGAGATCTCTTGCCATTTATAAGCTCATGCTGGAAAAAGAGCCACGTTTTTATTTTCCTATAGTAAATCTGTTAGATAAGGCCAGAGAGTGGAAAGTCCCTGGATGTTAATAACAGATTTCTTCTCTGAAAAAAAAGAAAAACACACAAAAAAGAAATCTTTTATAATCCTTTGTTTTATTTTCTGTCCTGATCTGAGGTTCTGTTTTCCTGTTTGACTCTGTAGATTATCTTCAGCAAGAAGATGTGCCTGGAGCACGATGAGAAGCTGATCTCTTATCTCTCCATGCTCCGAGATATCGAGATGAGAATCAAACGGGTGCAGCCTGTGGAGCAGAACTTGGCAGGGCTGCAGGACTTGCTGCAGCAGGCCCAGGTGAGCCCAGCTGGGCCAGCCCTGGCCAACATCAGGCAGGACAAAGCTCGTCCCTCTTCTCCCCAACTTTATGCATAGCCCTTCCACCTCCTCCCTGCTCTGGAAACTGGGCAGGGAGGTTAATCCCAGGTTTAACAGCAGAGAAGGCCACAGAGATGATCTGAGCACCTCTGCTCTGGAGAGCAGAGAAGCACCAGGCTGAGAGGGTTGGGGTGTTCAGCCGGGAGAAGAGAAGGTTGCAATAGGGACACCTTAGAGCTCCTTCCAGTGCCTGAAGGGGCTTCAGGAAAGCTGGGAAGGGACTTTGGATAAAGACATGGAGGGATGGGATGAGAGGGAATGGTTTCAAGCTGGAAAAAAGGAGATTGAGGTGAAATATTAGGAAGAAATCCTTTTTTGGGAAGGTGCTGAGCCCCTAGCTCAGGTTGCCCTAAGAAGCTGTGGCTGCCCCATCCCTGACAGTGTCTCAGGCCAGCTTGGATGGGGCTTGCAGCAACCTGAGCTGGTGGGAGGTGTCCCTGCCCATGACAGGGCATGGGACTGGGGTGAGCTTTAAGGTCCCTTCACACTGAAACCAGTCTGGGATTTTATGAAGCCCTGTCCCTCCTCTCTCTGACTCACCTTCTGCTCCCTGCTTCAACAGTAACCTAAGCTTTGGCTGAAATGAATTTTACACCTTAGAGAAAGACTGACAAGTGCTGGCAGCTGAGCAGGGATGGAGAAGGATAATGAATCTTCCCTGGAGACAGAGGCAGTGTTGGGAGCTGGGTCTCCAAAACCTTTCCTCGGGTTTGACAGTGGGAAGATGAAGTCACTGTCTTAGACATAACGATGCTGTCTTGCCTTAGGCTCTGGATGCTGAGCTGCAGGAGCTGAGCTTTCCAGTGAATCAGGAGTTGGATGCCGTGAAGGATATTGTGGCCAACCCCCCTGAAGAAGTCCCCGAGCAATTACTGAAGGCTTTGGAGAAAGATGCCAAGAATCTCCAGAAGTCTCTGAGCTCCGTGAGCGATGTCCTGGAATCCCGGCTGCAAAACCTTTGTGGGGCAGCAGAAACTGAAAAGGTAGAGCTGGTAGCTGTCCCTGGGCATCCCAGTGCTTCTTCCCTGGAGTGCTCTCTTCCTGTTTGAAATGATACACTTTGAGTTTTGGGTTTTTTTCCTTTTTTTTTAAGGCTAAAATCCTGGCACATCATGAGACTCTCCAGAACAAACTCCAGGAGCTGCTGAGCTGGGTGTCAGGCACCACCCAGTCACTGGACAGCAGTGATTACCAGCAGAGGACTGATGCCACCAGTTTGAGCCAATGCCTCCAGCACTACAAGGTAACCATGGCAACACCCCTAATCTTGGTCTGATGGAGTTGCTGGCCTCTGTGCAGGGGAGAAGCTTTTAATCCTGCTTCCCTCCTGGAGCCTTGGCAGGTTTCCCTTATCCTTTTATTGCAGGAGGAGCAAAAATATTGTACTTGCTCCAAAGTCATTTGTTTCCACAATACACAAACCATCTGCTTTGGCCCTTTGGGGAATGGGTTCAAATGTGCAGGTGTGTAGTGGGGTGAGGGATTTCTGTTAGGCCCTGAGATGTTGAGGAAGGAGCTACTTCTTTGTTGGGGGTTTCAGGACGCACCTTCCCCCATCTCCATCACCTCACTGAGGAGCCCAGGCTCCTGCCACATTTATCCATCTCCCAGCAATAGCTCTCAAGGTTGTGTCAGTTCAGCATCTCCTGTTTGCTGGGAGCACCATGGTGCTGAAGTCAAGGGAGTTGAAGGCTTTGAGGGTTGATGGTGGCACAAGGAGTCACCAAGCTGGCAGCTCTAGGTGTGGGTTATATACAGGGCTTCTGCTGACCACTGTCCAATCAACCTCTTGGTGAGGTGCTGGGGGTCTGTTGTGGAGGAGCCTTGGAAAATGGCTGCTCACCTCAACACTGAGTGTCACCTCGATGCTGAGTGTCCTTTTGGGAGCATTTGGGGGTTCTGGAATATCTTGTTCTGATGACACAGCACCTTCTGGGGTGCACACTGCTGCCTCTCTTTGCATCCCCTCTGAAGCTGGCAGAGCAGAGTGTTGGGTGCAGAGGCATTTTGCCTGATGGGTCTTTTCTCTCCCATTCAGGATCTGAAAGAGCCCCTGACAGACATCAAGGTTCAGCTGGACACCACTGCCTTTGACATCCAGTTCCTTATCTCTGAGCATGCCCAGGACTTGACCCCTCAGCAGAGCAGGCAGCTGCTGCGGCTGCTCAATGAGCTGCAGAAGGCTTTCCGGGACCTGTCAGAGCGTGTGACAGCTCGGGTGGAGGTCCTGCAGGTCTGTCTCCAGCAAGTGGAGCAGACAGATCAGGTGAAGGTTGTGAGACTTCTGCTTCCTGGCTGCAGTTTGCTTGCTGAAGCTCTTCCCGGCCACAAGACCGTGCACTGAGACACCTCGTATTTGGGATTTCACATGCATGCCACTCACAGTTGATGACTTCTTGTTGTACATCATGAGCTTCCTCTTAAAGTCTTTCTTCTTCCTACCATGTAACTCCCAGGCAGAAAGTTGCTTTTTTTGCTTTTTTTCCTCAAAAGATGGAGGTCTGGGTAGCGCTTCCGGGCAGTCCGCTGCTAGACATTGAGTTGCTCTAGACTGGGTGGAATAAACCCTGGTCTCTAACCCCACCAGAAAATTCCTGTTTAGGGGAGGCACCACAGACAGTTGGCAGTTTTTAAGCTCTTATTTCCACTGCACAAGTATTGCTGTCCGAGCAGAACATCTGATGTGTCAAGGCCACAGCAAGTCCTCAGGTCTCCGGCTGCAGCACCCATCACTGCATGGATCCTCTCATTCAAGACAGGATTAATGTGTTTTTTATTAACAATTGCTCTCCCTCACTCTTGCCTGTCCTCTCTTGAGTGTGTGTGTGTATATTAACCAGTTTGCTTTGCTTTTTCAGATTGAGTGTGCGCCCATCCTAACCCAGGAAGAACTCACTTTGCAGCTGGAGAGCTCTTAAGAAGGCTCTTTCGATTTGCTTCTGTTGTTTTACCTTATGACTGGGAGAAACAAGCACAGTGTTTTGCACAAGTTTGTACATCATGTTGCTGAGATACCCAGTGAATCTCAAAAAAACCCACTTTATTCTCCCCTGGGAAAGGGGAACGGGGACGTTGCAGGGACTCTCAGGTCACATCATGCTCAATTGCTCAAACAGGCGCTTCTGTGTTGTGCTTTGGCAGCCAAACGGAGGGGCTGGATCAGCTACAGAAACCCTTTCTCTCTCCTGGGCTCCCTCTCCAACTCCAGGGTCAAAAAAAAAACAACCAAACCCAAACTCAGCGCAACCTCCTTGGGTTGGTTGGGGCTCCACAGTGGTGCTGCCAGACCTCAGGTTGCTGTTTCCTTTCACTCTGAGTTTCTGCTGCAGTTAGAATGTTTTTTGGAGGGAAAAGGCACAGAAACTTCTTTCTGAGCTCTCCTGGGAGAGGAGTAGCTCCACTTTGGAGCTCAACAGCTTTTCTCCAAGAGCAGGTTGAGAGCAACCAATTCAAATGGTGGCAAACGTGCAGCAAGATACAAGTCTGCACCTTCAGCCCCGTTTTTGAGCCTGAGAAGGGAGCAGGAGCCCAAGGGGAGCTGCAAACACTGTTTTCTGTGCTGCATCCTCCCCCCTGGGAGCTGCTCCAGCTGTAACCTCTTGCCTTTGCCTTGCAGCACTCTGTGTGACAGCAGAAGCAGCCCTGTCACTAACTGTCCCCTCTCCCCTCTGCCCACAGACGCTGCAGGAGCAGCAGGCAGCCCGGGCACACAGCCTGGCTGAGCTGAGCCGCTGGCTCTGCCAAGCAGAGGACACACTGGGGGAGCAGCAGAGAGCAGCCAACCAAGGGGACCTGTCGGCCTTGCAGCAGAGGCAAAGTGATGTTAAGGTCAGTGCTTTAAAGAAAGGGGAGGCAGAGGGGTTTGCTGGGTGCTGCCTTGGGAGCACGTGGGGTCTGACAGCCTCGTCTGCCCAGGAGCTGCAGAGGAGCATGCACACCCGAGCTGCCTCCTTCGCCAACGTCCTGAAAAGCACAGAGGAGTTTTTGGAAGAGAATAAAGCAAAAATGGAACCTGGGGAGCTGGCAGAGCTGCAAGAGCAGCTCCAGCATGCCAAAGAGCAGTACCGGTCCCTGCAGGAGAGGACAGAGGTGGCCCAGAAGGAGCTGGAGAGCGCTGTGACTGCTGCAGTGCAGCAGGAGACTGAAAAGGTAACGTGCAAAGAGCTGTAGCTCCCAGGCTCTGCTCCAGGTGGACAACAAGGTCCTTTTGGTGCCATCAGACTCATTCAGGGTCCTCAGGGTCATTTGGGTGATGCAGCATGAAGCAATTTGCTGCTCCCTCCTGTCTCTGCCCCAGCAGGGTGTCCCCCAGATACTTGTGAAATGAGATTCCCTTTCGTGCAGCCCTTCAGGGTGGGGACCCTGGGTTGTATCAGGGTGAAAAATTAAACAGAGCAGAGAGGCTGAGGTTATTCACAACTTCTTTGCACCTTCCCGCTTCCAGGGACCCACAGAGTGTTTTGGATATCTGTGAGTGTCTCGGGTGTTTGCTGTGGCTGGAAAACTCTTTGGGGTTTTCTCTTCTGCTGATTTTTGTCTCCCTCTCCTGTGCAGCCATTTACTGAACAGGAATAAACCATGTCATTCTTATCTGGAGCCTTTGTACTTTCAGGTGAAAGCTGCCAAAGAGCTGGAGGAG
This sequence comes from Calypte anna, assembly GCF_003957555.1. Classification (NCBI taxonomy): domain Eukaryota; kingdom Metazoa; phylum Chordata; class Aves; order Apodiformes; family Trochilidae; genus Calypte; species Calypte anna. Next base: position 6,309,648 of record NC_044268.1, read on the forward strand.
AACAGCAATAGGATCAATTCCCTTTTGAACTGGGTGGCATCACTGGAGCAGACTGCAGAGCTCCCAGAGTACAGACCCCACTTTGTGGGGCGAGCACCAGGAGCAGGGATGGGTGCTCAGGGCCTCCCCGACAGCCACATGGTGGAAACAGACAGTGCTGCTGAGAGCCTGGATGAGCAGTATGAGAGGCTGAAGGTCAGGACTGACACCTCATCCCTCTCAAAGCTTCCTCTCTGACACAGTGCCCTTGCATCTGGGAGTGGGATGGGGTGTGGGATGGGTCAGGCCTCCCAAACACATGTTCAGGGTGATTTTCCTTATGGGAGACTTGGGAATTCTCTGCCTGGTGTCCTGAAGGACATGCGGTCTGTGTTGGGGGGTGGGTGCCATGGCTCGGTGCAATCAGGGTAAGGAAAGTGCCCATGGTAGTTGGTGAGGGGGTTGGCTACTCCTGCAGGCAGAGCACCTCCCTGTGGCCCAGCCTTGGGGCTTCCTCCTCCTTGCTGGCTATTTTGTCCTCTTTTTTTTGGCTGGTTGAGTGCAAAGATGCAGCTGCAGGCTCAGGAGGTCCTGGTGGTGCAGATCAGGTGGAGCCAGAACCTTCTCAGAGGTGCCTAGAGCAAGGAACAGGAGCTGCAGTCAGAGACTGCCACAGGGGACATCCCAATGGGACATGGGGGACATTCCTCCTCCATGGGGGTGGCAGAGACAGCCTGCCCCCCCCCTGTTCCAGCTGTGCCTGCAGTGTGGGATTGGACCTTCCAACCTCTATTTTCTTAATGATTTGGGGATGAGGTGTTGCAGGAGGGTGCAGAGGCTACATCACACCACGACCTCTCTGGTGGGCAGAGACCCTGGGTCCCAAACTTCACCTTTGCTCCCTGTCATCTTTCAGGCTCAGCACCAGGAGCTGCTGTCCCAGCAGCAGGACATCATCCTGGCCACCCAGTCAGCTCAGGCCTTCCTGGACAAGCATGGCCAGAGCCTGGCTGAGGAGGAGCGGGCCCAGCTGCAGACCCAGCTGGCAGAGCTGAAGAACCAGTACAGCTCCTCCCTCTCTCAGTCTGAAACACGGCTGAAACAAGTGCAGGTTCTGAGGGATGAGCTGCAGAAGTTCTTGCTGGATCACGGGGAGTTCGAGGCTTGGTTGAAGCAAGCAGAGCAGGAGCTGGAGGGGATGTACAAGGGGGACAGTGACCCCGAGGCCCTCCGGCAGCTGCTTCTGTGGCAGGGCAGCTTCTCAGAAGATGTCATCTCCCACAAAGGGGACCTGAGGTTTGTCACCATGTCTGGGCAGAAGGTGCTGGATGCAGAGGGAGCTGCTGAGGATGCAGGGTCCCAGCCACTCAAGTCTGGGAGCCTTGTCAGGAGCAAGCTGGAGGATGCCACACAGCGATACACTGCACTGCACTCCAAGGTACTGGGAGTTGACCCCTGGGAGATGTTTTTTTCCTCCTGTGCATGTGGAATGATGGGATGGCAGAGGGTTATTTAGCTCAAGATGGTTTGGCTGGACCTCCAGTATATGTATAGATTGTTTGACTTGAATTGTCTTCTTTGGGGTTTGGGTAGGAGTAACACCCTCTGTGTTGGCTGTGGCCTGCACATTGCCTTCAGTAATTCCTTTAACATGTGGCAAGAGAGTTTTGTTGATTGTTTTTTCCTTCCTGATGATTTTTATGTGTTTTTCACCAGTGCCCAGGTTGTTCTGGGCTTGTGTGCATCCTCCTGTTACATCTCAGGTCTCCCTTACAGTGCACCAAGCTTGGCTCCCACCTGAACACCTTGCTGGATCACTACCAGCAGTTCCAGGAGGTGGCAGAGTCTCTCAAGACGTGGCTACAGGAGAGTGAAGCTGCAGTTGGGAAGCTGCTCTCAGAGATGGTCTCTTCAGATCCAGCTGTTCTGCAGAAGCAGCTTGCCAGCACTAAGGTGCGGGGGCCCTGGGTGATCTCCGGGGGGCAGCACTGGAGTCTGGATGGGACTTTGGCTGCTGCCCTGAGCAGTCAGCAGCGCAGAAGAGACTCAACTTGTCAGCTTTTCTTGCTGGTTGAGTGCAAAGATGAACCTGCAGGCTCAGGAGGTCCTGGTGATGCAGATCAGGTGAAGCCAGAACCTTCTGAGAGGTGCCCAGAGCAAGGATCAGGAGCTGCACAGATTGCCACAGGGGAGATTTAAGTGGGACATGGGGGGACATTTCTCTCCCATGTGTGGTGGTTGGGCGCTGGGACAGCCCAGCCCCCTCCTCCAGCTCTGCCTGCAGCATAGGGTTGGACCTTCCAACCTACATTATTATTTTTCATAATGATTTTGAGATTAAGTGAGCAGGATCTCTCAGCAGGATGTAAAGAAAGCCCTGAGCTCTCCTTGGGCCCAGGACTTTCACATGTGACCCACTGGTGACTTTGCCCTGTTGTGTGTCGAAGCAGCAGCTGCAGGGAGACCTTGCTGAACATCAGGTGCCAGTGGAGAAGCTCCAGAAAGCAGCTCGATCCCTGCTGGAGATAGAAGGGGAGCCAGCCCCAGCCCGTGAACATGTTCAGCAAACAACAGGTATAGAGCAAAGCTGCTGCTTGTGGTAGCAGGGAGGGGTTGGAAACCAGCTAGGGGGTGAAATATCCCACTTTTGAGGAAAGATGGGGCAAGGTTGCACAGCAATGTGTCTCAGGGCTTGTGTTTGCACATGGGGGAGGCTGAGATTCAGGTTGGCCACTTGTGTTGGGTCCTTGTTTCTCAACTAAGTATGGAGATTTGTCACCAGAGAGAGTTTGTCAGGAGCCAGAGGTTGTCCTTGGACCAGGTGAGAAGCTCTTTGCACTGATTCTCCTTTGTGCTGAACTCTGCAGATGCCATCGCCAGCCACTTCCAGAGTCTCTCCCAGCAGATGGCCGAGCGCTCAGACCTGCTCCAGAAATCCATTGCCCAATCCCAGAGTGTTCAGGAGAGCCTGGAGAGCCTCCTCCAGTCAGTGGCTGAGATTGAGAAAAACCTAGAGAGGGAGCAGCCCACCACACTCTCCTCCACCTCCATCCAGGACTCACTTGCCACCAGCATGGTAAGGCTGGTCCTGAGCTCCCCTGCTTCAGCTCTGCCTGTTTGCTGGATCTGTCCTGTTTGCAGGAGGCCTTATAGCAGCCTTCAGGCGCCTGAAGGGGCTACAGGAAAGCTGTGGAGGGACTTTTGACAAGGGGCTGGAGTGATGAGACAAAGGGGAATGGCTTTAAACTGGAAGAGGAGAGATTTAGGTTGGACATTAAGAAGAAATTCTTTGCTTTGAGAGTGGCGAGACATTGGCCCAGGCTGCCCAGAGAAGCTGTGGCTGCTCATCCCTGGCAGTGCTCAAGGCCAGGTTGGATGGGGGCTTGGAGTGACCTGGCTGGTGAGAGGTGTCCCTTGCCCATGGCAAGCGGTGGAGCTGGATGATCTTTGAGGTCCTTCCACCAACCATCCTGGAAATCTGTGATCAGGAAAGGAAAGCAAAACTGGATCGAAAACTGCTCTTGTCCACTATTCTCTCCCCAAGGGTGGCCCAAACCTCTTCACACCAGCTCAGTTTTTGCTCAGCAGCCTTCCTAAAATGCCCATCCCTTTCTGTGTGTGCTCCCCTAGAAGCTGAAGCAACGACATTGCCAGGCAGAAGTGCTGCCTGGAAGCCACCCGTGAGATGGTGATGAGATTCATGGAGGCGGCGGACAGCCCCACGGCCTCTGTCCTGCAGGACAAGGCTGGCCGAGGTGACAAAGCATTTCAACAAGCTGTGCCAGCAGCAGCAGGAGCAGGAGGAGGCTCTGAAGGGCCTCCTGCCCAAAGTTGAGCAGTACGAGCAGCTTTCAGAGAAGCTGCAGCAGTTCACAGAGAGCAGGGGCACGGGACGTTGGCATCTGGCAACCCAGCCCGACTGCGACATCGCTGGCTTTTCCCAGCACATCCCAGGTGAGATGCAGGGAAAAATACATCACCAGGCTGGTTTTGGGGTTTTTTTTTGTTGGCAAACAGCTCCTGGTTCACTGTACTGGCTCTCTGCTTGGGTTGTCTTCCAGCGTGAGCAGAGGGGAATGGCAGTCTTCCTGGAACCAGGCTTGTGTTCAGAAGGGATCTCCATTCCAAATATAGGCAGGGTTTTACCAATTAATGACTCCACAGGGTTAATGGAACAAAATGCCCAGTGTTGGCAGTCAGCACAGTGCAGGATGTGACAAAGCCCTGGGAGATTGCCGTGGGTGCTGGTGGTCAATACATGGCTGTGCCGGATTTCCTCCCTTTGGCATCCTCCAAAATGCTCTGCTTGTGGGGGGTGGTTTGACCACAGCCTCAGAAATGCTCAACATTGGCATAAAACCAAACATTTGCTGCTGGCAGGGGGGGCTTGATTTGGCTTGGGTCTAGAGGAGTCCCCACCCCTATAACTGGGAAGGTGGGACTTGCATCCACAGCTGCTCCAAGTATTTGCTGAGCTGGAGGAGCAGGTGGGACTGAGCTGTCCCCACCCTTGGGGTGCTGGCTGCAGAGGGTCTGTTCCGACTCTCCAGGACATGGAAGCTGTCTGGTTCCTCCCCTCTGCCCCCAAGCCTCTGGTGAGGGCACTGTCAGCATCACCCATTGCTCTTGGCAGGAACTAAATTCAGAGATGAGGCAGCACCAGGAGGACCTGGCCACTTGGAGAGCCTGGCTTGAAGGAAGCTGAGATCCTGCAAGCTTCACCCCAGTGCCTCCCAGCAGCAAGAGAAGCTGCAGAGCCTGAAGAAAAAACTTCCTGCAGCTGCAGAAGGTGGCAAAAAGAGAGGTGAGTCCCAGGGAGGTGAGTTTGGGGATGGCTTCGTAGTCAGAGCAAGACCTCGGAGAGAATCTTCCTTTTCCATGGGCAGGGGGGCAACACACACACACGAGTGAACTCTCCCTGCCTCCTTACCCCACGTAAGGCTGCTCAGGCTGCTCACTCCAGCTGACACTTTAAAAAAAGCCTGGCGGGGGCGTTGGGAAAAAATTCCTGCTGCTGCAAGGAGCCGGTGTGCAATGCACTTCCCAGTGCGTGGGTTCCCACAGCTCCATCCTGGAGCATCTCGCCAGAGGGGAGTAAGGGAGCTGGCGGGGGATTGAAGTGACAGAGCAAAGCAGATTGTCCCCAAGTCCCCTCATGTGGGGGTTTAGCAGCAGCCTCAGCCCCAGTCGTTCTTAGGCAGCGTGAGCAGGGTGCAGCGGGACGTTTCCCCGTGTCCCAGGGATGTCACACCTCCCAGGCTGTATGGGAAAAGGGGATGGAGGGAAAAGCAGATAAATCCCATAATAATCCCTAGTAATTCAGCTCCATGCAGAGCTGCCTCTGGCCAGCCCTGCAGCTGCAGTGGGTGCGGGTGAGCCGGAGGTGCCCGTGGCTCCCATCTGGGGCTTCCTTGTTCTCCAGGGAGGTCTGAATAGATGAGAGCCATGGCTGAGGAGAGACGGGGGGGTCAGCCTGGGCTCCCCCAGATGCAGCTGGCTGGGACAGGACAGCATAAATGAGCCCTGTCTTTCTGAGAGCTTTACTTCCCCCAGGACAAGAGCCCACTGCAGAGTGGTGATGGTGATCCCGCGGCTGTTGGCTGCTGTGATGACCCCAAAAATGCCACAGGGCACAGCTTGGGGGATTGCGGTGGGGGCAGCAGCACCCCATTTTTGGCTGGCACTGTATGCGCTGTTCCTAAGCAACATCTGATAATTATAATAATAATTAAAAAAGAAAAGCTCCTGGAGACACGACTGGGCTACATTCAAGGCAGGGTAATTGCAAGGCAAAGCACGATTCTCTGACTCTCCAAAACCTTTTCACTCACAGAGAAAAGGATGCATCGTCCTGCCAGGAGCAACTGGATGAATTTCGGAAGCTGGTTGGGGCCATGAGGAAGTGGCTGAAGGAGAGTGAAGGCAAAATGCCTCCCCCTGTTACCTCCTTGGGCACCCAGGAGCTGCACAAGTGCAGGCAGCAGATCCAGGTGGGAAGAGGGAGCTGGAACCAGACTGGGAAAGTTGGCAGCTGGTGTGGAAATGCTGAAGTGTGGAATAAATCACCACATGCAAAGTCCTGGGAGGTGATTTGTGGTCTCAGGAATCCTGTGCTTGCTGCCAGGCTACAGCTCCCAGTGTGTGTGCATCCAGTGGTCCCTGCCTTGCAGAGGAGGGAGCAGGATGGGCTCTGCCTGGTTTCCCTTCCCACTCTGCTGCCTGTCCAGGGTGGGATTTGGGAGACCTAGTTTTCTCTATTTCCCCTCACCAGACATGGAACCATCATCCCAGCCCCTGCTCCTCTCTGGTACTGGGATTCTTTAAGTCAGGATGTGCCAAGGGTTTGACTCTGAGGCTTTTTCACTCTTTGATTCCCCACTGTTAAAAATAAACATCAAGGCACCCCTTCTCCCAGCACAGTCTGTGTGCCCTGTGCCAGGTCCCTGGGTGCCATATCCTGGTGCTACTGAGAGCCACCACGGAGGTGATGGGTTAGGAAGGAAGGCTGCAGCTGGGCAAGTGCAACCTCTGATCCCAGCCTTTGCTTTTGACCAGGTTCTCCTGGAGGAGTGGAAGGGAAAGGGGGCCCAGGTGGAGGAGATTGGCCGCAGAGGGACTCTCCTGGAGAACCTTATTGTGGAGATCACAGCGCCCAGCACCTCATCCAAGGGAGGTGAGTGGCAGCCCAACTCTCCTGAGAATACCTCCTGCCCCAGCACTCTGCTTTTGCTGCTGCATCTTGCCTGAGCCTTGCCACAAGCAGAAAATTGGGGTTTATTTCACACTTCAGAGGTCCTGGAGTGAACTAAGTATCATAGGGCTCAACCTCCTGGTTGAATCACTGCTGCTTGTTGTATTAATGCTCCAGCTGAGTGCTTGGAGCTCACCAGCTTGGCTGAACTTGCTGTAGCACCACAAGCACAGGGTTACCCTGGGTCTCCTGTGAGCCCAGCATGGGGACACAAACTGCTGCTTGGCTGTAGCATGGGAGCTCCAGGCTGCTGCAGCTCAGAGATTGGGGCTCTTGGCCCCCACTGGGAGCTTGTGAAGGTGTCTCCTGCTTCTCTTGGTGATGTCCTTCAGCCTCCTGGGGGCTGGAGTATTGTAATCAAACCCCAGTATTTGGGTTTTATATCTGGATGAAATTTAAGGCTGAGATACTCAGATATGATTTACTTGTCCCCTTTTTGGCTCCAAGGCTGTGAAGCAATGAGACTATGTCTGGTTCATTTGGAAAGCAACTAAAAGATGTCTTCCAGCTATGAGGACAAGTGCCTGGACTCTCATCATTGATGGGAATTCACAGTCTAGATGTGTTCATTAGGGTTAACTTGGTGAAACCCCCAGGAGAAGTGGGGAGAGGTTTGTTGTCACATGGGGTGACCAAAGATGCAGCCCCTAACATCCATGAAAGCTTTAAAATGTGTGGCTAGAAGGAGAGGGACTTACCCAAGAACATTTGTGGTGTATGTTTCTTTGGGTAGGAATGTAGCTGTGAGATCTGGAGTCTGAGGATGGGGCGCTGGCATGGAGCCTTTGGCAAAGGGAATCTGTGCACCAAGGCAGGTTGAAATACCTTCATCCCCTAAGAGAAGGAGAAAGGTGGGGAGTTAATCTCTTCAGGGGAATTAATCTCTTCAGGGAAGGCATTCACCAGGCTCACTTGATATTATAATTTACAAACTTGTAAGGGCAGCAGCTTTCCAGGTGTGGAGAGATGGTTGGTGGTTCCCAGTATTATGGCTCCCACCAAAGCCACATCCACACTAGTCCCTGGGTGCTGCTGGGAGATGTGCCCAGCTCCAGCTATTCTGCTGCTGGTCCAGTGAGGCTGCAGCTCCAGGATAGTGAGGGGTGGAGGTGTGCTGGGAGGAGGAGAGAGAAATGGGCTCCAAATCCAACTAACACCAAGCTGGTGGCTTCATCAGCACTGGGTGGGTGGGTGCATGGAGATGCCACTTCTATGCTTGGTGGCTGGTGTGGTCCATGTCCTGAAGGGCCCTTCTATCACTTGCTATCTGCATTCCTAATGAGTCTGTCTTGTCCCCCTGTCTGTCCCCATCCCCTCTGCTCAGGTGCTGCACTACCTACACCAGGTGGCTCAGGAGGCAGCTTGAATGGATACCACACGTGCAAAGGTGAGCTCACTGCCCGGGCCACCTTTTTTGTCTCCCTTTTTTGTCTGTGCATTTCCATACAAGAGAATATGAATCCCAATGTGACACCATCAGCATCCCCTTGCCAGTGAAACCAGCCTGCAAATAGGTTTGGGAATTCTGATCCATGGGGTGTCCAGAGCCCCAGGAGGGGCAGGCAGTGATGAAGGGGGTTGGTCAAGCTAAAGGACAGAGAGGGACAGCTCTGGGGAGTGACAGCACCCTGACACCCTGTCAGGTGGTTGTGGTAGAAGCTGATTAATTGGGGATGGTTTTAAGGCCTGCAATTAAATTTATTGGTTCTAAGGGATCATAATAGTGTCCAACCCTTCAGCTTGAGGAGTGTTTTTAATTATTGCCCATTAGCTGCTCTTAATTCACCAGTTCAGTGAGACAAAAGGTGCTTAAAAACAGCTTTAGATTTTTGGTGTCATGGTTTTTAACACTGTATGGGCAGTGACATTGTGAAGGGGGGGTGCTCAGCTTGCATCAGTCTCACAAACACGAAGGATTTGCTTTGTTTGCAACCTGTCAACATCCATCCACCCTGCAACTGGGAGGTCCCCTCGGGCATGAGAGGAGAGCAGAACCTGCCAGTGCTCTGCAGACAGATGGACAGCAGCGTGGCCTCTTGCTCCTCTTGCTTGGCTGGCTGGGACTGCCTAGGGCTAGATCAGTACCTGATAGTCCAGCTTGACCCCAGGGATGCAGGCAGTGGGACTTATCTCAGACTGCTTTTTTGGAAACAGATCTGACAGAGATCCAGTGCGATGTGTCGGATGTGACCCAGCAGTACCAGGCTCTGGGCACGGTGCTGAGGGAACGTCAGCAGCAGCTCTCAGCTATGCTGGAAAAGATGCAAGAAGTGCAGGAGGAGGCAATCTCGATGCTGAAGTGGCTGGAGTCAAAGGAACGGGTGCTGTCAGAGCTGGGTGCCTCCTCCTCATCCACCAGGACAGAGATGATGAGAGCCCAGGCTGAGCACAACAAGGTAACTGAGCACAAGCAGAGATCTGAGCATCCCCTCCCCTCCAATTTTGGGCTTTATCTCAGCAGGACTAGAAGGATTAGGAATTGAGGATGTGCCCTAGGTTAAGGAAAGGCTGTCCCTAGCAGGGATCAGAGGTTGTGGAACAGGACCCACGTGCTGTGCTCCACCTCTTGGCTTTTAGACCTGTTGCTTTCAGGCATTTGGCTCAAGGGGAAGGAGCTTATCTGTAGCCCTTGTTGCCGGGTCACAGCAGCTTCTCCTGGAAAGCAATTTCCAGCTTTTCCCTGTTCTTGGAGCCAAGTTAGCTCACAGTATAGCTAATACAAGTGTTTTCATTAAATACTAAAGAACAAGGATTGTCCAACTCCAGCTTGCAGCTGCTATGTCATTCCTCCTTGGTGCTTTCATTCTTTTACCCTAGATCTGAAGTTGAAATTATTATTTTCTAGGCATTTCTGGCTGAATTGGAACAGAATTCTGGGAGGATTCAGAAGGTAAAGGAAGCACTTTCTGGCTTACTGGAGGAATATCCTGATTCTCCAGAAGCAGCCAACTGGAAGAAGATGCAGGAAGACCTGAGTAAGTGCCTGAAGCATTTAGTGAGACTTCTGTCTGGAAACATCATATTGGAGGCGGGTCAGGCTTACAGGGTGATCCCAAAGTCACAGCAGAGCAGAGTCACTTCTCATTAAAATTCAGTAAATAGTGAAGTTACCTCCAAGCTGTCTGGTGTACAAGGTGTTCCTGAGCTGAGCACTGGCAGGATTAATAAAGTGTCTCTGATGAATGTCTGCTTTAAAGACTTGCCTCCTTAAATTACTTCTTTTAAAAAAAAAAACAAACCCAGAAGACAACATGAAAGCATAGTGACATAAGTTGATTATTTTGATTAAAAGCTTCACTGCTTGATGTAAAATTCTAGTCGTTAGTAAGGCTGTGCTGGGTAATTAAGTGTTGACTAAACAAGAGTGTGTATTTAAGAAGCCCAGAGATTCTCCTCTTTGAAATAACAGGAAGGTGTCTGGGGAGTCTGCCATCCAGGAGATTTGAACATGCTATGTGAGGACTGATACCCATCAGAGAATCTTCATTTATCCTGCCAAGGCTATGAGGTGGCTCAGCTTGAGGTCAGACCAGCTCATGGCAGTAGTGACACAGAAATCCTGCTTGCAAAATTTTTTTTTCCCTAGGAGCTTCAGCATCACCTTAGGCTTAGAAATTAGTTAAAGAGGGATTAGACTTGATTGCGGGTTTCCCATCAGGGAAACAACAGCAAGGGTGAAAAAAACCCCTTCAGGATGGAGGAGTGGGTTGGCCAGGAGCATTTCCATCACCAACACAGCCAGTGCTTCAGATTCCAGGTGGGAAGGAGCCAGTCGGGCGACGGCGGAACGGCAGCAGAAGCTGGAGGAGTCAGCAAGCCAGCTGGCCAGCTTCCAGGGGGCTGAAGGGCAGCTGAGGCCCTGGCTCCTGGAGAAGGAGCTGATGATGAGTGTGCTGGGACCCCTCTCCATCGACCCCAACATGCTGAGTGCACAGAAGCAGCAGGTCCAGGTGAGGCAGGAGCTGGATCTGGGTCTCCATGGTGCGTCTGAGGCTCGGAGTTGTCCTCTGCCATGCATGGGGAGCTTTGGGAGAACCTTCTGGTGCCTCTCCCAAGTCCTCTAAACCCTGCTGAGCCCAAACTGTGAATCACCTGAAATGGGTGCAGTGTGGAGCTCCCTTCCCTGCATGGAATTGACTCATCAGTGAATCACTTGGTCCCTCTTGGGGAGTGAAAGTGCTTTAAACAAGACCTGTGCTGATGCTCTGCGGGATTTCCAACTGCTACCCCTCCACCTGGCAGCCTGCCCTTTCCCGGCCTCCTGCTTCCAAGTCCTGAAATGTCTGTGACCAGCCACCCCATGAAATATCAATGCCTCATTTATCATGAGGAGGTTTTCTTCTCAGACTGGTTTGTGTTTTGTTACACAGCACCAGGACAATTAATGGGAAAAGCAAAGTATTGGAGGTGTAGGTCCCTCCCAGGTTTTGAAGTTGGAAGGTGACAGTAAATTGTAGCCTATCCAACCCATTGCCTTCCTACCCTGGGTCTTGTTCCTACTGATTCTGTGGGCTGAATGAAGCCCCTGGAGGTCTGGTTTGTTTTGACTGTGTATACTCCAAGCTGTCAGTTTTGTGCAAACATTTTAATGTTATTTCTGTTCTAGTTTATGCTGAAGGAATTTGAAGCTCGCAAACAACAGCACGAGCAGCTCAACCAGGCAGCTCAGAGCATCTTGTCTGGCCCTGGAGATGTTTCTCCATCTGCTAACCAGGTGCAGGAAGAGCTCCAAAGGATCAATCAGAAATGGTCTGAGCTAACAGAACGCCTCAACTCTCGCTCCAGCCAAATTGACCAAGCCATAGTGAAGAGCATCCAGTACCAGGAGCTCCTCCAGGGCCTCTCTGAGAAGGTGAAGGGAGTTGGGCAGCGTCTGAGCAGCCAATCTGCTGGCAGCACCCAGCCCGACGCCGTGAAACAGCAGCTGGAGGAGACCAGTGAGATCCGTTCAGATCTGGAGCAGCTGGAAGAGGAGATCTCTGAGGCTCAGACCCTCTGTGATGGTCTCTCTGTCCTGATTGGGGAGCAGTATCTGAAAGATGAGTTAAGGAAACGTCTGGAGACTGTGGCTCTTCCTCTGAAAGGACTGGAAGACCTGGCAGGTGAGACAGGGTGGAAGAGCTGCTGAAGGGATGTTGGGATGTTGAACCCCACCCCTGCTTTTTTACCAAAGGGCTCTCCCATCTCTGGGTTTCTAAGAACAACAGGGGAAGCACCACTGGTCATTTTTTAGGGTGTTTTACATGGCACTAAGCACAGGAGACGTCACACTCCCGGCATACTTGAGCCTGGAGGTGGCCTGGAGGGCCATCAGTGATGTTTAGTCCCAGTGATGTGGCTTGAAGCAGTGTGGCACATGCTGTGCTTGGAAACAAAAAAATGGTTCTTAAATTTGGAATAGGGCATGGAGAAGACCTGTTTGCCATCTTGGAGGTGGCTCTTGTGGCTTCTGAGAGGTTGGATTTTGAGACCAATCAGGAGAACTGAGACTATTGCCTTCTCATTGCCTGTTACTACTTAAGAAATTTGTGAATCAATGAGGAAAGAAAGGGCTGGTGATGCAATGGAAAACTCCTTCCTGTTAATCAAGACACAGTTGGTGCATCTGAGATGATTTTAAATAATTGCACTTTGCTTATTTAATTCCATCTTAATTGTTGCCTCCTAATCTCATTTCCATTCCAGCCGACCGGATGAACCGACTGCAAACTGCGCTTGTGAGTTCCCAGCAGTTCCAGCACATGTTTGATGAACTCAGGACCTGGCTAGATGACAAACTGTGCCAGCAAGCTCAGAGCCAACCTATTTCTGCTAAACTAGAGAGGCTACAGAGCCAAATTCAGGAGCAAGAAGAGTTCCAGAAGAACCTCAACCAACACAGTGGCACCTATGAGATGATTGTAGCTGAGGGAGAATCTTTGCTGCTTTCTGTCCAGCCTGGAGAGGAGAAGACCACTCTGCAAAACCAGTTGGTCAGCCTCAAAACCCACTGGGAAGATCTCAGCAAGCAGGCTGCTGAGAGACACTCAAAGCTCAAGGATTGTTTGCAGAAGGCTCAGAAGTACCAACGGCACATGGAGGACCTCCTGCCTTGGGTGGAGGACTGCAAGGCCAAGGTGTCAGAGCTGGAGGTAACTCTGGATCCAGTGCAGCTGGAGGCCACTCTTCTGAGGTCAAAAGCTATGCTGAGTGATGTGGAGAAACGCCGTTCCCTGCTGGAGACACTGAACAGTGCTGCAGACATCCTGATTGATGCTTCTCAAACTGATGAGGATGAGATCCGGGATGAGAAGGCTGGCATCAATCACAAGATGGATGCCATCACAGAAGAGCTGCAAGCCAAGACTGGCTCCATTGAAGAAATGTCACAGAGGCTCAAGGAGTTTCAAGAGAGCTCCAAGAACATTGAGAAGAAGCTGGAAGCGGTGAAGCATCAGCTGGAAATCTATGATGCACTTGGGCCACAAGCCTGCAGCAACAAGAATTTGGAGAAGCTCAGAGCACAGCAGGAGGTGCTGCAGGCCCTGGAGCCGCAAGTGGATTATCTGAAAAACTTTACTCAGGGTCTAGTAGAAGATGCCCCAGATGGGTCTGACTGTTCCCAACTCTTAAGCCAAGCTGAGGTGGCTCAGCAGGACTTCAAAGCAATGAAGGAAAAAGTAAATGACTGCTGTACACTCATGGAAAACAAGCTGGAAGGGATTGGCCAGTTCAGTAGTCGGGTCAGGGAGATGTTCTCTCAACTGGCGGATCTTGATGATGAGCTCGACAGCGTGGGCCCCATTGGGAGGGACTCTGACAGCTTGCAGTCCCAAGCAGAGGACGTTCGCACCTTCCTGGGCAAACTCCACAGGCTGAAGTCTGACATCGAAGCTTCTGAAAGTGAATGCAAGAAGATGCTGGAGGATGAAGGGAGCCCCGATTTGTTAGGACTGAAACGTGAGTTGGAGACACTGAATAAACAGTGCAGCAAACTGACAGAGAGAGGCAAGAACCGCCAGGAACAGGTGGAAATGACACTGTCTCGTGTCGAGGACTTCTACAGCAGGCTGAAGGAGCTGACCCAGATGACAACGGCAGCAGAGGAGAACGAGGCATTGCAGTGGGTGGTGGGAACAGAGGTGGAAACCATCAACCAACAGTTGGCAGACTTCAAGGTAAGTCTTTATGCTATTTAAGCTTTCTTAAGTGGTGTTTGGGGTTTGAAGGCCTGTCTAGTGTTTTGGGCAGGAGCTCTGGTCTTGAAGCTGTCGCAGTTTCGTTGGTTGTTGTTGTGTTGTCAGCACTTCTGGTGTAGTAAAATAATCTTGCTGTGGAGATTCTGAGATCAACTGCTAGACTTGAGAGTGTGGTGAAGAGGTACGGAAATATTTTGTGATTGGGAGGATAAAACTTGTCCCTGTTCTCCTTGAGCTGTGTAATGTTGGCATGCTGGTACCTTGTGGGCTTGTATTTGTGGCTAGTGTTTAGGTTTTGGGGAAGGAAGGGGTGGTTTTGAGTCCATCTGTTGGCATCATACCATCTGTTGGCAGCATCATGGGTGCTGCTGAAAGTCTAGTCCAGAGGAGATCATCCTGCAGGTCTTTCTAGCTGGCTCAGCATTCCTGCTTGTTCACATCTTCATGTCTTGGCCCATGGCAGGATATGTTGAACTAGATGGCCTTTAAGGTCCTTTCCAACCTAAACCATTCTATGATCATAATCTGGGCCACTTATTACATTCATTTTGTGGTCCTTGGGTACAAAGAAAGCCACAGATAAACTGTGGGACGAGGGATACACACTGGGAAGAAAACCAAAGCCAAGTCTTGCTGTGGGCTCTTTGTGTTTCCAGCAACGAGCTGATGGGGAGACCATCCAGGTTTGCACAAAATGCTGAGAAAGGGAAGAGATGGAGGTGTTTGATATTTTTTTATAGAGTATTACAGTGTCAGGTCATGCTGTTACACAACATTAATTATATATATATATATATTATAACCCATCATAGCACTTACAAATGGTTTGTATCTGAGTGACCTTGAGGATGACTATTTAAGACAAGGGTAGCCTGGGCTGCATACACCAAAGATGCTTTGGGGACAGATGCGTCCTTATCAGGAGACATTTATTGGCCACTGAGGCCATGTGATGCAGTTGGGATCTTTGTGGTGCAAGAAGGAGAGTTCACACAGTGTTGATAGGGGTTTTGCTGCATCCTGGCTGAGATTAAAATGGGGAAGAAGCCAAGGAGGGTGGGTGGAGCAATCACAATTACGTGATTGTTCATCCCGAGAAGATTTTACACAAATCATTCTGTGTTGCAGAGCAGATCTCAGAGAGAGCAGAAGGGGTTTTTTTTTCTCTTTTATTTCTTTAATTTCTTTGCACCTGAGACAATAGACTGTCTCCCTTCTGGCACTGCAAACCAGTTGTGTGTCTGCTGTGGCCGAGGCAGCTCCTCAGCCAGGCAGTGCTCCCTAGGGTGGTCTGGGGAGGAGGATGAGGTTGCTGGGGCTCTCCAGGAGTGGTCACGGTCCGTCTGTCCAGAAGGCTCAAATGCAGGCAGATAATAAGTCTTAAGGCATTAATTTTAATGAACATCTGTGTAAATGAGATGCAAATTATGCGTGCCTCCAGGGCTCCAGGCACATTGCCAATGCAGCCCTGACAAAGGTGGGCACTTCTGGACTCATTGTGTCCAGATTTTAATAAAAAAGATCTATGGAAGGCTCAGACGGAGGTCATGAGCAGATGACTTTCAAAGCAGCTTATCCTTGAAGCTTCCCATCTATTTTTCTTTTCCTGCATGCAGACGCCCCTCAAATCATCCCCAAAGGCCACAATTTCCAGCAAACCCTTAACTTCTGGAAAACTGCCACCCGAGCATTCCCTGTCTCCCCCCCTGCAGCCCCTTCCCCAGGTTGCAGGGGGACTGATCCTGGCTACAGGCAGAATGAGTCCTCTCCCACTCTTAAGTGCTTCTCCTGGCCGGGTTTCTGAGAGGTGGGAGGTTGGGAAGCAGCTCTCAGATTGTGCTTGAGGGGAACCTTTGTTTGGTTCAGTGAGTGGGTGTGATGGTGGGGATGGCTGCACCAAGGGGCTGGGCCCACACTGGCTCCCATGGCCATCAGTAGCCAAGATGCTGATGCCCAGTGGGCTTGGGCTTCAGACTCAGTAGGGACTGGTTCAGAGCTCCACCTTGTAAGAAACCCATCTGGAAGAGACTTTAAAGGATCATCTGGTTTAGCCGCTCATTTTATGGTGAGCTCAAGTGCAGCTCAAAGACGTTTCTGTGGTTTGGAGCCTGGACTTCTGTGGCCATCCGGATGGATTGCTCCAAGCCCAGACATGCTGCCCAGGGAGTAGTGTGGGGATAGCTTATATTAAGCTATCAGAGCCAAGGGATCACATCCTTAACTCCTCATCTCCAGCAGGAGTTTAACCCAAGTGCCTGTCTTCCCCTTGCTGCCTCTTTGAGGAGCCCTTTTCTGTATAAAAGGGCACAAAAAATTGGAAGAACCTTTCAGAGCCATGTTTCCACGAGCATCACACGGCCGAGTCCAGCTCTGTGATGCCAGGGACAAGTGACAGCCTCCAGCCAGAGCTCCTCATGGGAGCTTTCAGGCCAGGGAATTTCTTCCTCCTCCATTCTCTCTGCTGTCAGCTCGGGTTTCTCAAAGCTGACACTAATATTAAATTTTAATGACTGGAATCAAGTGAGCAACAGTTGGAATGTTACTAAACATAACAGATCTGTTGATTCAGTTTAGCAAACAGCACAATTCCCGAGGGAAGTGTTTCCCTGGGATGAGAGATAAAGGGTCACACAAAGGCACAGGAGTTTTCTCCATCACGTTCCTCTCAGCATCTCACGTTCCATCTCACCCCTGAGCTAGAAAACCCTGAGATACAACCTTCCCTCGTAAAGGTTGGGAAATGAGTGCTGTGCCTTGGAGCAGGCTCCTGCTGTTGGGTACACAGGACTGATCTTCCTTTACATGCCCGAAGCAGAGGGGAGGTTTGCTGGTTTGAAGTGGTGGTGCCAGGAAGCCCCAGGCATGGGCTCGTCCTCCCTGGCCAAAGAGCATCCATCAGAGCTGATGGAGTCACATTTTGGGGTGGTTTTTGGACTATACTGGGGGTAGCTCGGCCTCCTGGCTAATGGACCTCAAGTCTGGTTCTTGTTTATCTTTTATACAGTGGATTTTGAACTTGAGTTTCAAAACATGGCTGGTGTGTAGTGTTGGCAGTTGGGTCCCTCTTTGATTCCCTGTGTTGGTTTTGGACAACCTCTGAATGCTCCTGTGTGTCACCTCCAATGCAGAGCAAACACTTGGGCTCTCATGGGGATTTTTAGTTTTGCTGCAATACGGAGCAATACTCATGAGGGCAAGGGTGCTGCTGCCTCCTCAGTCATACCCTGCTTTTTCTTTTCTGGGGACACTTTTCTCCCCGTGACAAAGAGGAGGGCAGGAACGGGACAGCTTGCCTTGCTTTCGAGCTGTGCTCAACAACCCCAGGGCATTTTCTGCAAGAATCCAAAAAACTCGCCCCAAAACTGAAACCCAAGGAAAAGCATCCAACTTGACATAACCAAATCAGTGCAGAGTAAGTTGAAGGGGAAGGACACGTGGGGACTCCCTGGGCTCTCTGTCCACCCCTTCCCGCAGCTGCGCTTGGTCCCATGGCTGCCAGGGAGGAATGTGGCGAGCCAGGACCTGCTGCAGCTGGCACCCACTTGGCCACCATCTCACCTCCCAGTTTTAATTAAGCCTCACCCTTCCCCAGCCCCAGATGAAGGGGGAGCAGAAGGGGTGGGGGTGGAGGAGTGTCTGCTGTGGGGTGTAAGGGATTTGCTGCATCCATCTCTGGCAGCGGCAGCTTTGCCAGGGTGGGTTGCCAGGGAGCCGAGGGAGGAGGTGGGATTTCAAGCTCCTGCCTCTCCTCTTCCCCAAGAATTTCTGGGGAGGTTGGTTGAAACTGGAGTTGCTCAATGCAGTGAACTTCACGCCAATAAAGTTTTCTGCTAGATGGTGGAGAAAAGGGAGGAAGGAGAATCCCCAGACAACAATAACTTTTACAGCCAGTCAGGTCACCCAGAGCCAACAGAGCCCTTGTGCCTCCAGCACCCTCTTTGTCTGTTGAAATAAAAAAAAAAAAAAAAAAAAAAAAAAAAAAAAAAAAAAGGGAAAGAAAAGGGAAAGAAAATAAAAAAACCCCAGGAGGGGGGTGATGCAGCAAGTGAGTAAAGCCCTGAGCAGCATTACTCATCTCCCCATTCAGATCCCACTCTGCCTAACCCTGCTCCGGGTCCCCCCCGCTTCACCCCAAGTAAAACAGCAATTAGCTGGTGCTCCTTGACAGCTGCTCTCTTCAGTGCTCTAATTATGACTCTCTTCATTCCCCCAACCTTTCCGGGGGGGGAGCTGGCTCAACTGTGCTCTCAGAAATGCCACTGTTGCTCAAGAACAGGGTTTCTCCCAAGTGCCACTGCCCAGAGCTGCTGCTTTTGGGGAGAGGGTGCTCCAGTGGCCTTGGGTGGTACAAGGGGAGCCCACAGGCATCATGTCCTCATGAGCTGCTCTTGTCCTTGCATGGGACATCAGTGGCAGGGAAAGATGGGGACTTGGCTGCCCAGCAGCATGCAGAGTTTCACAGTGGTATTTTGCAGAAGGACTGGAATGGTTTCTTCCCAGTTTATCCCATTCCTATTTGCCCTCCTGGGAGGGATGGGGATGATCACAGTCCCTAGTTGTGTTTTGCCATCTTCCTTTGCAAGAGGCGTGTGTGATGATCTTCAGGGTCTTTTCCAACGTGAATAATTCTGTGATTCTACCTCTGGGACTGGCAGCTCTGCTCCTGCCTCCATCCATCTCGAGGATGGGCAGAGGAAACCCCACATCCCATCTCAGGCTCGCAGGGCTGAATCTGTCAAGGTATTTACACCAAAGGCATTGAGTGTAAATCTTTAGCTGCTCAAGATGGCATGTTTGCCACCACTAGCAGGCATGTGTGCTCACAGGTGTTACCTGAGCATCCAGCCCAGGCCCCAAGGGAGACTTTTTGGGTAACTCCACACCCAATCAATGAGCCTCCTAGGGCTGGGGGTACATCACTGATGGGGTGGGTAGGAGAAAGGAGGTGGTTTTCTGGGATGGGACAGGGGAGGGACACTGCCACTTGCTGTGCCCCAGCCTGGCTGAGGGTATTTTTAACCCTTCTGTGCCCCCGGAGGAATGTGCATGGCTCCCGACAGTCGTCCAGTTGGGAGCAGCTGGGTGGGCCTGGGCAGGGAGCAGGGACAGGCTGCACCACGGTGTCTTCTCATTGAATGCTTTCCAGACCTACTTAAAGTATCTCTGGCTCGTATTTTCAGCATCAGCAACACACACAAAAATGCCTCCTCTCTGACAGCTGTTAAGCTGCCTTAAAGGCACCATCTCTCCTCGTCGGAGAAGGGGATGATATATGGGGGGGTGATAAGCACAGGCTGTGATGGGTGATGGGGCTGTCACCAACCCTGGCTGGGGCAAGGAGTCCCAGGGGAGCTGCAGAATTGTGGTGGTGTTTGGGGCCAGTCTGGCCCCAGTCATCTGGGGGTGTTATGAACAAACGTGTTTGCACAAAAGGCATTCAGGCATCCTTGTTGCTTGGAAATAAATTCTATCACAAAGGGAAGAGCAAAGGTGCCCCCGGAGCTCATCCTCTCTGAAGGGAGCTCTGCTGGGGAGGTGCTTCATCAGCCAGTGATGGGTTTTGACCTTAACTTGTTAGCAGGCAGGCAGAGGTGTCCAGGCCCTTCTCTGATCCTGAGAGAGCTGAGAACAAGAGCAATCAAGCCAAGAGCTGCTGAGATCAAGCAAATAATAGTGAGGCTTTTATTCTTTTTTCTTTTCTCAACTATAAAACAATTAAGCTGTGATCAAGTGGACCCAGCTTGGGTCACTGCTCCAAAACCACCCCTTGGACGATGCTTTAGTGACCCTGGCAGTCCCAGCTGAGGGAGGTGGCTGTAGGAATGTCCTCTTGCTTGTTAGCTGGTGGTGATGACACTTCACAGTGTTTCCAGGAGATACTAAAAATACCAGCTTTGCATAAGCTCGGGAGAGCTGAGGATCCGAGGGAGGAGGAGATGGGAACGTTTTTGTCTGCAAGGGCTGAGCAGAAGGGGGGGGACAGGAGCCCTGTACCAGCAGGACACAGCTGTGGAGGAGGGATCTGTGGGGAAGTGTGTGGTGGAGCAACCACAGGACATTCCCATCACCCTCCAGTGTTCAAGCGAGTCATTCCACTGGGGAAGGGAGTGAGTGTGGCCACTGGCTCTGGAGCAGCCTGGGACTTCTTCAGGGAAGGGCTGGGGCTTGGATTAGTCACCACAGTGTTTAAGAACAATTGCCAATTCTTCTGCTGAAGGAGTGGTTTAAAATGTCTCCCATCCAGAGGCTTCTCTGAATGATAACTCACCTCGCTTCTGAAAAAGCCTCTAGAGCAGTTTTTTAATCACCTCATCCCTCTGCTAGCTCTGCCATCCCTGGTTGACCTGAGGAGCAGTTTCTGCAGTTTGCCATTCCCCCGGGATGGGCAGGGGGGTGGCAGCACCCTGTCTGAGGGTGCTGGGTCATGGAATGGCTGGAGAGGCATTCAGGCAGCACCAGAGCAATAACTGACAGCCACAGAGGTGAATTTGCAGGAAAACTGGGCAGCTGAGAACAAAAATGGGCATTTCAGCAGGTTGAACCTCCTGGCTGCAAGGACACCTTAGGTGGCTCTGCCCTTGGTTCATGGTCCTGGTTTAGGTTGCTGCTGGGTTGTTTCAGGGTGCTCTGTGGACACAGAGGGGTTCCAGGATAGCCCCACAGAGCACTGAATGCCATGGTGGGTGCCTGTGTGGAGCACGTGGGCTCCAGGCTTCATTCAGGAGAATTATTTATACCAGCATCTCTATTAGTTGCCATGCAGAGGAAGTGTTCCAGTGCAGCTCCTGCACCCTCAGTAAAACAAATACATTTAAAACCACAGAGTTAACTGCACCTGCACATCCAGCCTGAGGAACGTTTCTTGGGGTGTTTCATTTTTTAACCTCTTCATAAAACTTTTCTAGTGGAGGTGCAGACCCCCACGGAGCCAGCTGAGGTTTCCTCCCACAGCTCTGTGGAGGAGAGTCCCAAATTATCCAGGCTCCAGGTTGCAAATTGCTGCTGGAAAGGCACATTGGTTCCCTGCGTCACCAACAGCCGTCGCTTTTGAAGGGAGGGATTGCATGGTGGCAGAGACCTGACATTAAATTGGTTTGAAGTCAGCTGTAAGCTGAAGGGATAAGGGAGCACCCAGCCCAGCACGGTGGGATGGGATTAGGGAACAGGCTGGGAGCTCAGTGCTTGCCCACGCGGTGCTGAAATGGCAATCGCAAAAATTTGGCAGAAGGAGCAACTTGAGGAGGGAGATAAAGAAATGCCTCTGACCATCTGACAAATGCAGCAAAAGCCTTAAAGAATGTGAATCCTCTGGTTCCAATCCCAGGGAATCCTAAAAAGCAGTTTCTAAGGCAGGTTTTGGAAGTGCAGGCTTTGTGCATTTATTGCAGTGTCCAAAGGAGGCTGAAACTTGCCCTGAACCCCTCCAGGATTTGGGGTTATCTCCTCGGCTCTTCTTGGACATGGCACCATGTCCCAGCCCTACAGTCCCTCCTGCCATCACCAGCTTGGTGACCCTCATGGACTCACACATGGAGGACATGATCAGCAGGACCTGTAGAGACAAAATGTTGTTTTGGTGGTGTAAAAGCAGGAGCTCCCTTGCATCCACCCTTGGCTGGGTTGAGTGAGTGGGTGCTGCATGCCCAGGGCAGGGGTGGCCCCAAGGTGAGGAAGAAACTTTGAATATCTTGAGGCTCCTTGGTTGTACCCCAGGGCTCATTAGCACCATATCCATCAGCGATCTCAAGCTGTCTCAGGCCTCTCTTGCTTGTCACATACCACAGGTCCATCTTTTCCAGCTGCTGAGCTGCATTAAAAGAAAGCTAAAAATACATTGCTTTCCAAATACTGCTTTCCCGTGTAAACAGTGGCAGCAGCAGCAGGCAGGATGTCATGAAGTTGTAAACAGGGTGACATCACCCCATGACGGGGCAGACACCCTACCCCATGCTCCAGGGATGGTGCCCATATGAGGAAAGTTTGAAACCTATGGGTCCAAGAGAGGAATGGGGATGCTTCTACTTGTAGCAAGTCTGGAAAAAACTCTGGGTGGGTTTTAGCTGAGGGGTTTTTACCTGCAGGACATGGCCAGTGAGTGGCCTGGAGTGCTGGAGGTGTGGAGACACCTGAAGGGACAAAAATTCAACCAGGACCTTCGTGTCCTGCCCTGTCCTTCCCTTGCACCAGCACAAAGCCTGAGCAAAGCCCCAGGGTTGCAATTCTCAGCACTCTCTGACTTCTGTCCCCAGCACTGGGGTGGCACTTGGTGGCTTAAAGCCAAGTGACCCATGGCTTGGGGAACCTGTGAGAGCTCCAGCTGGGATCTTCAGGCCAAGCACAGCAAGTTTTTAATTGGCTTTAGTACTCGCCCAATATTTCCCTAATGATTTTAGGGATAGAGGGGGATGTGTTGGAGGAAGAGTTGGCTTGCTTCTGGCACGTGACTCGGTGAGGAAATGGGAAAAGAATTTCTGGCTGTGAAACGGCAGCTCCACGTCGAGTTTGAGATCGTTCCTTCTTCGAAGTGGAACAGAAAGCCTCCGCGCCCCAGCCTGGATGCCTGGGATTCCTCACGGAGGGGCCCTGGAGCAGTAACGGTCCTGCCTGCTCCTGCTCCAGCTCCAGCTCCCGGCCAAGGTGGGAGCCTGGCACAGCACAACCACCCAGCCCGTGTTGTTTCAGCTGTGCTGGGTTAATAACATGTCTCCCCTGCTGAGTATAAAAATCTGGGCTTTGGGACACTCCTGCAGTGCTGGCAGCCAGGGACAGAGGCCAGTCTGTCTGGAAGGATGTGGAAGGGATGGCTGTGGATGGGCAGAGGGGCTGCTTGTGCTCCCCCTTGCTCCATGCGGGGCTGTGGGAGCTGCTTCTGCTCCCCTCTCCACTCCCTCTTCACCTCCTGCTCTTTCCCTTAGTCCAGTTTAATCAGGGAAGTAGGATAAGGAGTTTCCAAAAATTTCCCAGTGTGCAGCCAGCTCCTTCAACAGGCATTTCTCCTCCAGAGCCCCAAACCCTCCTCTTCCACAAAGCACCCATTCCCTTCTCTCCAAAGACAAAAAAGCCCCTTGGGGAACACAGGGCTGGAGCTGCTATGTGTGCAATCAGTGCCTGGGGACGAAGGGCTCAAGGGCTTGGGGACAGCCAGGCTTCCCCTCATAGCTGTGCCATGACCTTGTCCAAACCCCCGTGGTTTTTGAGACAGTGGGCGCTCACAGTGCTGTTGAAAAATGGGGCTTTTCATGAAAATGGGGCTTTTAATGAAAAATGGGGCTTTTCAGCTCTCCCTTGGCTTCACCCTCTTCCCATAAGGTGGCTGTGGTTCACCAGAGCTTTTGGTGAAGCTGTGGCACAGCAAAGTGCAAACCGAGGTCAACAGCTCCCAGCGTTGGCACTAGTGGGGTGCACAGCGCATGTTGTTATGTATTAAACACCTGCCTGGGCTCTCGTATTTTTATCCCTAGGCTGTAATTCCTCCCCGAAGGAGCAGGCTGGGCGGCTGGTGGGGCGGCTGTTGCCTGGAGATGCGTGGAGGCTGTTCCCAACCCTCCTGGTTTTTCTTCCCAAGTCTGTGACTTCCCCCAGCATCACTTCGTGATTCAGGCGCCGGGGCTGCCTCCTTCTCCCAGCTCTCTGAAATCCACCCCAGCTCTTAAACCCAAGGGTCGGGGGGAGGGGGAGTTGTAAAGATGGTGATGGGGTGTGGGGAGCACGCTGCTGGGGCTGTACTAATGAGGTTTTTTAGGGAGCGGAGCCGGCGAGGCGTGCGGTGGCAAGTTGCGGATAGGTTTTATTGGCAGAGCGGTTGGCTTCGGAGAAGGCAAAAAATGATATTTTGAGGAGGGTGTGTGTGTTTATTTTTCGGTGATTTAAGAACTGGGTTTTTTGTACAGGGAAAGGGCGGGGGGGGGGGGCGGTCAGCCCCCCCCCTCCCAGCGCGGGGCTCGGCGTTAAACCCATCGCACGGGGGAAAAACCAGTGCCGGTTGCGGACAAAGGGCCGAGAGGGGTAGCGCGGGGCCGGTGTGCGGGAGGGGGGCCGGAGCCGCCGCCGAGCCAGGGCGTTGTTGCTCTTTGTCGGGGGCTGCCACCTCCCCCCGGAGGAGGGGCCAGTCCCGGTGGGGCGGGGAAGGGGCCAGCCCCGGACTGCGCCGGCCGCCGAGAGCGGGAGGGGGCGAAGAGGGGTAGGTTTGAGGTGCCGTACCCCCCCTCCCGAGCCCGCTAAAGGGGGAGAGAAGGGGGTCGGGAAAAGGAGGGGGGGTGGAAGGGCCGGCGGTACCCGCGAAGGGGGGCGGCCCCGGCCCGCTCCGCCCCGCGGTGCCGCCCCCCGGCCGCCCCCGCCTCCCCCCCGCCCTCCGCCGGGGCTGGCAGCGCGGCGGGAGCCCGGTGCTGGCGGCGGGGCTGGGGCGAGCGGAGGCCTGCGCGGTTCGGCCTTTTGTTCCGCCGGCGGGAAGGAGAAACGGGCGGCGGAGGGGGAAAAGGAGGAGGAGGAAGAGGAGGAAAGCGGCAGCGGCCCGGGCACGCCATGCATCCCGCCGCGCCGGCCGGGGGCTGTCCGCGGGGGCAACGCGGAGCCCCTCGCCCCCGGCCCGGCCGCTGAACCGCGCGGGGAAAGGGGTGAGAGCGGCGGGGGAGGACGGGGAGGGCGGTCCCGCTGTGTCCCCGGTCCCCCCCCGCCCTCCTTGCCGCGGGGACCGGTCCTTGCCGCTCCCCCCCACACCACCTCCCCCGCCATGGAGCCGCCGCAGCCCAACACTGGCCACCGGGAAAGTTAGTGCGGGGGGCCGGGAGGAGGAGGAGGAAGAAGCCACCTCCAGCTGCGGTTGCTCCCCGCCGGCCCCCGGCAAGTTGGGGGATTTCGTACCGCTCCGTCCCCTTGCCATTTTTGGATGCGGTTTATAGCCAATTTTTTTTTTTTTTCTTACTGGGGAAAAAGAGGAAAAAAAAAAAAAAAAAGAGCCGAGACTGAGCAGCCTTCATCTGCCACCGCCGCAGGGCTGGGCGACGTGTGCCCAACGCCCCGCAGACCCCGGCTGGAATTTCGGGGAGGGTTTCGGTGACCCCGGGACTTCCCAGCGAGGTGACAAGTTGGGGCACAACAATGCCATCGTGTTTTGGAGACAGGAAACCTCGGAGTTTGCCCTGAATGAAGAACTTCCTGTGTTTAAACTTGCACGAATATCCGCTGACAAGCTCAGTTCAAATGAAAACACGAGAGTCGGGGGGAGAGGCTAATTCCCACCGGCTGGACTTGAACAGGACTCGGAGTTCGGCAGGACATGTCAGGAGCTGCTGGCTGCTCCGGCTGCCTTCCGTGAGTGGCTGGGACAAGCAGTGCCTTTGTTATTAAGAAACAAAAAAAAAAAAAAGGACAGACGGGATAATTTGAGAGCTTCAAACTCTTCTGTCTATTTGGAGTACTTTCTAGAAGCTGTTGGATTTGGATACGGGGTTTTTTTGCTGATGAATGAGGTTTTTCTGAGAGGGTCGAGGGGGATGAGATGGATTCTTTCACCACTCAAGACCACCAGTGGGGCTGCTGAGCCAGCACGGCACTGCCGGTGCCCCCTTCCATCCCCAGAGCTTTGGGATTTGAGTCTGCCACAGCGGGTTTGGGACCTGCTGGCCGTGTGATGCTTCCTGCAGTGGCAGGCAAAAAGTTGCCGAGACGGTTTTGTAATAGAATCATAGACTCGTAGAATGGTTTTGGGCTGGAAAAGAACTTTAAAGTTCATCTAGTCCAACCCCTCATCAGCCGTAAGGACGAGAGCATGGGCAAACCACTGAGCCGGCCAGACTGTTTACGGCAGAACCGCACTTGCCTGGGGAAGGGCGAGGAGGAGGATGGTTATATAGAGGACTGCTACGTGCCCCAGCGGTCGATATACGACACGATGAGAATTAACGAGCAAATTGATCAGGGATCGAAGCTCAACCAGCTTTCCAAGAGCACCCTGGGCAAAGGGGATGGCAGCACCATATCCAGCAACGGGACTCTGGGAGCTGCCAATGTTTTTGAGTCCAGGGCACCAGAATCGAAGAAGTTGGACGAGAGAGTCATCTTTGACGCGCTGAAGCTCAGCAGTGATGTCTCCAAGCCAGCGCCAGCTCCACCAAGGAGACGACCAAATCCTGAGAGGAAGGAGAATGTCAACCGGCGGTCGTGGAAATCCTTCATGCCACCAAACTTCACTGAATTTGCAGAAAGAATGGGGGCTTCGTTGAGCGAGGTGTCAGAAGCAGGTGCCTCCAACCCTTCGTTGCGGGATAAGCGTGAGTCAAGTGCCATGCTCACTGAGAACCCAGGCCAGCCCCATCATGGTGAGCCCATGTCTGAGTCTCTCACCTTGGAGCATGTCTCCAAGTCATCTGGCACAGGAGAAGCTTTGACAGCCAAGCAGTTCAGCGTGGATGGCTATAGTGGTCCCCGGGATGAGAACCAGAGCCTGCTGAACACTGGTGACAGCCACATCAGGAACCTGGCCAGGATTCGCAGGTTCCCCAGTGCCACCTGGCCACGAGCCAGGAAGAATTTCATCAAGGGAAGCCTCAGCGATGGGCACCAGGAGACCCTGGAGGCCTCTGAGTCGGACTGTACTATGGAGAATGTCAATCTCTCCCCATGTCTTAGTGAGGAACTGCTAGATGTGGGACTGGATATTCTCATCACCTCCAATCTCCGGGAGAAAACGGAGTCTGAGCTGAGATTTGAGGAGGATGAGCGCTGGGTGATGATGGAGGAGTGGGAGGAGGCGGCGCTGTCAGAGAGAGGAAAGGCTGTTCTGGTGGCAGAGGAGAAGAAGAGCTGTTGCTTGGCAGATATTTCTGAAGAAAGGGAACAATTTGCCGCTCCAGTGGGTGGCTCTGCCCCCAGCCTGGGGACCTCCTGGTCCTGCATGTCCCGGGGGGGTGCCACCAGCCCCCTCACTGGCAGCCCAGGCTGTACAGAGGACATGGCGGTGCAGTGCCAGGCTGAGGACTTTTCTCCAGCTTTGGAGTGCTCAGCCAGCCCCACAGGTCCCGAGTTGTCTGACACGGACTCAGTGCAGATGTTCCTGGAGCTGGAAGAGCAGTGCCTGAATGAGGACAAGGGAGATGGGGTGGTCCCTGGCTGTCCCATGGAGGTTCAGGTCTCTCCAATGGGCTCAGAGGGGCTGGACCCAAATTCAGCCAAACTGGCCGAGGCAGCAGTCAAAGTGTCTCAGTGTGGGGTCCCTTTGGACATCAGTGCTTCTGACTCTGCCGTTGTGTCAGATCTGGAGGACTTTGATGTCACCTGCAGCTCGCAGGTTCTCAGCACTCTGGAGCCATCAACAGAGCCTTTTTCGGAAAGGGACACTTCGGTTGTCACCCCAACAGACTCAGATGGAGGGGCCTCACCCAGCCCCATGGCCATGGCAGGGCTGGGCTTCCTTCAGCAGTGCTCCCCAGGACCAGTGGAGGATGAACCTGACACACTGGTGGACCTGGAGCTCATGGACAGTTGTGTGGTGGCAGCGCTGGTGGCTGGTGGAATGTCATCTCCTGAGCCAGGTACACATCCAGCTTCTGGCTTGGAGGGAGCTGATTACCCCAGTGCTCCAGCAGGGTGGGGTGAAGATAGCCAAGACTTGCTGGCCCCTGATGGTGAAGTATCACATCTTCCCGAGGAGACCTGTCTTGGCCTTGTGTCGCCAACTGGGCTGTCCCCCTGCCAGCCCCCAGCTCCTGACACAGTGGTGGAGGAGCCGGGATCTCCCCCACAGCATGAGGCTGGTGTTGAGGGAACAGATCCACCCAGAACCCATCATCTTCTGCCTGGAAGGCCTGAGCTTGCCAACTGGGATGTCCCAGAACTGGTTTATGAGGAGGAAGCTGCAGATTTGGGATCAGAGAGTGATGGAGCTGAGGGCCAGATTTGTCCTGCAGAAAGTAGGGATGATGCTTACTGTGGTTCTCTGCCATCTTTCCACACTGACTCTGCATCAGAGCTGGACTCTGTGCCTCCAACTACATCCCCAGTGCCTGCTGAGGACCTGCCATGGGAAATGGTTCCCCTGGGCCAGGGCCTGGCCCTGGAAGGAGCTAACACCGAGGGGTGCCCTGTGGAGGTGGCTGTCACATATGGGGAGGTACCAGCAGCCATCCTGCAGGCAGGAGACCTGGACTTGCTGTTTGTCTGTGGCTGGGAGGACAGCACCATGGTGCTGGGTGAGGGGCTCCCGCCGCCTGACAGCCTGGCCACCGTAGAAGAGCTTCCCAGTATGTTGCCCATCCTGGGGCAGCCTGCTCCTGATGCCATCCCATGGGATGCCGCAGGGATTTCTATTCCAGCTGACCCCCCGGCACCAGGGGATGTGGCTGTCCCAGAGGCACAGGCTCAGGAAACACCACCAGCCCCTGGGGATCATACCATGGATGCTGAGGAACCATGTACTGAGTACCCACGTCCAGATGCCACCACCACCACCATACCCTTGGTGGTGGAAGAACTGCTGGATGCCCCACCACAGTTTGCTGATGTGCCTGATGCCACTGTGCCACCCCAAGCAGCCAGCCCACTCCTCTCCAGTGTCAGGGATCTCAGTAGCAGCCATGTGCTGCTGGAAGCAGAGGGGCCTGTAGTAGCCTTGGGGGATACAGATGACTTTGCCAACACAGTTGTGCCACCCATCCTGGAGCACCTATCCACTGAAGTGCTTTTTTTGGAGGATGAGCCCATTGCAAGAGCACCCAGAGCAGAGATGGCAGTTTGGGACAGTGCCTCCATGCCACCAAGCATGGAAAGTCTCCCCTTCACCTTCCCACCCCTCCTGGAGGGACTGGCCACCCAAATACCCCCCGATGCCACACCGGGGACTATCCTCCATCCTCCTAGCTGTGGGGGTGCCCCTTTCGAGGTGCCCACGGTCATGGAGGGACCTCCCAGCACCTCTCTGGTCACGGAAGGGCCTCCTGCTCTGGCAGATGGATTTGTTCCAGATAACGAGGTATTTGTTGCTCAGGCGCTGGCAGACGAGGTTCCAGAAATCTCTTTATTTTGCACTGGAGGGGTGGGTGGGAGCTGGGAGCCCACTCAGTAGCACACGGCTGTGGGGTTCAAGGCTTTTTTTGCCTCCTCGTTTTGGCTTTAATTTGGTGGGTTAAAAAAGTTTTCGGGGAGAGGTTGGGGAATTGTGTGTTTTGATAAGCAGGATAGGCAAAAGACTATTGTGGCTTGATGACCTAAACTATTGTCTTCAACTGTTTTGGCTTATTAAAGTACATTATGGTCACTCAAATGCAAATCACAGGCTTCAGAAAAACCTCGCCAGTCCTGGCAGGGTGGTTCCCTTCTTTGAAGCAGAAGATGGAGCGGAAGAGAGAATCCTGTAAAACAAATTAAGTGCAAAGAATTCCTGTCCTGTGCAGTCATCACTTTCTGTGTTTTTTTGGTTGTTTTTTTTTAAGTGAGTAGTAAGGTGCTGGTGCTCTGAACCTGGCCTGGAAGGGGCTCAGATCCTCCTTGGCCTTTGGGGATTTCTTTTATGGTGCTGTGCTAGTGCCTTGTGCCCAGAGAGACCTTGGTGGGGGAGTTCCCACAGCCAAACGCTGATTTTCTGCCATCTGGATTAGGAGAAATATCACTAAGGAGATATCAGAAGTTAGTCAGCACCCAAAATCCTGATTTGGTAGCAATTACTCATCCTTTGGGCTGTGCCACCTGGTTGAGTGCTGCACGTGGAGAAGCTTTCACATGGGAGGGGTCCATGTGAGCACGGGCTGGGGCACCTGGTGGGGACCTTGGAGAAAAGGAGATGTTGGGGTCTTGCCCTTGTATGTGTGCTGTCTGAAACTTACTGCTTTGGTGTCCATGTGTCCTTGGTGGTGGGACCTTTCGTGTCACCTGATTGTTAAACCCCATCAGTCTTCCCCTTGTTCAAGCCAGTGGCAGCTCCAGGTCTGCATCAGGGTGAGGCTGATTCTTTACACCATGGGGCCAGACCCTGTGTCCAGCAGTGGCAGGGTTGTGGAGCATGGGAGCCCAGGAGACAGCCCCTCCCCAGAGAAGGGAAGCAGAAAAGAGGAGAGAGGCAGAAAGCCCAGGGATGCTTCAGGAAGCATTACTGGAAGAGAGGAGGAGGTGTGGTGGAGCAGATGTCTTCCCTGCTCACCAAGATGTCTGTCCAGCCACTTGGCCAGGGCAGGACACCTGGCTTCCTGCTTTTCCTTGCCCAGCAAAGGTTGGACATTCAATATTTTTTTCAAAGCTGAGTCACAGTGAGGTGACTGAACTAAATCTCTGGAATCTTCATGAGCAAAGCCACCCCAGCTGATGTGCTGGCTCCTCAGGCCATCACCGTGATCCTCTTTGTACCAGCATTGAGCTCCAGGGGTGTGGTGATTCTGATGGTGCAGGTTCCCATGAGCTGACTCCTGGATGTGGGATGTGTGTTCCAAACCCTGGAGTTTGTTGGGGTTTTTTTCAGCATGTAGAGTGCTGGGACCCAGCCCCACATGCCAGACTTATCAGACTGTGGGTTTGGCTACAGCAGCCAGCTCCCTTTAGAAACAGGCAGAGGAGAAGTGGCCAAGGAATCAGGGGGTTCATGTCACCATTTCTTTCTTAGAACCATGGCATAATTCTCCCTGAGCAAACAGCTCTGGACAATGTCTGCCAGCACACCCTTGGCTCCCTGTCCTAGGGGAATACTTCCCTGCCCTCCAGTAGCTCAGCTCTGATGGTGAAGAATGGCTTTTCCGGTGAAAATGGGGCAAAGAAACGGCAGCCCCTCTTGCTCAACCTGGGAACTTCCTTTCTGTGTGTGGAGTGGGTTTTTTTTTTCTCTGTTTGGTTTTTTTTTTTTTGCCATGTGTTCCCTGGGAGACAAAGCTATTGCTAGGTCTGGAGAGCTGTGCCATCCAGCAGCCACTCCTCAGAGACATCTTGCATCTGAGCAGGGATTCTTCAATGTCCATGTATTCTCAGGCACTTGAGGAAGAGGAGGAGGAGGAGGGAGGTTTGGGAAAGCCAGCATCTGGCTGCCATCCCCTCTGCTTTCTAAAGAGAAAATGTTGTGACAGGGTTGAGGGCTGTGATGGCTCCTGGGGTGACCTGGGCTCCTGGACTGTGGTGAGCTGTGGTGGGCACTTTGCCATGGGGAGGCAGCAGGATTGTCCCTTGGTAGAGGGACCATGCACAAGGCAGGGGGTTACAGAAGATCCACAGTATTTATCTTGGAAACAGGATTTTCCCTGTGCCTCTCTTTACAATGGGGAGCTTCATTTGCTCTCCTCCCCCTTCCCTATCAAATCTTTTTCAGTTTCAAAAGCTTTTCCCCACAGGATTCCCAGGCAGGACCGTGCCAAATCCATGGTGCGGTAAACGACCAGCGTATTAATTGCCTATTGCCTTTGTCTTTTGAAACAGAGCTGGCTTCTCGGGGTCTGTAATTTAGTGGTTAACAAAACTCATGTGATGTCAGGTCTCTGTCTGTAACAGCATCGCTGTGGGAATTGCTTTGGGTTTTTCGCCAGCAACATTATTTCCCAATCCCATGGCTGACCAGTGGCACTGGTCTTGTTTATTCCCCGATTTGCTCTTTCCACCTCATTCCGATGCTTGGAAAAAGGGGATTCACCCATTGAGAAGCAGAGGTGGATTCTTAAAGATCCTCAGCTGTGGTCTGCACCAAGCAGTGCTTGAGACATCAGTGTTACCAGGTCAAGACAAGGGAGGAGTTGAGACAAACTTGCGCAAATAATAAAATCATTGCAAGTAATTACTGCATCTTCTCTAGAGAAGGAAGCCTAGTGCAGCTGTTGAAGGATAGAGGAGCTGTAAGAGCAGCTTATGGGTTTTAAACACCTTTTTTTTTCCTGTCTCCAGCTCTTCCAGAAGGAACAAGTGGATCCTCTTCAGCTAAAACTACAGCAAGTCAATGGAGTTGGTCAAGGACTCATCCAAAGCGCCGGGAAAAACTGTGATGTCCAAGGGCTGGAGCATGACATGGAAGAAATCAACACCCGCTGGAACACCCTCAACAAGAAGGTGAGAGCATGGCAAGGGGCTGGAACAGGTTTCTTTTGGCCCTGTTGGGGTCTGGTAGAAGAAGGGGATCATCAGCAGGGAGCTGAGGCTCCAGTATTAATGCATCAACCATCCTGACCATGCAGTGGTTGTTTTTGGGATGCAGGTGGCCCAAAGAGTTGCTCAGCTGCAGGAGGCCCTGTTGCACTGTGGGAAGTTTCAGGATGCTCTGGAGCCTTTACTGAGCTGGCTGGCAGACACCGAGGAGCTCATCTCCAACCAGAAACCTCCCTCTGCTGAGTACAAGGTGGTGAAAGCCCAGATCCAGGAGCAGAAGGTGAGCAAGCACAGGGTAAGGAGTGGTCCAGTGGGAGGGGGAAGCCTTGAACAGCCAGTCAGTATTTGGGGGTCTTGTAACAAGTTGGGGTTTCCACAAGTCTCCTTCTTTCATGGTTGGATCTTCTGGTTCCCCACATCCTAATGTTATAACCAGGCAGCTTGTTAGCCCACACTTGCTATCTCCAACTTCTAAACCTCCAGCGTTACTTTATTTGTCCCATTGCCTCTTGAAGTTTGCTGCTGGTCTTGCTGGTTGACCGTGTTTTTCCAGCCCAAAGTTTTGTTTGTGCTGGCTAATTCTGCTATGTCAGGAGCAAGCTAGTGTTGGAGGTACCAGGTTGGGTGTTTGGACAAAGGGAATGTACAAACTGTAAGACCTGACCCAAGGCGTGCTGGTGTTTGCAGAGATAACAGCTCAGGTCAGCGCCTGCTGGAGGAAAGTTCAAGTGTGGTCTCAGTAAAACATTTTAGAAATGCATCCTTACTGAGGCTTGGTCTGACGTATCGAGACTTTGAGGAGGAAATTTATTGAAAGTG
Organism: Calypte anna; assembly: GCF_003957555.1. Lineage (NCBI taxonomy): Eukaryota > Metazoa > Chordata > Aves > Apodiformes > Trochilidae > Calypte > Calypte anna. The sequence goes on from NC_044268.1 coordinate 6,342,417, forward strand.
AAAGTTGAAAACTTGATCTTGATAAGGTTAGGGTGAGTGGTGGGGAAGCCTCTGAAAACTTCTCTGCCCCTGAAGTGCTTTGAACCTCTTTTAGAATAGAACAGAAGAGAACATTTCAGTTAGAAGGGACCTACGCTGATCAGCTGCCCAGCCACTTCAGGGATGACAGAAAGTTAATGCATATTACTTTATTATTATTATTTTTTGAACTGGTTTTGATGGCAGAGGCTGTCCTTCAGGGCTGCCTTTGGGCTCAGCCCCATCTGACTGTGGTTTTCAGCCACAATTAGAGATATGCTCTCTCTGCGGGCTCAAAATGTTTCTGCTGATCCAATCTGGTAACTTTTAACCCTCCTTTGTCTTGTTGCTGCTGCTAAAGCTGCTCCAGAGGCTCCTGGATGATCGCAAAGCCACTGTGGAGATGATCCAAGCAGAGGGCAGCAGGATCGCCCAGTCAGCCGAGCCTGCGGATCAGGAGAAGATCGTGGGACAACTGGAGAGCCTGGAGCAGCGCTGGGCAGGGCTGCTGGGCCGGGCAGCTGCCAGGTGAGGGGTAGGGGAGGTTCTGGCTTCTGTACCACACACCAGAAACACAGAGTGAGCTCATCCAGAGATTCCCGGTGCCCCAAAGCTCGGGGTGACAACATGCAGGCAGCTGGCGGAGATGTCTGTGCAGATACATCCTGGAAACATGGAAACAGCTGGAAAACATGAGAAATCAAAGGCTGTTTGGGAGGTGGAGTTGATAGCAGTGGTTTACAATGGCAGGGAAGAGCTCAGATTAAATAAATTCCCTGCAGGGGTTGGATGTTATTTTTATACCTTTAAGCGTTAACATTTAGCTCTAGCAGCAACATCCTGTTGACACCTTTCTGCTGCTTGAATCTTGTTTACGAGTTGCTCGTTGCTACATAAGCCAATATTTGAGGTTATAAAGTCATTTCTGAGGGTCAGATTTGACCATCTCATTATTCTAAATCACTGCCAACTAGATGGACTGTCCATCTAAGACTTTTACCCGTGTCAGGCTGCCTTTGAGCCAGAAACTCAACAGCTCTGAAACACCAAGAGCTTGGCCACAAGCTGAGCACACTATAGGATCTCAGAGACAGGAATGGAAGAAAAGCAGAACAACAATTCTGCTGCCTCCTTGAAGCTTAGACTTGACCCTAAAGGCACAGCTGCAGGAAAAAGCTTATTTTGCAATTGCCCTTGCTGCTCTGGTTTCCCCTTCCCATCCCTCAGAGCTGCTTCCCATGCCCAGCTCCAACAGGGAGCTGCTCCTTAGTGGTTTATTGTGTCCTTACTATAGGCAGAAGCAGCTGGAGGACATCTTGGTCCTGGCAAAGCAGTTCCACGAGACCACAGAGCCCGTGTCAGACTGGCTGTCGGTGACAGAGAAGAAGTTGGCCAACTCTGAGCCCATTGGTACCCAGACTTCCAAAATCCAGCAGCAGATCAGTCGGCACAAGGTAGGGACTTGGAGGGAGCTGCTGATGGAGGTGGTTGTATTGGGTCCTGTTCAGGTGGGTGTTTCTGCCGTGGTAAGGGGGTTTTGGGTACAAACAAGTGTTGCAGGAGTTTTCCAGGCTTCCTATACAGCAAAGGCTGCAAACCCTCACCCGCTGGTGCGGGTTAACTATTACATCAATGTCTTTGTCCCTTGCAAAGCAAATCTGGCTGTGGCCAGAAGAACCATCCCTGTTTTCATGTTCCTTTTAAACATTTTTTTATTTTGATGCAGTTTGTTTGGGTTTCATGTCTCCTTTGTTCCTTCAGTTGCATTCATTGTTTCCTTTTCCCCTTTTACGTTCGATTATGTTTTAATTTTACGGAATCCATCTCATAATTTATTTCCCCCCCTCACCACTCATTTTTCTTTCTGTTATTCCATTTTATCCTCCCGCCATTCAGGCTCTAGAGGAAGAGATAGAAAGCCACGCAGCCGACGTCTCTCGGGCGGTCGGGGTCGGGCAATCCCTCTCCTCCCTCAGCTCTGCCCCTGAGCAGAAGCTCCTGACAGAGAAATTAGAAACTCTGCAGAGCTGCTATGGGGATGTCCGGGAGCGGTGCTGCCGGAAAGCAGCGCTGCTGGAGCAGGCCCTGGCTAATGCCAGGCTCTTTGGGGAGGAGGAGGTGGAAGTGCTCAACTGGCTGGCTGAGGTGGAGGACAAGCTCAGCTCGGTATCCGTAAAGGATTACAAACGGGACGTCCTGCAGAAGCAGCATGCTGACCAGCTGGTATTTTCCGTTTATTCCTTCTGTTTTTCTCTTGGTTTTGTTGCGTTTGTTCTGGTTGCGTTTCTGGTCTGACTTGAATTTCATAAAGTTTGTTCCCGCTGCCGGTTTGTCTTCAAAGCTGGGAGAAGTGTAAAGAGATTTTGTGTACTCAAAAACAACCAGTGTGGCCCCAAAAAAGGGTTTCCCGGGAGGGGCTAGGGGGGGGGAAACTTCAAATGATTCATCTGCTTTGTGAACACTGTCTCAGCAAGCTTGGCCACCCTGTGCCTTTAGGAAGTTGGATGCTGGTTCCAAGAATGAGAACTTGAAAAGTCTGGTGGGTTTTCCAAGGCAGGGTGGCCACACTGGGGAAGCCTTCTGCTTCCTCTCCCTGGAGGCTGGGCAAGCACTTCTCAAGAGTGAGATTATGTCTAATACAAGAGCAATATCTGGTGCTGGGCTGGTGACACATATCTGGTGGGCTGGGCTGGGTTTGCTCTAAGATTTGGGCCTTTGGGTTCACAAGTCCCAGTAAGTCCTGTAGGAGGAGAAGGTTGACTGGACAAGTATCAGATCTGTTGTCCACCCTTCCCATGATCAGCAGGAGCAATTCCTGTTCTGCTTAACATCTCTGGCCAGCAGAGCTCAGGGACCTGCTTGCAGAAGGGTGACCCCAATTTGCCTTTCTCTCCAGGCTTTGAATGAAGAAATTGTGAACAGAAAAAAGAATGTGGACCAAGCCATTAGAAATGGTCAAGCTCTCCTGAAGCAAACCACAGGTAATGTGAAGATCTGAATGTTCTCTGACCAACATAGAGGGTCTGGGAAGCCACTCCATCCTTCACATGGTCTTCCCTGGGGAGTCCATGCTCTGCAGTGTTACGTTGTCTGGGGGAGATTGTTCTCCCTCAGGCCCAATTTCCTTTTGGATACTCCCACGTATCTTTTGGATACTCTTTCCATCCAGACCTGGATGCTAAACCACAAACCAAGCTTCAGGTTTGGTTTGACTTGGTTGGTCCCAAGTCTTGACCTTGCAGCTTCATGAGCAGGAGGTTCCCACCACCGGCATGGCTGTGCTGAGCTCTAAGCAGCCCTGTGACACAAGGGAGGGTTTTCTCATTGCATCCAGCTGCTTAAACCACATGGAAAGAGGTTAAAAATACCCCCTGCCCTTTCCTAATATCACTTTTCCCATACTGAGCAGTTGTTGCTGTTGCCACGTGGGTGGGAGTTGATGTTTATGAGTGGGAAGAAAGGTCGAGGCGATGCGTTTCCTTCAGATGTGGTCTGCTCAGAGCAGATGTAGGGACCTCAGTCCTTGTGGGAGCTGTGTAGCAGGAAGAGTGATTACAAAGAATTTGGCTCTCAGTTTCTTGTCCTCTTGGGAACAGCAGGAAAGAGTGAACAGGAACTTTTTTTTTTTTTTGGGAGTTGTGTGGCACGTTAGTTGAGAGCTTAGGTGTGGTGGCCTTGGGGCTTGTGGCAAAGCCAGGTTTCACAAGACACTTCCTTCCCTGTCCAGTGAGGAGGTGGATGGTAGATTTCAGTTCTAAGAGTAGCCTCATGGCTGTAAAACCAGGCTGCCAAGTTGCACTGGTTTTCAGAGCATTCATTTCAGAGCATGAAATGAGCTGTTTAAAATGGGGGAGGAGAGGGGTAGGTGGCTGCTGCAGACCCCCAGCCCATCTTCATGTGCCCTTCGGTGCCATCTCACAGGGGAGGAGGTGCTGCTGATCCAGGAGAAGCTGGATGGAATCAAGACCCGCTACTCAGACATCACGGCCACCAGCTCCAAGGCGCTGCGCACTCTGGAGCAGGCTAGGCAGCTGGCAACCAAATTCCAGTCCACACACGAGGAGCTGACCAGCTGGATGAGCAAAGTGGAGGAGGAGCTGGTTTCCAGTGGGGGACAATCCCCAGCGGGCGAGCAGATCCCCCAGTTCCAGCAGAGGCAAAAGGTGGGGACTCAGCAGAGCAGGACCTGGGGGATGAGGGCTCAAGGGTGGGAGCTGGAAGGGATTTGCTCGCTGGAGAGGGCTGAGGACACGTGTCCGTGGGTGCTTCCACAGGAACTGAAGAAGGAGGTGATGGAGCACAGGCTCATCCTGGACACAGTGAATGAGGTGAGCCGAGCTCTCCTGGAGCTGGTTCCCTGGAGAGCCCGGGAAGGGCTGGACAAACTCGTGTCAGACACCAACGAGCGCTACAAGCTGGTCAGTGACACCATCAAGCAGAGGGTGGAGGAGATTGATGCTGCTATTCAGAGGTCTCAACAGGTAATTTCATAACCGTGACGCCACCTGATGAGTTTTCATGGTGGGATTTAGCAGCTCAGCACTGCTCGAGCCCACACAGCATGACAAGGGTGGGTGAGCGTGTCCCAACAGGAGGACCAAACCCCCTGAGGAATGGCAAGAAACAGATGGGCCCCACCAGCAGCATGGGGCAGCAGGACTGGTTTCTGGCCCATCCCGTTGTGTAGGGTTTGGATCAGATAACTCCAGCACAGTGCCTGGTTATCCCTCCTGTGGGCTTTTGCTTGCATGGGTCATGGAGTTGGTGTAGAACTGAGGGCAGGTGACTCTCAGGCCTGCGAAAACATCATCCCCTGTTGTGATAACACTGGGATTTGTTCCGGGCGAGCAGTCCTCACAAAAAGAACTTGTTCTGCCCAGCCTGGAGGCTGTGGAGAGCTGGGAGTAACTGCCCTCCCTGGCTTACAGAGCACTGACTCCACAGAGCTGAATGTGGGAGCAAAACCACTGTGTAGAAGAGAGCTGTCCCCTTTCCCATGGGTAGGGAGGGATGGCTGCTCCACCATGCTCTGCTGTACTCTGTGTTGCACTGATGTTCCATGCTTCAAAACAATCTGCAGGAGCTGTGGGACAGCAGCTGCTGCTCCTCTCAGAGAGGAGTTTGGAGTCAGAAACCTGTGTCCGCCCTGGTGTCATAGAATCTCAGACTGTTTTGGGTTGGGATGGACCATAAAGTTCATCCAGTCCCACCCCCTGCCATGGTCAGGGACACCTCCCACCAGCCCAGGGTGCTCCAAGCCCCATCCAACCTTCAACACTGCCAGGGATGGGGCAGCCACAGCTTCTCTGGGCTTCTCCCCACCTCTGCACACCTGGGCGAGGCATTCATCCCCAGGGGTCCTACTGTGAATCCCACCCTCCACAGTTTGCCATGGGCTCCATCCCAGCTGCCCATCCCTCACCCAGCTCTGTCCTCTCCTCTCTGCCAGTACGAGCAGGCAGCTGATGCTGAGCTGGCCTGGGTGGCCGAGACCAAGCGGAAGTTGCTGGCCCTGGGGCCCATCCGCCTGGAGCAAGACCAGACCACAGCTCAGCTGCAGGTGCAGAAGGTAGGTGGGTGCTTGCCAGTGATGGGAGGCATAGGATGGGAAGCAAAGATGGGGGATGCAGTTTGGGTGATGGGCTGGGGGATGCAGCTTTACCCTGGATTGGCTCTGAGAGCCCGGAGCACCAGGAGCACAATGCTTGTCCTTGGTCAGCAAAAGGAAAAGAAGCAGAAGATTTAGAGAAATGAAGTGTTTGGCTCCTAAAGGAAAAAGCCTCCTGTCTGTTTGTAGGAGCCAAAACCTTTGCAGGGCTGTCCAGGGCTGGCGGGTGCTCCCACCTGGCCTCCCCTCAAGGGAGCTGCTTGTGCTGAAGGTTTTCTCTGGCTACCAAAGCTGCTCTGCCTGGGGCTTGCAGGCGTTGGCAGCAGGAGGGGGTTAGACAAATGTATGGGTTGATTAATGAGGGGGCTTTTTGCTCATTGTTCCTTGCAGTGAGGGTTCCCTCCCGCCAGCCAGACATGGAACAAAGAAACTCTGGGGTTGTTTTGGGTTTCGGTTTTTTTTTTATATCTTTGAGATGAGCTCATGCCTGAAAGAACGTGCGCTTTAAATAAACAGCTCTCTTCTTTCCAGCTTCGGCAGCAAAGAGGCTTATTGGATTTTTAAAACAAAAAAGAAAAATCGGACATTGTAACAAGGGAGGGGGCCTGAACCCTCAAGCATTAAGTTAAAGTGAGCTCAGCTTCTCTTCCTGCTAGTAATTGCGTGGACCTTGGGAATGGCAAATTTATTGGTAGATGCAGTTCTGGAGAGCATCATTTGGGAGGTTAATGTGTTCCCTAATGAGAGGATGCTGGAGCTTTTCCTCCTTGGGTGTGGAAGTTGACCTGCACCTCGTTTTAAGAGCTGTTTTCAGGTAGGGAGGGTGATGGAGATGAGTTGTGAGAAAAGCACAGCAGTAATCTGTATTTTCAACCCATGTCAGAGTGCCCCAGGACACTTGTGCTGAGTGTTGTGCTGTCTCTGCAGCACTAAACTCTGCTTCTGGTGCAGGCAGGAGGGTCCCATGGATGGGCTGGAGGGGGAGAGGTTGGGCTCAGCTCTGATTTCTTTCATTTCTTTGGACATTTCCTTTCTGCAGGCTTTTTCCATCGACATTATTCGTCACAAAGACTCCATGGATGAGCTGTTCAGCCAGCGCAATGAGATCTTTGGGACGTGTGGGGAGGAACAAAAAGCTGTTCTCCAGGTGAGCTCCCCCCTACTCTTCACTCTGATGGGGGAGAGAGGAGAATGCTCAGCCCTTCCCCAGCCTGATGTAATTCAAAACGATTCCATCTTTAGTCATTCCCAGCAGCATTAGCAGGAATCTCTTTACACTTATTACTCTCTTTGATTGCATATTTTTATTGCAGTGTTTGGGGATGGGGGGTGGATATAGGGGAAATTTCTGAGGCTGCTTTAATTGGAATTACAGCTTGTGCACATGGAAGGCCACCAAAGACATCTCCTGCTCATCCAGCTGGCAGCATGCTTCTGGCTCTTTTCCTGGGCCCTTTTACATCCCTCACTATAACCCTGCTCCTTCTTTTTTTTCTTTTTTTAGGAGAAAACAGAATCCCTGGTGCAGCAGTACGAAGCCGTGAGCCAGCTCAACTCAGAGCGCTACGCTTGCTTGGAGCGTGCCCAGGTCCTGGTCAACCAGTTCTGGGAGACCTACGAGGAGCTGAACCCATGGATTGAGGAGACACAAGCCTTCATCTCCCAGCTGCCCCCTCCAGCCATCGACCATGAGCAGCTCAAGCAACAGCAGGAGGACATGAGGGTAGGAGGACACGGTGTTTGCATCTCCTGCTCCATTGGTTCTACCTTCAGCGGAGATGCAGCCCTCACAGGGCCAAGAGCATCTTTTTTCTGATTTTTTTGTGATTCTTTTCTGATTTCTTTTTGTGAGTTTTTTCTATTTTTTTCTAATTTTTTCTGATTTTCTTTCCCCCCACATTCTCTTCTTTTTGTGGACCCTGCTACTGTACCACAAGCATACTATGAATGTGTGGAAATCACGTTATGTTTGAACACTTCTTACCAACACACAGATTGCACCCAAGGGAGCCTGGCTGCCTTCACATCTCCTGCCTGCTTGTGGCAGGGAAAACCACTTTGTGCTTTTAAGGTAGAGAGCTGCAAAGCCAGTTTTCTCAGCCATGTCCCCCATGGGGGAGGTCAGGAGGTAGCTGTGACAGGGAAGGACCCGCACTGGGGGATGTGCCGGTGCCTGCAGAGCTCTGGCCATGTTTGGAAGAGCTGAGTGCCACGTGCTTGGCAGATGCTGGGTCAAGAAATCCACTGTGCAAGATATGATCACTGCTCTGGGAGTGCTGCATGAAATAAATAGACACCAGCTTTCAATAGATTTCTAAACAAATGACTAATTTTATTTAATATCCTATCCCCTAGCAACTGAGAGAGTCCATTGCTGAGCACAAGCCTCATATTGACAAGCTGCTGAAGATTGGGCCGCAGCTGAAGGACCTCAACCCTGAGGAAGGGGAGATGGTGAAGAAAAAATACTCGAGGACTGAAGCCATGTATGCCAAAATCAAGGAGGAGGTGTGTCACCGGGCTCTGGCGCTTGATGAAGCTGTCTCCCAGTCCACCCAGGTATGTTGGGGTGCAGAGGAGCTGAGTTGTCTTCTCACAGTCCCCTGAGGAAGCCACATGCTTTGAAACACAGTTCCATCCCCAGTGTTACGATTATAAAACCCTTGAGAAGGCACAACGTGGTCAGACACCTCCAGGGGAGTTTCCTCCTGCTGGCTGCTGGCTGTGAAAGCCAGGGAGAAAGCATTTGAATCTTGGCTTAGTAAATAGGGTCATAAATTTTTACAGCCTCAGTAATGATGCTCGTTCAAAGGGGCTGAGTTGGCATCCACCCAAGGTTGGAAGAGCCCAGAGAGCCACTCTAAAGAGCTTGGAGAGATAAGTTTCACTTCTGATAAGCTGTGTGTGCCACAGGAGATCTTTGTATGGGAGAGTTAATGGTTGTCTCCAGGGTCTGGGCATCTCCAGAGAAGGTCATTGACTGCAGGAGCAGAGATAGGAAAGGAAGGGCAGAGGTTGTATAGGTGCTAAAGTCCAGAGAGGAGATGAAGAGTTTCTCCATGCAGGGTTTATGACTTCTAGCTGTGTTTGATTTCACCCCGTGTAGCTCAGTTGTTTGGGTTTTTGTGTCACGTCTGGGTGTTGTTCTATTTTTTTTTTTTTAATTCCTGTATTGTGTAGTCACTTCTCTTGGTTTGCACTTGTATTAACTCCGAGTTTTTCCCCCCCCACATCCCCCTCCCTTCTCATCTCTCACTCCCTTTGTGGAATGTGTTATCTGTGTGTGTTGCTGCCTGTGCCCGTCTTCCCCACATGGTCCCATTTCATTCTTGTGTTGACCGCCTCCCACCATTGCAGATCACCGAGGTAAGCCCCACCACCACTGAGCTTCACTTAACACTCTTTCTTTGGGCTGATTCTCTTTTACATCTGGATTTTATTATTTCTGGTCCGTGCACAGCTCAGCAGAACATGCTTCAAAATTAATTTTGGGGTGGGGGGGCCTGAAATCACCTTTCAGATGGCTTTCATTGCATTGCTGCCTCCTCTCCAGCTTCTGCTGGGAATGCTTCCTGCAAAGCCAAGGTTTTGCTTTTGGGCCAGTGTACACCGATGCACAGAGCTTTCTGCTCTAGCTGGGCTTGTCCCTTTGCTCCTGCTTTTTGGCTGAGCCATCATGCCCTGAGCAGCTTTGCAGCCGGACCTTGCTCCTCTGCTGCCAGAGCCTGGAGCATGGCCAACACCAGTGCTGGTGTCCTGCAGAGAGGGACCCAAGCTGGCAGCTGGCATGCGGAGCTGTTCTTCTCACCAGCAAAGGTGGTTTGGGATCTCTAAGGTCAAAGATGACTTTGGTTTTTTAAAATAATAATTAGAATGGCTGCTGGACCCCCTTCCTCTCTCACTCTCAGCTTTCTGGTTCTGCTTTTGTCCAAGCCCAGCTCTCCTCCCATGTGCATGCAGCCTGCCACCATCTCCCTGCCGGGGGGGTGTTTCTTGCCAGCATCCCCCCGAGCAGAGATCTTTCCATCAGCACCAAATACGGAGGAATTTCCAGATGCTCTAAACAATCAGGATTGGCTTTTCTCTCACTAAGCCGCCCGTCCGCAAGAAGCAGGAGAGCGGTCAAAAAATGTGGATTTTAAATGGTTGAACCTGGTGGTAATTCCCCCCCGTGTTTGGTTGGCAGTTGCCTGGCTCTGGGGGTCTCGGTGGCTGCCGCATGGTCAGTGCTGTTGGCAGCAGAGGAGAGTGGTGGCCCGGGCAGGAGGCTGCAGGTGTTTGTCCCCTGGGGGCAGCGAGGCAGCGTTGCTTAACCTCATCTCACCCACCCTGACGGCCTCGCTGCTCTCCTCCAGTTCCACGACAAGATTGAGCCTATGCTGGAGACACTGGAGAGCCTCTCCTCCCGCCTGCACGTGCCCCCCCTCATCCCCGCCGAGGTCGATAAGATCCGGGAGTGCATCAGTGAGAATAAAAGCTCCACAATGGAGCTGGAGAAGCTGCAGCCTTCCTTCGAGGCTCTGAAGCGCCGCGGGGAGGAGCTGATTGGGAGATCGCAGGGAACGGACAAGGACCTGGCAGCCAAAGGTATCTCGGGGTGGATTTAACAGGAGGGGTTGTTTGGGCTGGTAGCACTGCCCAGTGCCTGCCCAGCCCATGGCTCTGTCACCATGGGCTTTTGGTGTCCCAGTGAAGTGTTTCAGAGGGTCTCCTGGCCTTAGGAGAAAGAATGAGTGTTTTGCACGGAGATATCCAGTGCCTGCTTCCATCTGGAGCGGGCAGGGTGGTATCAGCCAGAGGAGAAAGAAGGATTTATTCAGGCAGAGGTTCAGCTCAGCCTAGCTGAGCCCATCACCCCAAGCCGGTCTCTTGTGGCAACCACTGGTGGCCCCTCTGAAATGAATTTTTGGGATGGATTCAGCATCTAATGGAAGGAAGGAACATCCCCAGGACAAAAAGACCTGTCAACACAGTTGGCACTAATTGGCACCTTTCTTGGCAGCTCAATGGCCAGCTCAGGGACTGAGTGAGCATAGACTTTACGCTAGAGGTGGCCAGAACAGAGGTTTGTTGGAGGAGTGTGTGTGGGCAAATTTGCCCTGATCTTGCCTGCACATACATAAAGGCTTTATTTCTGCAAGCTGGAGTTTCTCATGTCCCTCGGTATCTCCAAGTTAATGCTCTGATAGTTTTGGTCATCTTGAATTCATATTTGAATATTCTGTTGGCTGTTTCTGAGGGGGAAGTGTTTGCAGAATGCTTTGGAGTTGTAAAAAGGTTTCCTTCCTCACTGAATGTTTTCCTTCCCTTCCTCAGTAATCCAGGGTAAGTTGGATCAGATGGTCTTCTTCTGGGAGGACATCAAAACTCGGACAGAGGAACGTGAAATGAAGTTCCTTGATGTCCTGGAGCTCGCAGAGAAGTTCTGGTATGACATGGCAGCGCTCCTGACTACCATCAAAGACACACAGGACATTGTTCATGACCTGGAGAGCCCAGGCATTGACCCCTCCATCATCAAGCAGCAGGTGGAAGCAGCTGAGGTGAGGCCTGTGGGACTGTTCCCCTGTATGGAATTTGTCTGCACCCAATGTGTAAGCTCAGCTGGGACAAATCTTTGGTGTGAGAATGGCCAGGAGGGGCTGTGAAACAGTTCTGTAGCAGTGCTTATGAAATGTGAATTCTATTGCAATTCCAGCTGCAAGGCAAGTACCCAAAGTGGAGTTCACAGCTCCCTCCCCACCACCTCCACTCTCCCTTCCAGGCAAGGAAATGATGCTTAAAACACTTTCTCTGCTCCTGTTTTGGGAAGCTCCTCAAGCGTGCGGTCAGCGTTTTGTGCCCACTTGTTTTGTGTGATGTGGAGACTTGCATGGTGCTGCTCTCAGCCTCAGCAGAGGTGTCTGGAGTGGGAAGTGTATATTTAGATTTTGGTCAGACTAGGGATAATTGTGAAGCTGGGTGAGCTTGGATTTGTGTGTTGTTTCAACTAAGGGGTGAAATCCTCTTCAGGTGGATTTGACTTGACTCAGACCTTGAGGAACAGGGATGCTTCTTTATGTTTTCCTAAGTTTGTCCTTGCCCTTTTTATAACCATCCTCACTTGGGTTTGTGACTTTGGAGTCTCAAAACCTAGTTCTTCTGTTGACAAAACCCTCCTGTAAACAGCACATCTCTTGTAAACAACCTCTTCAGCAAGGCACTCCAGCCTAAATACAGATGTTCTTATTTTAGTCCCCCCCACCAGCAGCAGCATTGCCACAGCCACCAGACGTGGCAGCAAACCAGTTTGGCGGTGGCAATGCTGGTGAGCAGGCTGGCCATCTGCTCCCTGCAGGACCTGGTCCTGGTTTCAGTGTTTTGGCCAGGTGGCAGGACACCAGAGCAGGAAGGTTCTCCATGCTGCAGCCCTCCTGTTCATGGGGTGATTTTGGAACATAATAAATCATAACAACCATTTGTTTTTCGTCACTGTGTTGTACACAGACTATTAAAGAAGAGACGGATGGGTTGCATGAAGAGCTGGAGTTCATCCGACTCCTTGGAACTGATTTAATTTTTGCCTGTGGTGAAACTGAGAAACCAGAAGTGAAAAAGAGCATTGATGAGGTAGGCAAGGCAGCAGCCTCTCCTTCTGGTAACATCGGGTAGGAGCAAGTGGAAACTCTGGTAGAAAAGCCTAACGAATTTTGTGGGCAATCCTGTGTTCCGCAGATGAACAGCGCCTGGGAAAATCTGAACAAAATGTGGAAGGAGAGGCTTGAAAAGCTGGAGGAAGCCATGCAGTCAGCTGTGCAGTACCAAGATACACTTCAAGTAAGGGGCAGGGCTGTTTGTGTGGAGTGGGTAGACCTTGGGAACACCACTGTGGGTCTTCCCTTGGAGGTGTATTGTAGTCTGCAGAAAACATCTGAGTGAGTGGTAGGAGGCTCTGTTAGAGCCTGAGCTCAATGACCAGCTCTGAGGAAGAGCAGGTGGACCATAGAATCATAGAATGCCAGGTTGGAGGGATCTCAAGGATCATCTGGTCCAACCTTGTTAGATGGGAACACAGTTTAGGTGAGACAGCCCAGCACCTGGTCAAGCTGAGCCTTAAAAGTGTCCAGTGCTGGGGAATCCACCATTTCCCTGGGGAGCTTGTTGCAATGAATATTTGGTTGAGTTTGTCTTCCCAAATTGCTCTCCGTTTCTGGATGAAGCAGCAGGATGACACTTATCCTGTGTCCCTGAGGGGCTGCAGGGAGGACACAGCGGGGTGTTCCTGTGCTCATGGTGTCCATTCTCATTCCAGGCCATGTTTGACTGGCTGGATAATGCTGTGATCAAACTCTGCAACATGTCTCCTGTTGGCACTGACCTCGGCACGGTGAAGGAGCAAATGAATGAGATGAAGGTACGTGAGTGAAGTGGGACCTGTTCTCCAGCCCCTGCTCTGCATCTCAGAGTTAGTTCTCCAGTGATTCATTTTTGTTCTGGTTTTTGTCCTGCTTGTTTTGGCAGGAGTTTAAGATGGAGGTTTACCAGCAGCAGATTGAGATGGAAAAGCTTAATCACCAAGGTGAACTGATGCTAAAAAAAGCCACAGATGAGACAGACAGAGACATCATAAAGGAACCACTGACAGAGCTGAAACATCTCTGGGAGAATTTGGGCGAGAAAATTGCTCACAGACAGGTAGAGAGAAGATCTGGGCACTCAAAAGCACTGGGTTGAAACTCACTGGGGTGTTCCCTTCCTTCTTGACTTAAACTTTCCTTTTCCCATCTCTGTCCTTGTCCAGCATAAGTTAGAAGCTGCTCTCCTGGCCCTTGGCCAGTTCCAGCATGCATTGGCAGAGCTGATGGCCTGGCTGACCCACACTGAGGAGCTGCTGGACGCCCAAAAACCCATCAGTGGAGACCCAAAAGTCATCGAGGTTGAACTCGCAAAGCATCACGTGAGTGTTGCCACTCCAGGTCCTGTTTCAGCCCATTCCTGGGGCAGGAGTTAATTTCTCCTGATGGGTTTGAGTTGGTTCAAGTCCAGGAGAACAGGAAGGGATGAACTGGGGGGTTGTAGAGAGGTGTCCAACGTTTGCCCAACACATCTCCTAGGTGCTGAAGAACGATGTCCTGGCCCACCAAGCAACTGTGGAGACAGTGAACAAAGCTGGCAACGAGCTCCTGGAGTCGAGTGCAGGGGATGATGCCAGCAGCCTGAGAAACCGCCTGGAGAAGCTGAACTCCTGCTGGGAGTCAGTGCTGCAGAAAACGGAGGAGAGGGAGCAGCAGCTGCAGTCCACCCTCCAGCAGGTCAGGGAGAAACCTCAGGGATACCACCCCTGTACCACAGAGAGCTGCCGAGAGGCCACTGCCCTCATCGCTCTGGGGGGAAATGATGGGGAAAAGAATTAGGGAGACACTTTTATGCAAGTTTTTCATTTAGCTTTGTCCTAGAGTGATTCAGTGCCTGCCCAGGTGCACAACAGTGACCAGGCACATGCTGGAGATGCCATGGACCTGTCCAGCCCTGCCTCTTGAGCTGGTTTTGAAGCAGAGGCAGCGTTAACCCTGGCGTGGGATCAATGGTGGGTGATGTCATCTGATCTGGAGCCCATTCTGTGTTCCTCAACAGGCTCAGGGTTTCCATGGTGAGATTGAAGACTTTCTCCTATGGCTAACGAGGATGGAGAGCCAATTGTCAGCATCAAAACCCACAGGAGGTCTGCCAGAAACTGCCCGGGAGCAACTCAATGCCCACATGGTAATTTCTTAGGAGAGCTGTTTTTTTTTTTAATGCTTTTAATTTAGCAAGCTCCTTGCTGTCAGATGGCACCATCAAAACTTCTCCCTTCTGTATCTGGTGGGAAGAAGAGTACTTCTCTGGTTTCTTATGGATGATTTTGCACTTGCTGCCTGGAGACATCATGGTGCTTCAGCCACCTTTCTATGCTGTCACTTTGCCTGCCCCGAACCTAATTTTCTTGTCACCCTGAGTCTCAACAAGCCATGGGGCCCCTCTCCAAGTTCTTTCTTTGTCTAACACCTGGGTGGTACCTCCCTTGCAGGAGCTCTACAGCCAGCTCAAAGCCAAGGAGGATGTCTACAGCCAGCTGCTGGCCAAGGGGCGTCTGATGCTGCTGAACCGCGATGACTCCGGCTCTGGCTCCAAGACGGAGCAGAGTGTGGCACTTCTGGAGCAGAAATGGTGTTTGGTCAGCACCAAAATGGAGGAGAGAAAGGTAGTGTTGGGCTCCACCCTTGCCCCGTGAGCTGGGCTGACAGTGCTTGCTCCATACTTTTCTCCTCTGCTTTCCCAGGGGGAAGAAGCTGGTCAGGGCTGGAGAGGAAGCGTGGGGTTGTTTTTTTTAACAACCTCTCCTGCACAAATTGAATTTGGTTTTCAGATTGGGCTGTCTGAGCATCAAGATGTTGGGATTTTTTTCTTCCAGATAGTCATCAGAGTTGGTTAAATCACAACAGCAAATGAGACTAAAATTGCACTTTGGGTTAATTTAGAGGAGAGGTTTGATGAAACCTCCCGCAGCTGTGAAAGGCAGGCTTTGTTGGGTCTCTGTGAGACAGCAGGCCAACTCCTCCTCGGAGCTGCCTCCATCCCAAGCTTTTGCCTGGTGATGAGATAAAACAAGGCCCACAGTGGCCTCAGCCCAGAATAAATTTGCGGGGCTGCAGCTGTTACCATCGAAATATCATCCACCTCTTTCACCCAGCCACGCTCCCCACGGCCACCCCTGCCTCAGGAAGCGGAGGGTGAGGCAGCTGCTGGTGTGCCCATGAAGGTCTCCCTTTTCAGGGGCCATTCTTGTTTTGAAAGAAAGCGGTGGCTTTCACTGGAACCCCTCAGCTTTGGTAAACAAGTCGCGTTCCCAGGCCGCGGCAATGAGGTTCCTGTTGGAGGGCATTGCAGCAGGGACACAAAGGCTGCTTCTGTCTGCGAAACTGCCCGATCCGGAGCTCTCACCATCCGTGTTTTGTTTTGTTTTGTTTTGTTTTGTTTTTTATCCCCCCCCCTCTCTCCTCTCCCTCCCCGCTGTGGCAGGCGAAACTGGAGGAAGCTCTGGCCCTGGCCACGGACTTCCAGAACTCTCTTCAGGACTTCATCAACTGGCTCACACTGGCTGAGCAGAGCCTGAACATCGCGCCCCCGCCCAGCCTCATCCTCAATGCGGTCTTGGCCCAGATTGATGAGCACAAGGTACCAGCACCCTGAGCACCCAACGGCTCCCCGGGATGGAGGAGCAAGGGTGGCACTTCATCTCCCCTGCACCCATCCAGCTCTCCTTGCAGCTGTGAGGACATCTTTGCTGTTTGCAGGTGTTCGCCAACGAAGTCAATGCTCATCGGGATCAGATCATCGAGCTGGATCAAACTGGAAACCAGCTGAAGTTTCTTAGTCAAAAGCAGGATGTGGTGTTGATCAAGAACCTGCTGGTGAGCGTCCAGTCCCGCTGGGAGAAGGTTGTCCAGCGCTCAGTGGAGAGAGGACGAGCTCTTGATGATGCCAGGAAGCGAGCCAAGCAGGTGAAGGGTGCAGTAGACCTCAGAGGATTGTCAGACTTGAGAGACAGGAGGTCCCAAAACCAAAAGTAGACTGGGGACACCACCAGGGTTAAGTTTCAGACTGCCTCCTTTTTCTTTGCAGTTCCATGAAGCTTGGAAGAAACTGATTGATTGGTTGGAGGATGCAGAGAATCACCTGGATTCAGAGCTGGAGATCTCCAATGATCCTGACAAAATCAAGCTCCAGCTCTCCAAACACAAGGTAGAGCTTTGCCGATGCAAGACTGGTGCTGGACACTGGGGTGAAGAATGCTTGGATGGGAGGGAGAGCAGGTTATCATCTCTGCTGTCAGATCAGGCTTTCTGACACAGTTTTGTTTTCTCTCGCTGGTTCCCAGGAGTTCCAGAAGACACTGGGGGGGAAGCAGCCTGTGTATGACACCACCATCAGAACAGGCAGAGCCCTCAAAGAAAAAGCCTTGCTTCAAGATGACACTCAAAAGCTGGACAATTTACTGGGAGAAGTCCGGGATAAGTGGGACACAGTGTGTGGCAAATCAGTGGAAAGGTAAGACCAGCCCCAGTGTTGTCTTATTAGAGCTTGTTTGCTGAGGACCTGTCAAAGTGGAGATCAGGAGGAGGTGATTTAATATGGTGGTTGGGGGAGATCACTGGGACATGACAGAGGAGGTGATTTTATTCATGGAAGTTCACTGGAATGTTTTTTTTCCAGGCAGCACAAGCTGGAAGAAGCCCTCCTGTTCTCTGGCCAGTTCATGGATGCTCTGCAGGCCTTGGTGGACTGGCTCTACAAGGTGGAACCTCAGTTAGCTGAAGACCAGCCTGTCCATGGTGACCTGGATCTGGTCATGAACCTGATGGATGCTCACAAGGTGAAAGCACCTTTGCCAGCTCTTCGCTGGGTCATGAGTGGGGCTTGCTTTCCCAAGAGCTAAGGAATGGAGGAGTCAGAATTGGTGCCTTCCTGCAGATCTTTGTGATTTTTGGTGGACAAGGAGGGCAAAGCCAGGCAAACAAGTGGGAAACAACCTGCTGGGATTGACTGGCCCACTCATCCTCTGCCCTTTCTCCATTCAGGTCTTCCAGAAGGAGCTGGGGAAGCGCACAGGGACGGTCCAGGTGCTCAAGCGCTCCGGCCGGGAGCTCATTGAGAACAGCAGGGATGACACCACCTGGGTGAAGGTGCAGCTGCAGGAGCTGAGCAACCGGTGGGACACGGTGTGCAAGCTGTCTGTGTCCAAACAAACCCGTCTGGAACAGGCCTTGAAGCAGGTGAGCAGAAAACAATGGGTGGAAATGATCTTGAGGAGCTTTGCTGAGCTCCAGGTTGGTGCCAGGAGGTCAACACCAACCTCGGAGAAGAGGTATTGCTCAGGGAGTGACCTTCTGGCTGAACAGAACCCACCAGCCTTGAAAACTACAGAGCAGTGGGTTGAGGTCAGGAACCCTTTCTTTTCCCCAAAGGAGAGCCAATAAAGGCTGATGTGAAAGAGGAGGCTGAAAAGATCTCACTGGTGCGCACAGCAGGACCCAGATCCTGTCCAGATGGGTCCAGAGAGACCCAGATCTCAGATAGAAATCCAAAAAGTCAAAAACTTCAGTAAATTTTATGTCAAGTCATCCACTTACAGAATAAACTGCCCAGATGGCAGGTTGGGCTGGTTTGAAAAATATCAAGTCCTTCAGTGCAGCTGATGCCTTTCCATAATGTCTTTTTCAAGTCCTCTTTGGCCCTTGGTCTCTCAGCAGTGAGGAGGAGGAGGGCTAAGCCTTCTGCTTTTGTTGCTGCAGGCAGAGGAGTTCCGGGCAGCCGTGCACATGCTGCTGGAGTGGCTCTCTGAAGCTGAGCAGTCCCTGCGCTTTCGGGGAGCCCTTCCCGATGACACCGAGGCCCTGCAGTCCCTCATCGACACCCACAAGGTAGCAGGGGAGCATTGAAACACAACCCCAGCTGAATTTGGGTGGGGGGAGAAGATTGCAGAAGGCTTTGTTTTGTAGAATGGTTTGGGCTGGAAGGGACCTTAAAGATCATCCAGTTTCAGTCCACCTCCCACCAGCCCAGGGTGCTCCAAGCCCCATCCAACCTGACCTTCAACACTGCCAGGGATGAGGCAGCTACAGCTCTCTGGGCAACATGGGCCAGGGGCTCACCATCCTCACAGTGAAGAATGTCTTCCTGATACCTAACTTGGGCTTTTCAGGAGTTCATGAAGAAAGTGGAGGAGAAGAGAGTGGATGTGAACTCAGCAGTGGGCATGGGGGAGGTCATCCTGGCTGCCTGCCACCCCGACTGCATCACCACTATCAAACACTGGATCACCATCATCCGAGCCAGATTTGAGGAGGTGAGTCCAATGGGCTTTATTCCAGGCTGGTGGGGAGAGGAGGTGGTGGACACTGCCACCAGGGCTGGCATGTGGTGTTGGCAGGTTTCCCACCCTGGGCTAATGCTCATCTCTGTGTTACCAACAGGTTCTCACATGGGCAAAACAGCACCAGCAGAGACTGGAGTCAGCACTCTCCGAGCTGGTGGCAAATGCAGAGCTTCTGGAAGAACTCCTGGCATGGATCCAGTGGGCTGAGACAACCCTGATCCAGCGGGACCAGGAGCCCATGCCCCAAAATATTGAGCAGGTCAAAGGCCTCATCTGTGAACACCAGGTGAGACCAGTGCTGAACACAGCGGGCACTCAGGAGAGGGGAGGGGGGATATTCCTGCCCCTCTATGGGGGAGGCATTGACTTCTCTTGGAAGTCCCTATGAAAACAGCTTCTGACCCAACCAGAGCTGTCACCAGGGAACAAAGCCAGTCCAGGGATGAACTCCCGCATTTCCAGATCCAAGCCAGTGCTGGGCATGAACTTGACCATTGAGCTCCCACCACCAGTGCTTGATGCTCCCATCTCCTCTATGGGCTTGGCATGTCCCAGCAAGGACGTGGAGCACCAGGAGACTTGAAACCATCTTGAAACTGCAAATTCCCTTTTCCTTTCTATCTTTTGACAGTCCTTTATGGAGGAGATGACACGGAAGCAACCAGATGTGGACCGGGTCACCAAGACTTACAAGAGGAAAGCTACTGAGCCCCCCCATGGGCCTTTCATTGAGAAGTCTCGCAGCAGCAGTACGTCTCTGCTCCATCCTCAGGCTAGGATGGGAGGAAATTAAACACCTTGAAAACTAATTAACTCTGATTATCAATCACAGAGGCATCCTGCCTCTAAAGCCACCAGGAAGGGGGTGAAAATATGCAGGAGTGGAAAATCCAGGTGGCATGTGCCAAAATACCTGCATGAGAGTGGGTTGGGCCTGGGGGAGCTTGTGCACTTCTTCCCTTCCTGTCTGCACTTGCTTTGTCAGGAGCTTTTTTGGGGGGGTTTAGTGGTTTTTTAAGCCAGTGGCTGTTATGAGTTCTTGAGGGGGGGCTGTAGAGCCATCCATCACCCCATCCTCCTACCTGGGGACAGTAGGTCCCTTTGACAACACAAAACATGTTTCATCGCTGCTCTCCACCAAAACCATCCAGACCACCTCAACCAATTTCTTTTTTTTTTTTTTCCAGGAAAATCCTTGAGTCAACCCACACCTCCCAGTATGCCCATTATCTCCCAGTCAGAAACCAAGAACCCCCGGATCAACCAGCTCTCTGCTCGCTGGCAGCAGGTCTGGCTCCTGGCCCTGGAGCGGCAGAGGAAGCTCAATGATGCCCTGGACAGGCTGGAGGAGGTAACAACCCCTGGGTGTTTGGGACAAGGCTGGAGGAAGGTGCCAGAGGGGGAGGTTGATGGCTGGAGAGAAGCATTTTAAATTACTGCTGCCTCTGGAATTGCCCTTGCAGACCCTCGCTGCTGCTTTTGGGGGAAAAAAATGGCAAAAGAAAAGAAGAACTCCTAAAATATTAGGGCTAAAGTACCTGCTGTAGCTTACTACTACCTCTGTAGTGGGTTTCTGGGGCATTAAAGAGAGCCAGGCCTGCTTTACTCCTAGTAATTAGTTTAACAAATATTGTCTATATCTTTTCCAAACATCTAATGTAATTTTTGTTTTTATTTACGCTTAACAAAGCAGCTATGCCCAGAAGTGAGTGGTTTTTTTGTTTTGTTTTTTGTTGCTTTTGCTGTAGGTCAGTTCAGTTTCTATGTATTATAAATGTTTTTTCTTTGTTGCTTTCAACTCCCAAGAATGTGTAAGGGGGTGGTGGAGGGGCGTGAAAGATAAGGACACTAAAAATTGTTGTGTTATTTTGCTGAGAGCTGCTTTAGGTGGTGGGGTTGTGAGGGTCCTTTTTCGGGGGGGATAAAAAGGATTTTAGTGTAAGTTGGAGGGCGAGTAGCTCAGCAGAGCTGCAGGGCTGGAGTTTGCAGAGCTGAGCTGTGCCTCAGCCTGGAAGATTGAGCAAGAAAATCCCATTTCAACTGCTAATATTAAAAGGGAGAGGGAGGATGTATATATAAAATGCTCCCAGTGATGGGAATTCCTCCCTGGCTAGTTGTAAGGGAAAATTTGGGGTGAGGAAGCATCCCCAAACACCCAAGCAGAGCTGGGGATGTGTGTCTGTGCAGTAGCTGGTATCTCCACCTGTGTGTCTGTCCAGCACCCTGGGGATGCTGCATCCCATGTCCGTGGTGCCGTGCTGGCTGCGCTGTCTGTCCTTCTGGTCCTGAGGGGCCATTTGAGGAAAAAAAAAAACCCTCATTAACGGGATTAATCTGGGATAAACCCAGATTAATCTTCCCAGCAGGGTGGGCTGTGGGACTTTTAGCACCAGGAGCTTGGGTGTGGGTGGCTGAGGGTGCTGCTGGTTCGGGGCTGTGTTTTTTTCCCCAGCTGACTTACTGGTTTTCTTCCAGTTGAAGGAGTTTGCAAACTTTGACTTTGACATCTGGAGGAAGAAATACATGCGCTGGATGAACCACAAGAAATCCCGTGTCATGGACTTCTTCCGACGCATCGACAAAGACCAGGATGGGAAGATCACCCGGCAGGAGTTCATTGATGGCATCCTGGCCTCCAGTAAGTCCCTGTTTGTTGCTGAAATGAGCTTGGAGGACAGCCACCTCGTTGTGACAAGCTTGTCCTTCCTCCAGGACCAAGCTGCAGACCGTGCCCTGACATCTCCCCAGCTCTGATGACTGAGGTCCCTGCATTGGTTGCTCATTTCTCTCTCCTTCCAGAGTTCCCCACCACCAAGCTGGAGATGACAGCAGTGGCTGACATCTTTGACCGTGATGGTGATGGCTACATTGATTACTATGAGTTTGTGGCTGCTCTCCATCCCAACAAGGATGCCTATCGCCCCACCACTGATGCTGACAAGATCGAGGATGAGGTAGAACACCAAAAGACCTGGGGGCTGGAGGGTGGGGTGTGGTTCCCACTGTGGGTTGGCAGCAGGGAAGACAAAAAGAAATGAAAAAGTATTGTGGTGATGCCGAGTTAAAATAATGGGTTGGGAGCACCAGCACCTACTGTGTTTTTGAAGGAAGTGTGGTGTGATACCCAGGCAGTGCCTTATAATTGGTGGAGCCTCCCAGAATCCCGGTCCCTCACCTCTCTCCTTGGTGATGACAGGTCACCAGGCAAGTGGCCCAGTGCAAGTGTGCCAAGAGATTCCAAGTGGAGCAGATCGGAGAGAACAAATACCGGGTAAGGCAGAGGGGTCCAACCACTCCCCCAGCAGCACAAATCCTGCTCCCCCTTCCCACCGAGGGGGGAGACACCCCCTGGGTGCCAAGCCTGGGGTGGGGAGAACCCTGGGGCGAGATGGAGACCTCGGGACATGGCTGAGCTGTGTTTGCTCAGTGCTGTCCTTGGCCCCAGGGCGTTACCTGAATGGGGAGAACATAAGTGTCCCTGTTCTGGGGACTGCCCACTCCCTCACACGAGGCTTTCACTGCCCCGCCAGCTGCCCTTGAATTTTTCCTGGGTGGATGAGTGTGTACCTTACGCCTGTGTTTTTCTTAGCTGGCTCCTGAGAAGGAAAAAAAAAAAAGAGAATAATTTCCTTAAAGAATCTCTTTGTAACTGGGCTGCCTGTTTATGTTTCAAACGGGTCACCGAGGTGAGCGGAGCTGCCAGCAGAGCTCTGCTTGGGGATGATGGGGAGGAGCTGAGCTGCAGCATTTCTGTGTCGCCCCCCCTTTAAGGCTGCACCAGCCCCCTGAGCTTCTACCTTCCACCCAAACAACCCCCCTCAGATTTCTAGCAGTTTACAGTTTTCATGATGATTGCACTGTTAATCCCATAAATGTTTTTTCTTGTTTTTCTTTTCCCCTCCTCTTCCTCTCGACTTTTCCTTCTCTTTCCCCCCCCCCATCCCCTCTCCCTCCACATCTCCTCTTCCCTCCATAGTTCTTCCTCGGCAACCAGGTACAGTTTGCCTTGCAATGCTGTCTCTCACCTCTTTTGTGGGCTTGGGGTGTTTTTTTGGTTACAAATGTAGCTTTGTGTGTTGGGGATGCTGCTCCATCCTTTGGTGGTGCGGGAGGATGTGATCTGTGAGCGCTGCTCAGCAGAGCCTGGGACAGAGAAAGGGCCTGAGCCTCGTGGGGGTGCACCCAAAAAAGAAAAAAAAAGTGCATTGAGCAGAAAAAAGGGGAAAAAATCATGCAAAAAGCAGGATTTGACAAAAATTGAGAGATTTTTCTCTCCCTGGCTCCTTTCTTATATACACTGAGGATGATGATGGTCCTGTCTTGGTGATAACCAGCCCAGACAAAGTCCCAGGGGTACAGCTGCCTGTGCCAGGCTCTGGTGGCTTTGGGTTGCAACTACTGTGCAGTGAGAATGCTAAGCCCCATAGGTAATGATAACTAAACCCTCATCCCTGCTACACCCATTGAGTAACTCCTAACTGGAGCAAGGCTCATGAGACCTGCATGTGTCCCTGCTACTGGTGTGACCTGAGCAGTGCCAGCTGGCTCTGGGGCCAGAGCTCTTCTTTTAGTGGGACTGGAGCCTCACAGATCCCTATGATGCCCCCACTCTAACAGAAAAACAGATTTTTTTTCACGTGGAATGATGGTGTCCTATCAAAAAGGAACAAACTTAGATGGCCAAAGTGGACAGATGCAAGAGAGCTCTGGCTTCTCGTTTTGACAGTAATTCCAGAAAAATTGTCAACTGAAAAATCATGTCTGTGTGGCAGAAGAAATGAGAACTGGCTTGTCTCTGGTTGTCTCCAGAACTGGCTCTTGAAGCCACCCTAGGTAGTGCCAGGGTATTGGGAAGGCAGCTCCCTGCCAGCACCGTGGCCATGCTATCTCTTTCACCACCACGATGGGACAAGCACATTTTGGTAGGACCCTAAACCAGGGAGACCCATTAGGTCCAGGGTCTCATGTCCCCATGGGAAAAGGAGGGTTGGGAGATACTGCCACCTCCTGCCCCTCTCTTCCATGACCCATCTCAGGGTGGCTTTTCACACTGTTTTCATTTAATCTTTCAGGTTTTGCATTCTAACCCACCTAAGGGAAAATATTGCTGCTTTTTAGAATTTTTTAATCATTCTGAAAATGGTTTTGCTTGCAAAAGTTCTTCTTGTCTTCTTATCATAGACGAGATGGATGCAGAGCTGCTCCATCCAAGCCAGGTTCCTGGTGTCCCACACCGGCTCTGCCAAATTCCCAGTGCCTGAACTTGGCTCTCCAGGAGTTTTAGGGGAGCTTTGAAAACCTGACACATGCTTCTGAATCTGGGTGCACTTGTTTGAAATTTCCAAAGGGCTTTCAAAATCACTAATGAACATTGCAATCACTAATCACCATCACCATGGGATCCCCATCTGGATTCCCGGCACTCTGCCCTCACCGAAACATCCTCACCAGCTGACGGCTGCAGCAGGGGTTTTCTGGCTTGTGGGGTCAAGTCTGAGGCTGGGTGAAAAACCCCTGGACTTCAGACTTGAGGAGAGGAGACATTTCTTCTCTCAGCAGGGCCACAGCATTGCTTTGCATCTCAGAATCTGCCAGCTCTATTCCAGGTGGGCTGCACCAGGAGGGTTAGAGCAGTGCCAAGCTTCTGTTTCCTTCCTAACAAAAGAAAAAAAAAAAAGTTCTGGCTGAGCAAACCCATCCGAAAAACAAATTCTCATTTGCTGCTCAAAAAAAAAAAAAAAATCTCAAATTTTAAAGTAAAAAGGATTTGGGTAATTTCATCACCTCAAACCCACGCAGCAAAAAAACCTCCCGTAACTTGGCACTAACCCGGACTTACTCCAGAAGAACCTTTCTGGAGAGTCCTTAGAAGCATTTGATAGACCAAGAAAAGCATTTTGGGACCTCACAGAACCTTTCCAATAGCTTTGCCCTGGTGCAGCCAGCTGCCTCAAGGGGCTGAGGGTCCCTCTTTGTGTCCCTGGGATCTGACCTTGGCTCCTTGGCTCCGCAGTTCGGTGACTCCCAGCAGCTGCGCTTGGTCCGGATCCTGCGCAGCACGGTCATGGTGCGGGTCGGCGGGGGCTGGATGGCCCTGGATGAGTTTTTGGTGAAGAATGATCCTTGCAGAGGTAAGGCAACGCTGGGGGGGGGTTCTACAAGCAGGGGGCTTCTTGGCCACTGGAGTGGGAGGTGGAGAGCTTGCCCGCTGGGACTGTGGATGGCCAGATGGTCCCGGGGTGGGTCTGGGTTATCCATGTAATGGGTGGGAGGTGGAGGAAATGGATCCAAAGCAAACCCAGAACCTATAATGGCATTTAAGGTGCATCTCTCTGCCTGTTTTGCAGAGCTTAGCTCTGTGCTTCATGTGTCCCCATCTCACTGGGGTCTCTGAGATGTTAATTGCTTCTGGTCTGTCTTCAGGCTGCTGTCTTGATTGTTCCTTGCTCCAGCTGTTGGGTGTTTTACAGGCTGTGCCACTTGTTCCAGGGAACCCTTAGGGTTTTCCTGCTCCCCCAGCCTTCCCCATTCATGCTTTGCCTTGGCTGTTTTACAGCACAAACATCAAAATTCTTGCCATCCCTTGGTTATCTCAGCATGGTGCTTCCCTTGGCTCTCTACTCTGTACTGTGTTGACTCAAAAGTTACTCCAGTGTCCTGCAGGGCTCAGTCCATGCTCAGTCCATGGTTGATGCCCTGGGTGTAAAACACATTGCTGTTCGTCAGCTGGTCCACAGACCTTCTCTCTCTGCTTGCTTGCCCCTTGCTTGCCCCCCCACCCGTCACAAGCTCCAGCTCTCTAAGGCATTTGGATGAAAAGTTTAAAGTTGGCTTTTAATGAGTGGTGGTCACTTCTGTCTCTCCTTTCCCCCAAAATTGTTGAAGAGCTGCCCAGAGCTGTGAGTGAACAGAATCATGACCCTTCAAAGCTGCTTGTACTATTTTTGAGCTTTGTTAAAGCTGACAACTCCTGCTGTGGTAACACACCATGATTAGAGGCCATCAGGTTTGTTTTCCCCAAGACACTAGGGAATCACAGCACTCCCAGGGTGAATTCAGGGGCCTTGGGCACCTTTTAATCAGACAATTTTTTAAAGAGCAGAGGTGGTGAGGGTAGAGGAAGAGAGCTGAGAGAGTCTTGCTGCTATCTGCTCACCCTCAGAGTTGGGCTTTGGTATCCGTTGTAGGACACATGCTCAGTCTCCTCGGAACCTCCTAATGCTGTTGAGAAGCTGAAAATGAACCTCAGGTCTTCTTTTTCCCCCCTTCCAGCACGAGGACGGACCAACCTTGAACTCCGGGAGAAATTTATCTTACCAGAGGGGGCCTCCCAAGGAATGACTCCCTTCCGATCACGAGGACGGAGATCGAAACCATCCTCCCGGGCGGCTTCCCCGACACGATCCAGTTCCAGTGCCAGCCAGAGCAACCACAGCTGTGCCTCCATGCCATCCTCTCCTGCAACGCCAGCCAGTGGAGCCAAGGTGGGGTTCACATGGGAAGCCTTCTGCTTTCCTCTCCTTTAGAAACCACTGCCTTCCCACCCTGTCCCTGCGAGATGAGGATCACCAGGAGGTGTCTGGAGGAGGAAGGTTTGGGGATCAGGTGTTTGATGGTTTCTAGGTGATGTTCATGGTGTCTGCAGGAAGAACCCTGCTGCCCACGCTGGGTGGGTGGGATGGGACAGGTTTACAGCCCAAGCTGGGTGTTCAGGGGTCCCTGCAAGAGGGTCCCCAGCTCTCGCCGTGCAGCTGAAGGCTCGTGGTCCCCAAGCAGGACTGTGCCACAGCCGTGGTGTCCAGCTGGCCTGAGGGAAGACACCATCACCCATCATCTTTCCTACTGCATCGCTGGCCCATGCATGTTTTATTTCATCATCTGTTTGGATTTTTTTTTTCCCTTTATTTCAATTTATATATTTACATTTGGTTCCTGTTTCATTTTAGTGCTGTTTCCCCCCCCCATTCCAGATACTTTTCCATTTCTTTTTTTTTTTTTTTTCTTTTTTTTTTTTCACTCACTCCCCCTTCTCCCCCCTTGGATTTTCCATTTCACAGACTCCACATCACTTCTCTCGATGTTATGACAAACCCTGGTTGATAAACAGTAAAGCCAGCACCCCCCTGAGGGGATTCGATTATTCCGACTTCCAGCTCTTGAGCACCGAGGTAGAGTATGGTCTGGCAGCCCCGAGGACCTGCGGACAGGCCCGGAGACCTCCTGCTCCCTTGCCTGTTTTAATGCTTTCCTCGTGGTAGAGCAGAGCTTGTTAGCACCGCTGACGCCCTGGCTGTTAGTGTTTTTCATGGGTTTCTAACTCGGATTGACTCAAAACACCAACTTCCAGCAAAGCACAACGGTTCGCGGATCCCGTCGAACCTTTTTCCAACCAAGGGAGAACCTGCATTTATCCTCCCTGTGCTTTACAAATTTCCCAAGCTTTCAGTAGCTGTTTTTTAAGCCCACCTTGGGCTTTTCCCACTTGAAATCCAGCAGCCGAGTTGAGACCTGAAAATCAGCTACAGCTCATGCAGAGTAACCAAGCCAGCCAAGCGCGTGTCCCCGTCACCGGGTGGTGTGGCCGGCACTGCCACTGCCTCCACCCTCCCGAGAGGATGAATTCAGGCTGAGATGTTTTGATCTCCTGAAAGTTTCAGCCTCCTTGTGATTTATTTATTTTTTTCCTAACCTTGTGAACCCAGTGAGGAGAAATCCCCAGGGCGGGGGGGGAGCTCGGTGATGTGCTGATGCTGGTTGGCAAGGCGGCTGCGTCTTGCTGGGCGCTGCTTTCACATGGAAAAAAAAGGGATTCTTTAAAATCATCATCAGGTCAGGAGCACTCCCCACCTGCCCTATATCGCCTGCTTGCTGCTGTCAGTGTGTTTAGAAATAGGATCGAGGACGAGAATGGAAATCTCTGATGATGACAGTGGTGCCTTCACAATCACAAATTCATGGATTTTAATTCCCCTCGCACACAGTGGGGGACCCACTGCTGGGTGCCCCCTTCCCACCGCTGCAGCTCCAGTTTCCTCATGGCTTAATACTTCTAAGTTTCAAAAAAATCACACAAAAAAAAGTGGAGGAAAACCCCTCCAGCTATTGCTTTAAAGCTTTCTAAATTTGGGAAATAGCCTCAGGTATGACTGTCCATCTCTGTGGGGCTGCAGGGATTCCTCCCCATGCCCCAGGGGACACCCTGGGCAGCCACGTTCCTGCAGCACTGCCCCGACCCCAGAGCTTTGGTTGGGGTCTAGAAACTGGAGCTGCCCTTTCTGGCTAGATCCAGATGCTGTCACCCTGCAGCACCTCCTTCCCCTTTGCTTTCTCTCACTGCAGTGGGAGCAGAGCTGCCTCTCATGCTGCTTTCCCACCCCCCATCTGTGTTTGTGACATCTTAAAGGTCAGGGGAAAGCCCCGTTTCAGGACGCAGCCAATTCACCATGCTTTGTGCCCCTGGACATGGCTGGTGCTCTTCAAAATCTGCCCTTGGGTGATGGGATGCTCAGACCATCACCCTGCACTGATACCTCCTGCCAAGGGGATCCAGTTCATCAGCCCCTTGTATATGACCTTCCCAAACAGTCCTGAGCTGCAAAATCTTGATTTTTGCAAGATTTCCCACTCTCTTTGGGGAGCTTCTAAGCCCAGATGATGCTGACGTCCTCCAAACAGAGAGCAGTTTTGCTTTTGTTTTTTTTTTTTCCAAACACTTCTAGATAGCTAAGGATGAGCAGCACATCAACTGCCCTCACCCTCCAAATTGTCTCTTTTTTCTTTTTTAATAACTGCTTCTGGAACGACAGCTTGTCTTCTCCTTGACCATTAAGATGTGTTCCTCAATGTCCAAGTCTGATTTTTTTGCTGAGGAACAGATCTCAGATGTGCTTTTGGCCTGATATGACCCAGGTGACACCTAAAAGTTGTTCTGTGTGTGCTTCCCCCCCCCAGGTGACCCCCTCAGCCAGCAGCAAGCTGAAACGACCCACCTTCCACTCCAGCAGGACCTCCCTGGCTGGGGACACCAGTAACAGCTCCTCACCAGTCTCTACAGGTGCCAAAACCAGTCGGGCAGGTAAGTGAGTGCACAGCCCCGAAACCTCCTGCTGTGGCTCTTCCCATTTGGTTACCTTAATTGCCAGAGAAAATATTAAATATCTGGGGAGCCACCAGCCTGTTGGGGTCCCTGCCTGAGAGAAGGGGACACTGCAGTGGTTTTGCAGTGCCAGGGCTCATGGCTACTGCCTTAAAAGATGGGGAAGGAATCAGTCCTAGCTGAGCACCCCCTGGTTCAGGGGTTCTGGGTGGGTGGGAACAGCCATAGCAGTGCTGGGGATTTGGGTGCTGGTTGGTGTGGGGATGGGGAGGAATAATCCTCCTCCTCTTCCTTCTCCTTTTTCCTCCTTTTTTCCTTCTCACCTCCCTTTTCCTTCTTTTTTTCTCATTTTTTCTTTTTTTTTTTTTCCCATGTTGCCTCCTCCTTTTCCTCTTTACTCTCTTTTTTCCTCCTCTTTTTCCCTTATTTCCCCTCTTATCTCCTTTTCCCCCTTTTTTTCTTTCTCCCTCTTTTCCTCCTGTTGCCCGTCTTTCCTCTTCTTTTTCTCCCTATTTCCCTCCTTCTTTTCCCCTTTTTTCTTCTCCTTCCCCCTCCTTTTTTCTTCCTCTTTCCCACCTTTCTTTCCTCTTTCTCCCCTCTTTCTCCTCCTTTCCCTCTCCTTTGTTCTTCCTCTTTTCTTCCCCTTTTTTCTTCTCCTTCCCCTCTCCTTTTCCTCTTTCCTTCACTCTCCTTTTTCCTCCTCTTTTTCCCCTATTTCCCTTCTTATCTCCTTTTCCCCGTCTTTTCCTCCTGTTTCCCCTTCTTTCCTCCTTTTTCTCCCTATTTCCCCTTTTTTCTTCTCCTTTCCCTCTCCTTTTTTCTTCCTCTTTTCCACCTTTCTTTCCTCTTTCTCCACCCCTTTCCTCCTCCTTTCCCTCTCCTTTTTTCTTCCTCTTTTCCTCCTCCTTCCCCCCCTTCCTTCCTTCCTCCTCTTCCCCTCCCCTTCCCCTCCAATCCTCCTCCCTTACTTTCTCCTCCTTTTTCCCTTTTCTCCCCCCTTTTTCCTCCCCCTTTGTTCTCCCTCCCTCCCTCCCTCCTCCCTCCCTCCCTCCCCTTTTCCTCACCCCTCTTTGCCCTTCCTTTTCCAGATCCCAAGAAATCTGCCAGCCGCCCCCCGAGCCGGGCTGGGAGCCGGGCCGGGAGCCGGGCCAGCAGCCGCCGGGGCAGCGACGCCTCCGATTTCGATCTCCTGGAAACTCAATCGGTCTGTTCGGACACCTCGGAGAGCAGCACGGCCGGAGGGCAGGGAGGTTCCCGCCGAGGGATGGCCAAACCTTCCAAAATCCCAACCATGTCCAAGAAGACAACCACTGCCACCCCAAAAACTCCAGGCCCTAAAAGATAATACTGTAACCCCCACCCCGACATACACACACAAGACACCCCCCCTCTACCTGAAAGGAAGCAAAAACCCAACCTGTGTCCAGTTTTTAATCCTGCTACGTACATTGGATGTATATTTATTCTAAATGGGAGAAACTATATTGTTAAAAGTGTAAAAGAAAAGTTGTGTTATGAAGCTGCCTTACTTGGTTTTTTTGGGGGGGGTTTTGGCTTTTGGGTTTTTTTGGTTTTGGTTTTTTTTTTTTTTCCTTTTTTGTAAGTTACTATTTTTCATGTGAATATTTATGTAGATAAAAATTGCCTCTCGGTGACCCTTGTTAAGAGGGGCCTGGAAAACCGAAATATGGGAGAACAAAAAAAAAAAAAAAGGAAAAAAAAAAAAAAAAAAAACCACAAAACAAACAAACAAACAAACAAAAAAAAAAGGTCAAGATGTGAAAGTGTAAAGAAAAACTAAAATATAAATAGGATTTCTGCGCGGTGCAGGGTGCGAACCTGCTTTATCTTTTAGGATTGTTTCCTAAATGCATCTTTATAAACTTAACTTGCTGTCTCAGCAAGGTAAATTATATTTAAAAGCAAAGACCTGAATCCTGCAGTGTTCAAGGAACTCTCTTTTTGTAAATCACAGATTACCTCAACCAGAGAAACTTGAGGTGAGGGGACTTGGGGCTTCTGTTTCCATTTTTTTAAAGCTATGTGGTTTTACCTGAAGCAAGCCGAGTTTGACTGAATAAAATTTGCACACACTACAGCAAAGGTGATGACAATTGCTGTCTTGAAAAATACTGTCCCGACAACTTTGTTGTTTTCTTTTTTAAAGAACAAACACGTGGGCTTGGGGAGGGGGTTCATGCTGGTGAGGTTGTGGGTTTGGAGCACTCTGAGACATCTCTTAGTGGTTGTGGGTCCTATAAAGGAGAAAATCCTTCTGGATTGATGGCCTGAGAGACCAACCTGAGGTGTTTTTTCCCCAATCACTGTTTATCTCCATCTCTCTTTTTTTTTCCTATTTATTATTTAACTGGTCATTCCACTTTCACCCAGGCTGATGCCACCTCTGCTCCTAAAAGAAATCTGGAGTTTAAACACACACACAGCCTCTTGTCCTTGAAATGAGTCTCACCAGCACACTTGCCACAAATCCTGTCTCACTTTTGTACACTCTTGTTTTATTTTTCTTTGTAATAAAATCAAACTTGACCAAGTGACCAGGAGACGGGCTGGGGGAAAGGGCTCTCCAGAGCTCAAATATTTATTAAATATTTTGCTCCTCTCCGGCTCTGACCATGTTGCTGTGTGATTCTCTCAATTGGTTGAAATTGAGGCAAAACCTGAAGCTCTACCAATGAATTGTTTAAAAAAAATACAGACACGTTTTTGTATTAAAATTGCTTGCAGTAATAAACAATCTTGCCTCCTACTTTATTCCACAGTTTTAGCTTTTTACTTACGGTAGCTCACCTGTTCATCCCAGGTGAGGAGGCAATGGTTGTTGTGCTGGCCACGGTGTCTGCACCCAGAGTTCTTGGCTGAACAGGGCAGGGAACCACCAGCCCCCCATTTAAAAAGCCCAGGTGGGTGCTGGTGAAGGTGCTCAGGGCTGTGGGTACCCGTGGTGAGGTGGGTGCCCACCAGTGTAGGTGCTGGACACTGGACTGCCTGTTGAGTGGGTGTTTGGGTGGTGGGGGTGAGGTGGATGCTCAGTGAGGTTAATGGGTGGGTGGGTGTCCACGGGGTGGGTGCACAAGGTGAAGAGCTATTGTGGGAGGGTGCTGGTGGGGATGGGTGCTGCTGAACTGAGTGCATGTGAGGGTGGATTCACAGGTTGGAGGCCCATGAGGTTTGGGGGTCCATAGACGTGGGTGCCCATGGGTTTGGGTGACTGTAAGAGTGAGTGCCACTGGGTTTGCATGTCAGTAGTGAGTGAATGCCCACGGATTTGGGTGTCAGTAATGGTGGGTGTCCATGGGTTTGATTGCCTGAGAGTGAGCAAACCATGAGAGTTGTGGGTACCTGGGAGGGTGACCATCCCCAGGGATGGGAGCCTGTGGGTTTGGGTGTCCGTGGGTTTGTTGTTCATGGGTTTTGGTTGCCCACGAGGATTTGAATCTCTAAGGGTGGGTGCCTATGAGTTTGCATGCTCCCGAATGTCCGAACGGTTGGGACTGGCAAACAAATTCAAAGAGTGACCACTGAAAACTTTGGCTGGCCCCTTCTTGTCATTGTGACCCTGTCCTTCTACTCCTCCTCTTATGGCTGTGGCCTTCTTTTTTCCCAGGCCGTCTTCTTTCTCTCTCTCTCTCTCTCTCTCTCGTGCTTTTCTCTTGCCTTTTCTCTCTTTCTTTGGCTCTGAGCCTTGTCCCCAATTCTGCTGGGATTTTTGAAAAGTCTAAATGAACCTTTTTGTTCCTTCAGAGTGCCCTAGGGGGAGTGGGGGTGGGGGGCGGTGGTTGTGGGTTTTTGGCAGACCCTGGGGACAGAGCTTCCAACTGTGGCCTGAGCAGGGGATGATGTTCTCTGAAGGGCTCCAGCTGGGACTGGGGTAGCTCAGGTGTGGCCGGTCAGGTTGATGAGGGGGCTTTCCCAAGGGGCTCTGGGGAGGGCCCAGGGTATATAAGCCTCCACCTCTACTCAAGGGCTCAGTCTGCCTGGGGGTTGTGGTGTACTTGGAGCTCTACCAGGTAAGAGGAGGAGGGCTGGGGGCTTTTGGCTGGTGCAGTAGTTGTTTGCTCTATCTTGGTATTCTTTGGTGGTTCCCCGAGTGGTAACATCTGTAGTGTTCAACTCTGGAATGAGAAAGTGGAACACTCAGGGGCTCTTTGGAGGACTTCAGCATTCTAAAAGAGGCTAGTGTTTACTGATGTGGAACTTGGTGGTGGCACTGTTGGTTGGAATTTTTTCATGGCACATGATGAAGAGGAACCCTGTGGCTACAGGAACATCCCAGCCCTGTGATGTGTCTTTCCTTGTTGACCATGGTTTCAGGTGCCCAGCCCTCTGAAAGATAAGTGGAACCAAGTGGGGGGAAGGGCTGGGCAGGGAGGGGGAAAGTTGAGAATTGCAGGGAGGGGTTGGAAGTTAGTGTAGGGGAGAGGGCTGTCCAGGAGGTCAGGTGAAGGGACCGGGTTAGATTCCAACATGATGTGAATGTGGGCAGGGCAGCTCCAGCCTCTGTGTGTGGTGGTGTGTATTTTCTGCTGTCTGTCTTTGTTGTCTTAGAGCTTTCTACGGCCTTGATGTCCTCGCTATGCTCACAGAGCAAGTCTTGCACCTTGGGCACTGTCCCTAGGCTCTGAAACACCTTATCAATGCATTCAGTGATGCTTTGTCTTGCACAACAAATTCACAACATGGAACGGTCTCGGGTATCAGCTTTCTCAAAGGTTGTTCTCTGACATGTTCTTCCTAACTATGTCAGCATCTCTAATTGTGAATTTTCTTAAACTGGGACTGGTTCCCTGTATCCTTAGGTCTTGAATCCAGGCTTCTCATTTACCTGTCATCTAAGCTGAGAAAGTAGCTTCTTGTTCTTCAATGCTCTTGGGGCCACAATGGAGCCTCCATGTGTCACTGTTGCATCCCTGGATGTCTTCTAGCCCAGCTGTCTTGGATCCTGGAATCATTCATCTTCCTGTGAGTTTCTTCTTGAGGTCAAGTCTTGTGGGTTGCAGTGTTGTGTATTGGGTTGATCTCAGCACTGAGAGTTTGGTTTGGAGCTGCCCTGCCCATATGGTAGGGTCAAGGGTCCTCGGAAGAGTCTTAGTGGAATTGTCCATGTGTTCAGCAGCATTCCATAGAGCGAAGGTTGGTGGGCTGCAGGAGAAGCTATTTCTCAGGTGTTGTATTGCTGTGGAAGGCATTGGCATCCCCTGTTTTTTGTGTTTTCTATGTGCCCTCCAAACCTCATTTTGGCAGGCAGATGGGTGAGGGGCCAAGGTAAAGGAGCAAGTGGGAGGTGGACATCATGGTGGTCTGC
Organism: Calypte anna; assembly: GCF_003957555.1. Lineage (NCBI taxonomy): Eukaryota > Metazoa > Chordata > Aves > Apodiformes > Trochilidae > Calypte > Calypte anna. The sequence goes on from NC_044268.1 coordinate 6,376,357, forward strand.
CTGTTGTTTTAGGCAGTATCTCTGCATGTGCTTTTCCTTTGACTTTTGCAGGTGCCACACAAAGCCATGTCTTGAGGAGCAGTTGGAGAAGGTGAGATGGTTGCTTGCTGGCTCATCCAGAGATTTTACATCAACTCGCTTAAGTGTTTCCCTTTGTTTTTGCAGGCGCTGCGTGTGCCACCTTTGGAGGCAGAAGAGTGCTGGAGTTGAGCCGGGATGGTAATGAGGAGGCTCAATCTCACAAGCAGAACAGGAATTTCGTGTCTCCTGGTATCTCAGGTGCCAGAAGCGATGGTGGCCATAACGTGTGGAAAGAGAAGGTGAGCAGGACAAGACAGGGGTTATGAGGAGCTTGTGGAAGAGGTTGGTATTTAGCTGACATCCTATTTCTGGTGGTACTGCCGTTATTGCAAATGATGAGGAGGAACTTTGGTTTTGGGAAGATTTATGTCAGCTGATGCGGGTTACTTTTCTGTCCAGGGCTTCAGAGCCCAGATGTTTGAAAGATAAGAGAAAGGGAGGATGGTTGGGGAGGGTCTATGTAGAGGGGTCAAGGTTAGGAATTACAAGGTTGGGTTTTAAAATTACTGTAGGGGAGTGGGCTGTCCAGAAGCCGTTCCCTTTGGGTGGTTGATGGGAGCCTGTCCCTCCCTGGCATGATGCTAGCAGGTTCCAAGAACTGAATGAGCATTGGAGGTGAGGTGGTAGTGCAGGGCTTGTGGACCTAGTGTCTTCTCTCAAGCACAACAATAGTTTTGTGCCATTTAGGTGCCCTGAATGACGATGCCTACAGCATCCAACTCTGGAAAGTGTGGGTGAGTGGGACCCCACAGGGCTCTTTCTGCAAAGCTGTGTCGTTTGGAAGAGAACGAGGCTGTCTGATGTTGGACTTATTGCTGAATATTCTGGTAGGTATGTTGGTGTTGTGGCTATGTGTGTGTGTGTTTTTGGGTTTGTTTGTTTTGGTATTGTGGTGTGACTGTTTTTATTACTTGTTTTTTATTTTTTTAAATGCAGGTGGTGAAGGGGAACCTAGCAAGTTGACGATTATCCCGAGCTTCTCCTGTTTTTTTTTCCTGGCTAACTATGGCTTTGGAGTGCCAGTCCTCTGAAAGATAAGTTGAGGGCCCAGGGGTGGGTGGGGAGGGGCTGAGCAGAGGAGTCAAGGTTGGGAATTGCAGGTGGTGTTTCAAAGTTAGTGTAGGGGAGAAGGCTGTCTGGGAGCAGCCCCCTTTGGGTGGGTGAAGGGAACAGGTTACTTTCCAGTATGATTCCAGCATGGGCAGGGCAGCTCCAGCCTTGGTGTGTGGGGTTTTGTGTTTTGTGTTGTCCGTCTTTGTTGCCTTAGAGCTTCCTCAGGCCTTGGTGGTCCTCTATGTCCTCACAGAAAAAGTCTTGCATCTTGGGCATCATCCCTGCAAAGCCTTTCCTGATCAGCACGGTGCTGATCAGCAGCATCTTCTGCATGACAAGTCAAAATTTCAGATTGGTCTCTTGACTTGGAAGTTTCTTGATGGCTGTCTTCTGCAATGTCATTCTCAATTGCATTGTCATCTGATCCCTGTCCGTCCAGTTTCCCTGAGCAGGAGTCATTCCCCGCATCCTTGCATCCTCAGGTCTTGAAGGTGGCTTCTCGGGCATCCGTTGCTTCATTCCCTCGCTTTGCAGACGCATCGCTGTAGGTCTTATCGCCCAAAAGTCTTGGATTCCAGAGTCCCTCTTCTTGCTGCGAGTTTTATCTTGAGTTCAAGTCTTGTGACTCACAAGACTTGTGTCTTGAGTCAGTCTGTGCATGTGAGTGTTTGGTTTGGAGCTGCCCTGCCTGCTGTGTGGGATCAGGGGCCATGGGAAGCACCGTAACCTGACTGTCTAGTTGTTGAGCAGCTTTCCAGTGACTTCCATAATCCTGTTTTTCAGATCCTAATTGTCAATGACTAGCAAGAAACTGAAGGGAGGAGGAGAGGAGGCTGCCACACAAAGGTCGGTCAGGGTATGGAGTCAGTGGGAAGGTGCCTCCCTTGGCTACCTGACCACGTTATGGTTTGTTGTCATTTTGAAGGCGGAAGCGGTGAGCAAAGAGGGATACGGGTACTGGAGGTGGCTGTGGCAAAGTGGGCAAGGGCTGGTGGGCGGGAGGAGCAGTTACTTCTTGGATGCTGTATTATTGGTTGGTTATGAGCATCCCTTGTTGTTTGTGGTTTTTTTCAGGTGCCCTCCTAACCTTGTTTTGCCACCCCAAAGAGATGGCAGGCAGATGGATGAGAGGCTGAGGTAAAGGAGCAGGAGGAGGACGTCACAGTGGCCTGGTTGTTGTTGGAGGCAATATCTGAGTGTGCCTTTTGCTTTGACTTTTGCAGGTGTCACACACAGTGCTGGAGTGACAAAGCCATGTCTTGAGGAGCAGGTGGAGAAGGTGAGATGTCTGTAGGCTGGGCCAGCCATGTATTAACATCAACTCTGTAAAAGGTTTCCCTTATTTTTCAGGTGCTGTGTGTGCCACCTTTGGAACATGGCTCCATTGCTTTGCTCCACTTTAGAGCATTGAATGTGAGTGGGGGTGGTAGAGAGTGGGTTCATGCAGCTGGTGACTATTGATCAGCAGAACAGTAGCTCTTTCTCTTGGTCTTTTTAGGTGCCCAAAGCAGTGGTGGCCAAAGCGTTCAACTCTGGATCAAGGAGGTGAGTGGAACAATGTGGGTCTCTTTTGAAGTGGTGGGTGCAGTATAAGCGGTTGGTGATGACTGAAGTGCACCTTATTGGTGACACTGTTTCTGATTTTCCTTTTTTTCTGATTGCAGGTGATGGAGAGGAACATGCCCGTCAGACAGCGTGGTGTTTTGCTGGACATAGATCCAAAAACACCGTCCCTCAGAAAGATAAGTTGAGGGACTGAACTGAAGTGCTGAGGTTGGGAGTTGTTGCAGAGGGGATGTTGAAGTTTTCTGAGTAAAGGCTGGTGTGGGCTGCTGTTGATTGGGGCAGTATCTCAGTATGTGGCTTTTCCTTTGACTTTTGCAGGTGCCACACAAAGCCATGCGTTGAGGAGTGGTCAGAGAAGGCGAGATGGTTGCGGGCTGCCTCATCCAGAGATTTTACGTTGACTAGGTTAAGTGTTTCCTTTTGTTTTTGCAGGCACTGTGCGCGCCACCTTTGGAGCAGGAAGACCACTGGAGGTGAGTCGGGATGGTAACGAGGAGGCTTGATCTTGCAAGCAGAGCAGTAATTTTGTGTCTCCTGGTATTTCAGGTGCCAGATGCGATGGTGGCCATAACGTGTGAAGAAGGAGGAGGTGAGCAGGGCAAGCTGGGGGTCATGAGGATCTTGTGGAAGGGGTTGGTATTTAGATGACGTCCTATTTCTGGTGGCACTGCCGTTTGTTATTGCAGATGATGAGGAGGAACTTTGTGGTTTTGGGAAGATTCCCGTCAGCTGATGTGGCTTTACTTTTCTGGCCAGTGCTTCAGAGCCCCAGATGTTTGAAAGGTAAGTGAAAGGGAGGAGGGTTAGGGAGGGTCTGTGTAGAGGGGTCAAGGTTTGGAATTACAAGGTTGGGTTTTAAAATTACTGTAGGGGAGTGGGCTGTCCAGAAGCAGTTCCCTTTGGGTGGTTGATGGGAGCCTCCCTGGCATGATGCTAGCAAGTTCCAAGAACTGAATGAGAATTGGAGGTGAGGTGGTAGTGCAGGGCTTGTGGACATAGTGTCTTCTCTCAAGCACAACAATAGTTTTGTGCCTTTTAGGTGCCCCTGAATGATGATGCCTACAGCATACAGCTCTGGAAAGCGTGGGTGAGTCCACGAAGCTGGGTCATTTGGAAGGGAGCGGGGCTGGCCAATGTTAGACTTATTGCAGAATATTCTGATAGGTGTTTTGGTGCTGTGATTATGTGTGTGTGTTTTTTGGTTTGTTTTGGTGTGACTTTTTTTGTTTTCTTATTTTTAATTTTTTTTATGCAGGTGGCAAAGGGGAACCTTGCAAGTTGAGGATTATCCCAGGCTGCTCCTGTTTTTTTTTCCTCGCTAATAATGGCTCTGGAGTGCCAGTCCTCTAAAAGATAAGTTGAGGAACCGGTGGTGTAGAGGGGTCAAGGCTGGTGGGAGTTGTGGAAGGGGTTTTGAAGTTAATGTAGGGGAGAGGGCAGTCTGGTCAGGTGAAGGAAGCGGGTTAATTTTTGATGCAATGCCAGTGTGGGCTGGGCAGCTCCAGCCTTGGAGCCTTGGTGTGTGGTGGTGTGTAGTTTGTGTTGTGTGTCTTTTGTCTTAGAGCTTTCTCAGGCCTTGATGTCCTCTTGGAGCAAGTCCCACATCTCGGGCATCATCCCTGGAAGGTCTTCTCTCATCAGCACAGTACTAGTCAGCAGCATCTTTTTCTTGCGTGACAAAATTGAAGCGTAGATAGGTCTTTCATCTGGGAAGTTTCCTGTTGGTCATCTTCTGAAACATCATTGCCAACGGCATCAGTGTCGTCTCTGGTTGTGGATTTTCCCAGAGTGTGACTTTGTTCCCCGCATCCTTGCGTCCTCAGGTCTTGAAGCCCGGGTTCTTTGGCATCCCTTGATTCAGCCCCTTGTTTTGCCGTTGCATTGCTGTAGGTCTTCTTGCCAAACAGTCTTGGATCCCAGAGATATTCTTCTTGCTCAGTGATCTCTTGAGGTCCAAGTCTCATGATTTGGAGGGCTGTGTCTCGAATTTGTCTGAGTGTTTGGCTTGGAGCTGCTCTTCCCAGAGTTTGTTGGAAGAGCCATAACTGAATAGTTCATTTGTTTGGCAGTGTTCCAGTGACTTGTGTCATACTGTTTTTCAGATTCTGCGTGACAAGGATGTACATGAAAGAGCTGGAGGAGAAAATAGTGCCGTCCAAAAGTTAGTCAGTGTATGGTGTTGGAGTGAAGGTCCCTCTCCTGGTTACCTGACCACATTATGGTTTGTTTGCTCGTTTGAAGGTGAGAGCAGCCAACGAAGCAGAATATCTGTTCCTGAGGTGGCTCTGGCAAGGTGAGCAAAGGCTGTTGTGCTGAAGGAGCAGTTATTTCTCAGGTGTTTTATTGCCGTTGAAGGCATTGGCATTGCCTGTTTTTTGTGTTTTCTAGGTGTCCTCCAAACCTGCTTCTGGCACCTCACAAGGAGGGCAGGCAGTTGAGTGAGAGGCTGAGGTAAAGGGGCAGGAGGTGGACATTACAGTTGGACTTGATGTTGTTGTTGGAGGCACTACCTCAGCATGTGCCCTTTTCTTTGGCTTTTGCAGATGCTGCAACCCTCCTTGGAGGGACAAAGACACACGTTTAGGAGCAGTTGGAGAAGGTGAGATGGTGGTGGGCTGGGTCAGCCATGTATTTTACGTCAAGTTGCTTAAAAGTTTCCTTTTGTTTTTGCAGGCGCTGTGCGTGCCATGTTTGGAACCGGATGAGCGTTGAAGTTGAGCTCAGTTGGTAGCGAAGGGGTGCCTTGGGGCTGGTGACTTCTGATCAGCACAACAGGAACTCTTTTTCTTGGTGTTTCAGGTGCCCCAAGCAATGGTGGTGCTAGCATTCAACTCTGGAACAAGAATGTGCATGGTATACCATGGGGCTTTCTTGAAGAGGTGAGTGCAGCGGAAGTAGCGTGCGTTGGCTTAGGTGGGACTTGTGCCAGCACTGTTCATGGTCTGTGGGTTGTGGGTTTTTTTTCTTTTCTATGTATGCGGTATGAAGAGGAAACGTGCGACTGGAAGCGCATCCCAGTCAAAGTGGTTTTCCTTTACTGACCATGGCTTTGTGCTGCTATCACTCTTGAAGATAAGTTGAGGGCCCAGGGGTGGGTGGGGAGGGGCTGAGCAGAGGAGTCGAGGTTGGGAATTGCAGGTGGTGTTTTGAAGCTAGTGTAGTGGAGAGGGCTGTCTGGGAGCAGCTCCCTTTGGGTGGGTGAAGGGAACAGGTTACTTTCCAGTATGATTCCAGCATGGGCAGGGCAGCTCCAGCCTCAGTGTGTGGGGTTGTGTATTTTGTGTTGTCCGTCTTTGTTGCCTTAGAGCTTCCTCAGGCCTTGGTGGTCCTCTGTGTCCTCACAGAGCAAGTCCTTCATCTTGGGCATTGTCCCTGAAAAGCCTTTCCTGCTCAGCACGGTGCTAATCAGCAGCATGTTATTCCACACGACGAGTCTAGATTGCAGATCAGTCTCTTGACTTGGAAGTTCCTTGATTGTCACCTTCTGAAACATCATTGCCAACTGCATCAGCATCTGGAGTCATTTCCCGCATCATGCGCCCTCAGGTCTTGAAGGCGGCTTCTCGGGCATCTTTTGCTTTGTTCCCTTGCTTTGCAGATGCATCACTCTAGGTCTTATTGCCCAAAAGTCTTGGATTCCAGACTCCATCTTGCAGCGAGTTTTATCTTGAGGTCAAGTCTTGTGACTCACATGGCTGTGTCTCGGGTTGGTCTGTGCGTGTGAGTGTTTGGCTTGGAGCTCCCCTGCCTGCTGTGTAGGATCAGGGGCCATGAGAAGTGCCACAACCTGACTGGCTTGGTGCTGAGCAGCTTCCCAGTGATCTGCGTAATCCTGTTTTTCATAATCCTGTTTTTCAGATCCCATGTGTCGATTACCAGCAAGAAGCAGATGGAGGAGGAGAGGAGCTGCCATCTGAAGGTTGGTCAGGGTGTGGAGTCACTGGGAAGGTGCCTCCTTTGGCTACCCAACCGCATTATGGTTTGTTGTCATTTTGAAGGTGGAAGCGGTGAGCAAAGCGGGCTACGGGCACTGGAGGTGGCTGTGGCAAGGTGAGCAAAGGCTGGTGGGCTGAAGGAACAGTAATTTCTCAGGTGTTGCATTGTCCATTGGTCATGAGCATGCCTTGTTGTTTGTGGTTTTTTTCAGGTGCCCTCCTAACCTCATTTTGGCACCCCAAAGAGATGGCAGGCAGATGGGTGAGAGGCTGAGGTAAAGGAGGCAGAGGTGGACATCGCTGTGGGCTGGTTGTTGTTGGGGGCAATATCTCAGCGTGTGGCTTTTTGCTTTGATTTTTGCAGGTGTCACACAGTGCCGGAGTGACAAAGCTGTGTCTTGAGGAGCAGTTAGAGAAGGTGACATGGCTGTGGGCTGGGTCAGCCATGTATTAACGTCAACTCTGTTAAAGGTTTCCCTTATTTTTCAGGTGCTGTGTGTTCCACCTTTGGAACCAGATGAGCATTGAAGGTGAGCTGGGGTGGTAGAGAGTGGGTTCATGGAGCTGGTGACTACTGATCAGCAGAACAGTAGCTCTTTCTCTTGGTCTTTTAGGTGCCCAAAGCAGTGGTGGCCATAGCATTCAACTCTGGATCAAGTCTTGTGACAAGGAGGTGAGTGGAACTGGGTGGAGCTCTTTTGAGGTGGTGGGTGTAGTATAAGTGGTTGTTGATGGCTGAAGTGCACCTTATTGGTGACACTGTTTCTGATTTTCCTTTTTTTTTCTGATTGCAGGTGATGAAGAGGACGATGCCCGTCAGACAGCGTGGTGTTTTGCTGGACATAGATCCAAAAACACCATCCATCAGGAAGATAAGATGAGGGGCCGAAGTGAAGTGCTGAGGTTGGGAGTTGTTGCAGAAGGGGTGTTGCAATGGCTGGTGTGGGCTGCTGTTGATTGGGGCAATATGTCAGCAAGTGTCTTTTGCTTTGACTTTTGCAGGTGCCACACAAAGCCATGCGTTGAGGAGCAGTCAGAGAAGGTGAGATGGTGGTGGGCTGGGTCAGCCATGCATTTTACGTCAAGTCGCTTAAACGTTTCCTTTTGTTTTTGCAGGTGCTGTGCGTGCCACGTTTGGAACCGGATGAGCGTTAAAGTTGAGTTGGTAGTGAGGGCTTCATGGGGCTGGTGACTTGTGATCAGCAGAACAGGAACTGGTTCTCCTGGTGTTTCAGGTGCCCCAAGCAATGGTGGTGATAGCGTTCAACTCTGGAATGAGAAGGTACCATGGCATACCACAGAGCTTCCTTGAGGAGGTGAGTGCAACGGAAGTAGTGTGCGTTGGCTCAGGTGGGACTTGTGCCAGTGCTGTTTGTGATCTGTGGGTTGTGTTTTTTTCTTTTGTATGTATAGGGGATGAAGAGGAACCTGCAACTGGAAGCACATCCCAGTCAAACACTGTGGCTTTCATTACTGACCATGGCTTTGTGCTGCTATCACTCTTGAAGATAAGTTGAGGGCCCAGGGGTGGGTGGGGAGGGGCTGAGCAGCGGAGTCGAGGCTGGGAATTGCAAGTGGTGTTTTGAAGTTAGTGTAGAGGAGAAGGCTGTCTGGGAGCGGCCCCCTTTGGGTGGGTGAAGGGAACAGGTTACTTTCCAGTATGATTCCAGCATGGGCAGGGCAGCTCCAGCCTTGGTGTGTGGGGTTTTGTGTTTTGTGTTGTCCGTCTTTGTTGCCTTAGAGCTTCCTCAGGCCTTGGTGGTCCTCTATGTCCTCACAGAAAAAGTCTTGCATCTTGGGCATCATCCCTGCAAAGCCTTTCCTGATCAGCACGGTGCTGATCAGCAGCATCTTCTGCATGACAAGTCAAAATTTCAGATTGGTCTCTTGACTTGGAAGTTTCTTGATGGCTGTCTTCTGCAATGTCATTCTCAATTGCATTGTCATCTGATCCCTGTCCGTCCAGTTTCCCTGAGCAGGAGTCATTCCCCGCATCCTTGCATCCTCAGGTCTTGAAGGTGGCTTCTCGGGCATCCGTTGCTTCATTCCCTCGCTTTGCAGACGCATCGCTGTAGGTCTTATCGCCCAAAAGTCTTGGATTCCAGAGTCCCTCTTCTTGCTGCGAGTTTTATCTTGAGTTCAAGTCTTGTGACTCACAAGACTTGTGTCTTGAGTCAGTCTGTGCATGTGAGTGTTTGGTTTGGAGCTGCCCTGCCTGCTGTGTGGGATCAGGGGCCATGGGAAGCACCGTAACCTGACTGTCTAGTTGTTGAGCAGCTTTCCAGTGACTTCCATAATCCTGTTTTTCAGATCCTAATTGTCAATGACTAGCAAGAAACTGAAGGGAGGAGGAGAGGAGGCTGCCACACAAAGGTCGGTCAGGGTATGGAGTCAGTGGGAAGGTGCCTCCCTTGGCTACCTGACCACGTTATGGTTTGTTGTCATTTTGAAGGCGGAAGCGGTGAGCAAAGAGGGATACGGGTACTGGAGGTGGCTGTGGCAAAGTGGGCAAGGGCTGGTGGGCGGGAGGAGCAGTTACTTCTTGGATGCTGTATTATTGGTTGGTTATGAGCATCCCTTGTTGTTTGTGGTTTTTTTCAGGTGCCCTCCTAACCTTGTTTTGCCACCCCAAAGAGATGGCAGGCAGATGGATGAGAGGCTGAGGTAAAGGAGCAGGAGGAGGACATCACAGTGGCCTGGTTGTTGTTGGAGGCAATATCTGAGTGTGCCTTTTGCTTTGACTTTTGCAGGTGTCACACACAGTGCTGGAGTGACAAAGCCATGTCTTGAGGAGCAGGTGGAGAAGGTGAGATGTCTGTAGGCTGGGCCAGCCATGTATTAACATCAACTCTGTAAAAGGTTTCCCTTATTTTTCAGGTGCTGTGTGTGCCACCTTTGGAACATGGCTCCATTGCTTTGCTCCACTTTAGAGCATTGAATGTGAGTGGGGGTGGTAGAGAGTGGGTTCATGCAGCTGGTGACTATTGATCAGCAGAACAGTAACTCTTTCTCTTGGTCTTTTTAGGTGCCCAAAGCAGTGGTGGCCAAAGCGTTCAACTCTGGATCAAGGAGGTGAGCGGAACAATGTGGGTCTCTTTTGAAGTGGTGGGTGCAGTATAAGCGGTTGGTGATGACTGAAGTGCACCTTATTGGTGACACTGTTTCTGATTTTCCTTTTTTTCTGATTGCAGGTGATGGAGAGGACATGCCCGTCAGACAGCGTGGTGTTTTGCTGGACATAGATCCCAAAACACCGTCCCTCAGAAAGATAAGTTGAGGGACTGAACTGAAGTGCTGAGGTTGGGAGTTGTTGCAGAGGGATGTTGAAGTTTTCTGAGTAAAGGCTGGTGTGGGCTGCTGTTGATTGGGGCAGTATCTCAGTATGTGGCTTTTCCTTTGACTTTTGCAGGTGCCACACAAAGCCATGCGTTGAGGAGTGGTCAGAGAAGGCGAGATGGTTGCGGGCTGCCTCATCCAGAGATTTTACGTCGACTCGGTTAAGATGCTGTGCGTGCCACCTTCGGAGCCGGAAGAACGCTGGAGGTGAGACGGGATGGTAACGAGGAGGCTCGATCTCAGAAGCAGAACAGTAATTTTGTGTCTGCTGGTATTTCAGGTGCCAGAAGCAATGGTGGCCATAACATGTGTGGAAGGAGGAGGTGAGCAGGGCAAGTCGGGGGTTATCAGGAGCTTGTGGAAGAGGTTGGTATTTAGCTGACATCCTATTTCTGATGGTACTGCCGTTTGTTATTGCAGATGATGAGGAAGAACTTGGTGGTTTTGGGAAGATTCCCGTCAGCTGATGTGGGTTACTTTTCTGTCCAGTGCTTCAGAGCCCCAGCTATTTGAAAGGTTAAGTGAAAGGGATGATGGGTGGGGAGAGTCTGTGTAGAGGGGTCAAGGTTAGGAATTGCAGGGTTGGGATATCAAAGTTAGTGTAGGGGAGTGGGCTGTCCAGAAGCGGTGCCCTTTGGGTGGTTGATGGGAGCCTGTCTCTCCCTGGCATGATGCTAGCAAGTTCCAGGAACTGAATGAGAATTGGAGGTGAGGTAGTAGTGCAGGGTTTGTGGACATAGCGTCTTCTCTCAAGCACAACAATAGTTTTGTGCCTTTTTAGTGCCGTGAATGACAACGCCTACAGCATCCATCTCTGGGAAGCGTGGGTGAGTCTGCGAAGCTGGGTCATTTGGAAGGGAGCGGGGCTGGCCAATGTTGGACTTACTGCAGAATATTCTGATAGGTGTTTTGGTGTTGTGGTTATGTGTGGGGGGTTTTTTGGTTTGTTTTGGTGTTGTGGTGTGACTTTTTTTGTTTTTATTTTTTAAAAATTATTTTTAACTTTTAATTTTTAAAAAATTTTTTTAAATGCAGGTGGTAAAGGGGAACCTTGCAAGTTGAGGATTATCCCGGGCTGCTCCTTTTTTTTTTTTCCTCGCTAACTATGGCTTTGGAGTGCCAGTCCTCTGAAAGATAAGTTGAGGGACCAGTGGTGTAGAGGGGTCAAGGCCGGTGGGAGTTGTGGAAGGGGTTTTGAAGTTAATGTAGGGGAGAGGGCAGTCTGGTCAGGTGAAGGAAGTGGGTTAATTTCTGATGCAATGCCAGTGTGGGCAGGGCAGCTCCAGCCTTGGTGTGTGGTGGTGTGTAGTCTGTGTGTCTGTCTTAGAGCTTCCTCAGGCCTTGATGTCCTCTCGGAGCAAGTCCCGCATCTCGGGCATCATCCCTGAAGGTCTTCTCTCATCAGCACAGTACTAGTCAGCAGCATCTTGCGTGACAAATTTGAAGCGTAGATAGGTCTTTCATCTGAGGAGTTTCCTGTTGGTCTTCTGAAACATCATTGCCACCTGCACCAGCATCATCTTTGGTCGTGGATTTTCCCAGAGTGGGACTTTGTTCCCTGCATCCTTGCTTCCTCAGGTCTTGAAGCCTGGATGCTTTGGCATCCCTTGATTCAGCCCCTTGTTTTGCAGTTGCGTTGCTGTAGGTCTTCTTGCCAAACAGTCTTGGATCCCAGAGATATTCTTCTTGCTCAGTGTTCTCTTGAGATTGAGTCTCGTGATTTGGAGCGCTGTGTCTCGAATTTGTCTGAGTGTTTGGCTTGGAGCTACTTTTCCCAGAGTTTGTTGGAAGAGCCATAACTGAATAGTTCGTTTGTTGGGCAGTGTTCCAGTGACTTGTGTATCACTGTTTTTCAGATCCTGTGTGACAAGGATGTACATGTAAGAGCTGGAGGAGTGGAGAGCACCATCCAAAGGTTAGTCAGGGTTTGGTGTTGGACTGGAGGTCCCTCTCCTGGCTACCTGACCACATTATGGTTTGTTTGTCCTTTTGAAGGTGAGAGCAGCCAACAAAGCAGAATATCTGTTCTGGAGGTGGCTCTGGCAAGGTGAGCAAAGGCTGGTGTGCAGAAGGAGCAGTCATTTCTCAGGTGTTGTATTGCCATTGAAGGCATTGGCATCCCCGTTTTTTTGTGTTTTCCAGGTGTCCTCCAAACCTACTTTTTCCATCTCACAAGGATGGCAGGCAGCAGATGGGTGGGAGGCTGAGGTAAAGGAGGAGGAGGCGGACATCACAGTGGGCTGCCTGTTGTTGGAGGCACTACCTCAGCATGTGCCTTTTGCTTTGACTTTTGCAGGTGCCACAACCATCCTTGGAGGGACAAAGACACACATTTAGGAGGGGCTGGAGAAGGTGAGATGGTGGTGGGCTGGGTCAGCCATGCATTTTACGTCAAGTCGCTTAAACGCTTCCTTTTGTTTTTGCAGGTGCTGTGCGTGCCACGTTTGGAACCGGGTGAGAGTTGAAGTTGAGTTGGTAGCGAGGGGTTCATGGGGCTGGTGACTTGTGATCAGCAGAACAGGAACTGGTTCTCCTGGTGTTTCAGGTGCCCCAAGCAATGGTGGTGATAGCGTTCAACTCTGGAATGAGAAGGTACGTGGCATACCATGGAGCTTCCTTGAGGAGGCGAGCGCAACGGAAGTAGTGTGCGTTGGCTTAGGTGGGACTTGTGCCAGTGCTGTTTGTGATCTGTGGGTTGTGTTTTTTTCTTCTGTATGTATAGGGGATGAAGAGGAACCTGCAACTGGAAGGACATCCCAGTCAAACACTGTGGTTTTCATTACTGACCATGGCTTTGTGCTGCTATCACTCTTGAAGATAAAAGTTGAGGGCCCAGGGGTGGGTGGAGAGGGGCTGAGCAGCGGAGTCGAGGCTGGGAATTGCAGGTGGTGTTTTGAAGTGAGTGTAGGGGAGAGGGCTGTCTGGGAGCGGCCCCCTCTGGGTGGGTGAAGGGAACAGGTTACTTTCCAGTATGATTCCAGCATGGGCAGGGCAGCTCCAGCCTTGGTGTGTGGGGTTGTGTGTTTTGTGTTGTCCGTCTTTGTTGTCTTAGAGCTTCCTGAGGCCTTGATGGTCCTCTGTGTCCTCACAGAACAAGTCTCGCATCTTGGGCATCATCCCTGCAAAGCCTTTCGTGCTCAGCACGGTGCTGATCAGCAGCATCTTCTGCATGACAAGTCAAAATTTCAGATTGGTCTCTTGACTTGGAAGTTTCTTGATGGCTGTCTTCTGCAATGTCATTCTCAATTGCATTGTCATCTGATCCCTGTCCGTCCAGTTTCCCTGAGCAGGAGTCATTCCCCGCATCCTTGCATCCTCAGGTCTTGAAGGCGGCTTCTCGGGCATCCGTCGTTTCATCCCTCGCTTTGCAGATGCATTGCTGTAGGTCTTATTGCCCAAAAGTCTTGGATTCCAGAGTTCCTCTTCTTGCTGCGAGTTTTATCTTGAGTTCAAGTCTTGTGACTCACAAGACTTTTGTGTCTTGAGTCAGTCTGTGCATGTGAGTGTTTGGTTTGGAGCTGCCCTGCCTGCTGTGTGGGATCAGGGGCCATGGGAAGCACCGTAACCTGACTGTCTAGTTGTTGAGCAGCTTTCCAGTGACTTCCATAATCCTGTTTTTCAGATCCTACTTGTCAACGACTAGCAAGAAACTGAAGGGAGGAGGAGAGGAGGCTGCCACCCAAAGGTTGGTCAGGGTATGGAGTCAGTGGGAAGGTGCCTCCCTTGGCTACCTGACCACGTTATGGTTTGTTGTCATTTTGAAGGCGAAAGCGGTGAGCAAAGCGGGATATGGGTACTGGAGGTGGCTGTGGCAAGGTGAGCAAGGGCTGGTGGGCGGGAGGAGCAGTTACTTCTTGGGTGCTGTATTATTGGTTGGTTATGAGCATCCCTTGTTGTTTGTGGGTTTTTTCAGGTGCCCTCCTAACCTTGTTTTGGCACCCCAAAGAGATGGCAGGCAGATGGATGAGAGGCTGAGGTAAAGGAGCAGGAGGAGGACATCACAGTGGCCTCGTTGTTGTTGGAGGCAATATCTGAGTGTGCCTTTTGCTTTGACTTTTGCAGGTGTCACACACAGTGCTGGAGTGACAAAGCCATGTCTTGAGGAGCAGGTGGAGAAGGTGAGATGTCTGTGGGCTGGGTCAGCCATGTATTAACATCAACTCTGTAAAAGGTTTCCCTTATTTTTCAGGTGCTGTGTGTGCCACCTTTGGAACACGGCTCCATTGCTTTGCTCCACTTTAGAGCATTGAATGTGAGTGGGGGTGGTAGAGAGTGGGTTCATGGAGCTGGTGACTATTGATCAGCAGAACAGTAACTCTTTCTCTTGGTCTTTTTAGGTGCCCAAAGCAGTGGTGGCCAAAGCGTTCAACTCTGGATCAAGGAGGTGAGTGGAACAATGTGGGTCTCTTTTGAAGTGGTGGGTGCAGTATAAGCGGTTGGTGATGGCTGAAGTGCACCTTACTGGTGACACTGTTTCTGATTTTCCTTTTTTTCTGATTGCAGGTGATGGAGAGGAACATGCCCGTCAGACAGCGTGGTGTTTTGCTGGACATAGATCCCAAAACACCATCCCTCAGAAAGATAAGTTGAGGGACTGAACTGAAGTGCTGAGGTTGGGAGTTGTTGCAGAAGGGGTGTTGCAAGGGCTGGTGTGGGCTGCTGTTGACTGGGGCAATATCTCGGCATGTGGCTTTTCCTTTGACTTTTGCAGGTGCCACACAAAGCCATGCGTTGAGGAGCGGTCAGAGAAGGTGAGATGGTTGTGGGCTGGCTCATCCAGAGATTTTACGTCGACTCGGTTAAGATGCTGTGCGTGCCACCTTCGGAGCCGGAAGAGCGCTGGAGGTGAGACGGGATGGTAACGAGGAGGCTCGATCTCGGAAGCAGAACAGTAATTTTGTGTCTGCTGGTATTTCAGGTGCCAGAAGCGATGGTGGCCATAACATGTGTGGAAGGAGGAGGTGAGCAGGGCAAGTCGGGGGTTATCAGGAGCTTGTGGAAGAGGTTGGTATTTAGCTGACATCCTATTTCTGATGGTACTGCCGTTTGTTATTGCAGATGATGAGGAAGAACTTGGTGGTTTTGGGAAGATTCCCGTCAGCTGATGTGGGTTACTTTTCTGTCCAGTGCTTCAGAGCCCCAGCTATTTGAAAGGTTAAGTGAAAGGGATGATGGGTGGGGAGAGTCTGTGTAGAGGGGTCAAGGTTAGGAATTGCAGGGTTGGGATATCAAAGTTAGTGTAGGGGAGTGGGCTGTCCAGAAGCGGTGCCCTTTGGGTGGTTGATGGGAGCCTGTCTCTCCCTGGCATGATGCTAGCAAGTTCCAGGAACTGAATGAGAATTGGAGGTGAGGTAGTAGTGCAGGGTTTGTGGACATAGCGTCTTCTCTCAAGCACAACAATAGTTTTGTGCCTTTTTAGTGCCGTGAATGACAACGCCTACAGCATCCATCTCTGGGAAGCGTGGGTGAGTCTGCGAAGCTGGGTCATTTGGAAGGGAGCGGGGCTGGCCAATGTTGGACTTACTGCAGAATATTCTGATAGGTGTTTTGGTGTTGTGGTTATGTGTGGGGGGTTTTTTGGTTTGTTTTGGTGTTGTGGTGTGACTTTTTTTTGTTTTTATTTTTTAAAAATTATTTTTAACTTTTAATTTTTAAAAAATTTTTTTAAATGCAGGTGGTAAAGGGGAACCTTGCAAGTTGAGGATTATCCCGGGCTGCTCCTTTTTTTTTTTTCCTCGCTAACTATGGCTTTGGAGTGCCAGTCCTCTGAAAGATAAGTTGAGGGACCAGTGGTGTAGAGGGGTCAAGGCTGGTGGGAGTTGTGGAAGGGGTTTTGAAGTTAATGTAGGGGAGAGGGCAGTCTGGTCAGGTGAAGGAAGTGGGTTAATTTCTGATGCAATGCCAGTGTGGGCAGGGCAGCTCCAGCCTTGGTGTGTGGTGGTGTGTAGTCTGTGTGTCTGTCTTAGAGCTTCCTCAGGCCTTGATGTCCTCTCGGAGCAAGTCCCGCATCTCGGGCATCATCCCTGAAGGTCTTCTCTCATCAGCACAGTACTAGTCAGCAGCATCTTGCGTGACAAATTTGAAGCGTAGATAGGTCTTTCATCTGAGGAGTTTCCTGTTGGTCTTCTGAAACATCATTGCCACCTGCACCAGCATCATCTTTGGTCGTGGATTTTCCCAGAGTGGGACTTTGTTCCCTGCATCCTTGCTTCCTCAGGTCTTGAAGCCTGGATGCTTTGGCATCCCTTGATTCAGCCCCTTGTTTTGCAGTTGCGTTGCTGTAGGTCTTCTTGCCAAACAGTCTTGGATCCCAGAGATATTCTTCTTGCTCAGTGTTCTCTTGAGATTGAGTCTCGTGATTTGGAGCGCTGTGTCTCGAATTTGTCTGAGTGTTTGGCTTGGAGCTACTTTTCCCAGAGTTTGTTGGAAGAGCCATAACTGAATAGTTCGTTTGTTGGGCAGTGTTCCAGTGACTTGTGTATCACTGTTTTTCAGATCCTGTGTGACAAGGATGTACATGTAAGAGCTGGAGGAGTGGAGAGCACCATCCAAAGGTTAGTCAGGGTTTGGTGTTGGACTGGAGGTCCCTCTCCTGGCTACCTGACCACATTATGGTTTGTTTGTCCTTTTGAAGGTGAGAGCAGCCAACAAAGCAGAATATCTGTTCTGGAGGTGGCTCTGGCAAGGTGAGCAAAGGCTGGTGTGCAGAAGGAGCAGTCATTTCTCAGGTGTTGTATTGCCATTGAAGGCATTGGCATCCCCGTTTTTTTGTGTTTTCCAGGTGTCCTCCAAACCTACTTTTTCCATCTCACAAGGATGGCAGGCAGCAGATGGGTGGGAGGCTGAGGTAAAGGAGGAGGAGGCGGACATCACAGTGGGCTGCCTGTTGTTGGAGGCACTACCTCAGCATGTGCCTTTTGCTTTGACTTTTGCAGGTGCCACAACCATCCTTGGAGGGACAAAGACACACATTTAGGAGGGGCTGGAGAAGGTGAGATGGTGGTGGGCTGGGTCAGCCATGCATTTTACGTCAAGTCGCTTAAACGCTTCCTTTTGTTTTTGCAGGTGCTGTGCGTGCCACGTTTGGAACCGGGTGAGAGTTGAAGTTGAGTTGGTAGCGAGGGGTTCATGGGGCTGGTGACTTGTGATCAGCAGAACAGGAACTGGTTCTCCTGGTGTTTCAGGTGCCCCAAGCAATGGTGGTGATAGCGTTCAACTCTGGAATGAGAAGGTACGTGGCATACCATGGAGCTTCCTTGAGGAGGCGAGCGCAACGGAAGTAGTGTGCGTTGGCTTAGGTGGGACTTGTGCCAGTGCTGTTTGTGATCTGTGGGTTGTGTTTTTTTCTTCTGTATGTATAGGGGATGAAGAGGAACCTGCAACTGGAAGGACATCCCAGTCAAACACTGTGGTTTTCATTACTGACCATGGCTTTGTGCTGCTATCACTCTTGAAGATAAAAGTTGAGGGCCCAGGGGTGGGTGGAGAGGGGCTGAGCAGCGGAGTCGAGGCTGGGAATTGCAGGTGGTGTTTTGAAGTGAGTGTAGGGGAGAGGGCTGTCTGGGAGCGGCCCCCTCTGGGTGGGTGAAGGGAACAGGTTACTTTCCAGTATGATTCCAGCATGGGCAGGGCAGCTCCAGTCTTGGTGTGTGGGGTTGTGTGTTTTGTGTTGTCCGTCTTTGTTGCCTTAGAGCTTCCTGGGGCCTTGATGGTCCTCTGTGTCCTCACAGAACAAGTCTTGCATCTTGGGCATCATCCCTGCAAAGCCTTTCCTGATCAGCAAGGTGCTGATCAGCAGTGTGTTACTCCATATGACAAGTCTAAATTGCAAATCGGTCTCTTGACTTGGAAGTTTCTTGATGATTGTCTTCTGCAATGTCATTCTCACTTGCATTGTCATCTGATCCATGTCCATCCAGTTTCCCTGAGCAGGAGTCATTCCCTGCATCCTTGCATCCTCAGGTCTTGAAGGCGGCTTCTCGGGCATCCGTTGCTTCATTCCCTCGCTTTGCAGACGTATCTCTGTAGGTCTTATTGCCCAAAAGTCTTGGATCCCAGGGTCCTCACAGGACAAGTCAGTAATATTGAACCTCATCCTCACGGTGTGGAACACATTTAGTCATCATCATCATAGTGCCATCTGGATCCTTTTCTTTCATCTTGCAGATTTCTTAATGGACATCTTTTGTTATCTTTATGAATGAATGAGCATCTCTGGTCATAAATTTTCCACATCTGCAACTTTGTGCATCCTTAGGTCATGATGCTAGCGGTTTTGCGCATCTGGTATGTTATTTTAAAGGGTAATTATTGGAACAAGCAGTGTTCTATGACACGATGTCATCACTGGGTCTTCTTGCCTCACCCTTGCATCCCTGTAGATCTTCTTGGCCAACTTCTTGGAGCCCAGATTATTTTCTTGTTGAGAGTTTTCTCTTAAAGTTGAATCTTGTATTTTGCAGTGGTGTGTCTTGGGTTGGTCTGTGTCTGTTTGGTCTGGAGCTGCACTGCCCAGAGTGTAGAGTTGGGGATAATGAAGAGCCTTAAGGGTCTCTGGTGATGTTTGTCTGCCTTGAGTTATTAGGCCACAGTCATACAGTGATCTTAGGTGGACCAGCCAGAGTCAAGCTGGGTGGGCAGTTGCTTTGATGGTGTTTGAAGGTGATGGGACCCTCATGAGAGGGCTTTTCCTGTGCAGTGCAAATTGACCTTCTTAGTAGTTAACGATTGTATGTGTATGGGTTTAAACTTTTGGGGCTGTGTTTATTAATGGCATGAGGGTAGTAGTACTCTAGATGGGGTTCCTAACTGGGATGGAGATGTCTGGAATTGTCTGTCCATCGTTCAGCATTCCAGTGACTTGTGTAATACTTTCTTTCAGATGCAAAGGACAAATATGCGCTTGTAAGAAGAAACAAGGGAGCAGAGAGCGGTCAGGTCAGTCAGTGTGTAGTGTTGGAGAGATTGTGCTTCTGGTACCTGATTACAGTGTGTGTTTAACTCATTTTGAAGGTAGAAGCAGTAAGCAAAATGGGACAGTCACTGAAGGTGATTGGGGTGAAGTTAGTGATGACTAGTGGGACCAAAGAGCAGTTATTTTTTGGTTGTGTGTTTAAATTAGAAGCATCAGTTGATGTTTATAGGATCTATTGTAGCAACCATGTGACAATAAGAAAATTGCAGAGGCTGGATATGCAAATTGCCAAGGTAAACGAGTAAGAGATGGGAGTTGTTGCAGGCAAGGGTGCTGTTTGAGGCAGCATCTTGGTACATTCCTTCTGGTTTTTGCAAATATTGTAAGCAGGCTCACTGGGACAAAGCTGCTGACTATAGCAAGTAGTCCAAGGTAAGGTCAGTGTCAAAGAGCAGAGAATAAAGTGGTTACTCAGTGAAGCTGTTACTTTTTTGCATGAACTTTGTAGGCCACTTTTGGGACTGGATGAGAATTTGAGGTAAGCTGGGGTAGTAGTGAGGATGAACATGGAGCTTGTGACTTCCTTCAAGTATAACAGTCATTTTGTCTCTTAGTGTAGCTTGGGTTCCACAAACAATGAGAGATGCAGTATCTGGCATTGAATGGGTCCAGAGCAGGTGAGGGGAAGCCCAGGGTGCTAATCACAGAATTACCTCTATTAGAAAAGACCTTCAAGATCATAGAGTCCAACCATTAACCTAACACTGACAAGACCTTAAGCCATACCCCTAAGTGCTATTTCTATATGACTTCAGGGTTGTCTTTAGGGATGATGAGTACTTCAAGGGATAGTGAAGGAGGCTGTTGCAAAAGAGGTTTGTCAACCCATACGATTCCTCTGGATGCTTCCTGCTGGCACTCTGCTTTGTGGAAGATGAAGACGAGCCTGGTGATTGCAGAAATATACCAGCTACCTGATATGCCTTTTCTTGAGGAAGGAATCTGATCCCTGGCCTGCTGCAAGCTGAGCTGGGAGACCAGGAACAACTGACCTTCAGCATGAATATTGATATAAGACGGGAAGAGAGATTCCAAAACAGAAATGCCTCTCATTCAAAGTTGTTGCATTTGGAAACTCCCCCTCAGAGCAGATCCCAAAAGAGTCTGTGGAAGTCAGCAGCAACAAGACTCTTTCCTCCTTCAAAAAAAAAAAAGTCATTCTCAAGATGGAAGTGTGGAGGATTGGTTAGCCGAACAAGGGCATATGGACTTGACCAAAGTTTCAGACAACTTAGCAAGGGTCAGAGTGCAAGCTCTCTGACTTGCTGAGGTTGTACAAGTTCAGCAGTTTGCAACCTTAGAGTCACAAGTGTTCTTGTACGTGCTGCTCAACACATTGTGGTCAGCAAAGCAGGATGAAGAAAAGACTGTATCAGTGAATAAATGTAACAGAGAATGAAACTAACTTTCAAATTAATGCACTAATCATGAGCTCAGCTTTTGCAATATGTATGAGCTAATTAACAAGAGTATATTAACCTGAACTTGGAATACAATAAACGAGTTTGGATTCTTATATTAAGCGTCTCCTTCTTCCTCATTGCAACAAAATCGCGCCCAAACAGGGACCAATAATGGCCCGGACCAGGAATTAAGGCTGGCCGGGACCAGGGACAAAACCGAACGGCAAGAGCCCCGGGGACAAAACCAAACGGCGAGAGACCCAGGGACAAACCGAATGGCGAGAGCCCCAAAGCCACGGTCCGATGCAGTAACGGTCAATCTTGATGCAGCACAAGAGGCAGAAGAGCTCCGTGCCCCGAGCTACCTTATAGAAGAGCCTCGGTCGACGACACCGCCGAAGCCTTGCAGGGCTACAACAGCACGCTGACGATTTTGTAAGTATGGAAAGGCAAGCGGTGCTTTCATTATTCCAGAGCTTTTTAGAAAAGCGGGGAATTAAGGGTTTAGATTTGAAAAAGGAACTGCCAGGATTACTGGCAGCAGGGGTTGCCAAAGGTTGCTTTGCAGACCCCAATACAGTTTTTGTGGAAGGAGAATGGAGGTGTTTTGGGGACAAGTTGTGGCAAGGTACAATAGAGGATGATAAAATAGCTAAGAAATTAGGGAAACAGTGGCGGGTCGTTATTGATGCGTTACAACAACATAAGGCTGAGCAACAGGCTGCTCGTGCAGCAGCACAGCGCCTGGGAGAGCCCAATCCTCCTGTTGTTGTTACAGAGCCTAATTGCCCATTACCCCCCGCTACCAATGTCATAAATATTCCGACTGAGCCCTTAGGAAAGGGAAGTGATTTGCTGTCTGCCCCTGCTGTGCCTCCTACTCCGGAGGGTCCTTCTACCCCCTTGTCGGGTTCTGCCCCCCCACCAAATTGTTTAGATCCTCCAGAGCCTCCTTCAAATCCTTTTTTGGAATCCTCTAAATTGTCAAAAAATCCATTTAGGGATAATGGTCCTGTTCTTCCGCCTGAGGAGCTGCAAATGACTGCCATGAGATGGCAAATGTGGCAAACTATTGCTGCAGACGCTATGCAGGTGGGAGATAGGGACGCAGCCGATTCTTTAACCAGTGCGTTCCCAGTAGTTTATTCTCAAGTACCTGGTGGTATGCAGGCGAACATTAATAATCTGGACTAGAAAATACTATCACAGTTACGTGCCACTGTCAGTGAAAACGGAGTGCAGAGTGAGCCTGTTCAGCAAATGTTGGATTATATCTGGGGAGGTAATCTGCTTCTGCCAGAAGATATTAAGAACATCATGAAATTGATTCTTACTCAGCATCAGCAATTGCTATACAATGCATAATGGCAATCATACTGCCAGGAGTCAGTGGCAGTGCAGAGGCAGGCTGGCGATCCTTTGTATGGAATAACACTTCAGGAGTTAATGGGTCTAGGTCCGTGGCGTCGGTCTGAGGCACAAGCACTGTTGGGACCAGATAAAATCAGGGAATCCATGCATTTAGCACGTCTCGCCTTGAGGCGCGTTAAAGCGCCTGGAGGATTTCCATCTTATATGGGAATCAAGCAGGGGAGGGAAGAGCCATTCGGGTCGTTTGTGGATAGAGTTCCTAGCGCTATTCAGGCAGCCGGAGTTCCGGAGTATATGCATGGGGCTTTACTAAAACAATGTGCCATGCAAAATTGTAACTCTGTAGCCCGTAGTGTCATCGTTACGCTTCCAGGGACTTGGTCGATAGAGGAATTATTAGAGCGCATGCAACAAGTACCTCAGGGGCCAAATGCTATGTTAGTAGAGGCAGTTAAGGACTTAGGTGAAAGCCTAAAGGAACAGGCGAGGGCTACTAAAAAGAAAGTCATTCTCAAGATGGAAGCACAGCACATCTTTCTCTAGTTGATGGTGTTTCTGGCTTTATGGTTCACAATTGCAGCAATTGAGATGATGATGAAAATGCATTCCTCTGCGTGTTTTGGTACATCCGGATGTATTAACAAATCAGAGTCCTTTCTGGTAACCTTATATACTGCAGCACTGGGGATTTGTTTGACTCTGCAATTTTACCCTCCCTTCTCTCCATCATCCTTCAAAAATTAAAACCAAAGAGTTATCACAGATTTTTTTTGTATCATAAATGTAACAAAAACAGTTGTATAAAGTACAAACTGCATTGCTTAGATGCTAACAGCCCCATAATGCTTCGGATCTTGTATATTACCTAGTTTAATTATCTATTCTAAATCTTTGAACAGAGAGACAGCTGGATGCTGCAGGTATCTTCTGCTGATGGAGTGCTATGAAGTACTATGTTTCTGTCTCCCTCTAAATGGGGTATTTCCCTGGTGGTTTGGTAGTATCTCCTTTGGGCAGCTCTCCCTCCCGGTTGTGTAACCCACAAAAAATTCCTGGTCAAATTATCCCTGTGTTCGAGATAGAAAATGTAGTGGTATCAGTTAACAGTTGTACAAATTACATGAATGCAGAAAGGAAGTGAAATACTTGCCTATAGAAGTATTTAAATAGGGTATGTATAAACATGTGGACACCTCATGAGCAGATGCTGAATTTATTTTTTACTTTCAGGAGTCATTTTTTTACTTTCAGCTGTGCTGTCTAAGCAGGATGCAGGGCCACTGCTGCTGCAGTGTGTGTGTAGGTGTCTCTTCTGGTACAAGTAGAGGCAGCCATACAGGGTTCTCTACCCTGGCAGTGGAGTAGGGCAGGATAGAAGCTTTTTCTGCCCCTAGCAAGAGCGTTGCTTTGATGTTATGAATGTAATGACAAATCCAGCCCAATAGTGTTCATCCATGTGATTTAAGCACTGGAGTTACAGTGGGGAGGGGTAAAGGGCTGTGAGGGCTGTGAGGCTGTCTGGGGTAGAGGTGAGGGGGGAGTGTGGGACCACGAGGGACGGGGGATATTTTGCTCCAGGGAGTCTGTGTGAGTGTATCGAAGCTGATGTATAGGTCAAAGTAGATACTATATGTGTAAATGGGCATGTAAATGCTTGCTGACAGACACCAGTCCTCCAGCAACTGGAAATAGCATGTGAAGCAGCCAAACACACTCTTTATTTTGGACCTTTAGAAACGAGATGTTCCCCATTCCTCAGCTGCACTCTCTGTTCTTTTTTTGTCCTCCTGCAACCAGAAGCAGCCAGAAAGCTGCTCACTGTTCTCTCTTTTGGTCCTTCAGCAACAAGGTAAGGTGGGGGGCTTAATGTATAAGAGGTAATGGGGAAATTCTGATTGCATATAAGAAGTTCATTTTTCACCATGTGGACAGTGAAAGATTGGAATGGTCTCTCAGGAGAAGTGGTAGATTCCCTCCGTTGTAGAAACTTTTAAGACATCGAATGCATAGTACTAGGTAGAGGGATGCACCAGATGCTCTTTGAGAGCCCCCTTGCAACATGACTGATTAAATGAATCTATGAAGTAAGAGAGAAAATTAGGTTTTGGCGACGATCAGAGGATCTCCCAGATGATGTGTTTCTACGCTCAGGGGACATTGGGGGTTCGGGGGAGGAGAAGGATTCTAAATTTTCAACTTTCAGTTTGCCCGATTGCCGGAGACTCATTTGTAGTTTTCCGCTAAAAAGATGGCCGACTTCCGGTAGCAAGATGGCCGACTTCCGGAGACTCATTTGTAGTTTTCCGCTAAAAAGATGGCCGACTTCCGGTAGCAAGATGGCCGACTTCCGAAGACTCATTTGTAGTTTTCCGCTAAAAAGATGGCCGACTTCCGGTAGCAAGATGGCCGACTTCCGAAGACTCATTTGTAGTTTTCCGCTAAAAAGATGGCCGACTTCCGGTAGCAAGATGGCCGACTTCCGGAGACTCATTTGTAGTTTTCCGCTAAAAAGATGGCCGACTTCCGGTAGCAAGATGGCCGACTTCCGGAGACTCATTTGTAGTTTTCCGCTAAAAAGATGGCCGACTTCCGGAGACTCATTTGTAGTTTTCCGCTAAAAAGATGGCCGACTTCCGTTGACAAGATGGCCGACTTCCGGAGACTCATTTGTAGTTTTTCGCTAAAAAAATGCCCGACTGCCGGTCAATGTTTTTTTATTTTCTTAGATTCAGTGCATGGCAGTGTGTATTGCGGTGTTCAATTCTTAGCACACATCGCACTCTTTGGTTTTTGGAGACAGCGCATCTGACAGGTAGGACCAATCCTAACCCTGTTATGTGAGGTAACAAGGGAAAAGTGTGAGTTTGCAGAGGTGAACAGCAGGGTGATTTGGAATTGACAGAAGAGGGTTAACAAAAGGTTTTGGATTTCCGATCGTCACAAATAAGAAGAGGTCTCAAACATATCTTTAAACGGGTTACACAGAACTTGGAGCCCAGGGGAGAAAATTACCAGAAGCAGAAAACAACTACACTTTTAAAGTTATAAACGACTGGGACTCAATATTCTGTTAATAGTTTTGAAGCCCCTAAAACAGTTACTTTCAAGAGATAATGGGTTAAAGCATAGGATATAGAGCATCTGGAGAAAGCTCAGCATTTAGGAAACCACATAGAGCAATAAATTGGTTAAGGAATGGAACACAATGGCAGGGAAGAGAGATAGGAACAGGCAGTGATAGAGCTCAGCGCATTTCAGAGCCAACAAGGTTGGCTTGACCCAAAGGCCTCTGCCAAGCTATGGGGGCCAAGCCAAGTACATTGGAGATTGCCCAAATTAGGAAGGAGTTCAAAAGTTTAAAGGAGGAAGACTCACGGGACGCCCCCTGCCAATGATGAAGGCAACCGGAACGACCACCAAGATGCTCCTCAAAAGAAAGGCCCCGCCCTACGCCCCGCCTATACCACGCCTCTATATACATATGTATGATTATGTATGTACTATGATGTAATTCTGTAATCAAAATGTATAAAAAGGCTTGCATTTGTCACGGGAATTCAGAAATCCCTTTGCGATTTCTCCGACGCGCGTCGTTAATAAAATACCTCCTGCCTGTTTGACTCAAACCAAGTCTTTGAGGCAGTTTATTCTCTCCTTTTGGGGCAAAATTCGGCATCATTTCTGGCACCCCAGATGGGACCAGACAGGAGATCCAGACCCTAAGGGGGTCCTCCCGAGCCGGGTCCGGGGGATGGGACCCTCTGGGCGCCCCTGACGAATTTCTGTCGGAAGGAGGGACCCCCCCCCCCGGAACAGCACTCTTTGGTGGACGAAGGCTTCTCTGCATCTCCTGCTTCAAATTAAGAGGTATTTATTATTGTCTATAGGTTTTGGATAAAGCGCTTTGTTTAGGATCTGGGGTCAGACATGACCGCCTGAAAAGAAGCCGTGGGGACGCCCAGGCAAAGGCAGGTTGAGAGTCCTGCAGGCAGGTTAGAGTCCTGCTAAGAAGTGGTATCTGTTTTTGCCACAGTCTTGATGTTGCTACCTTGCTTAAGGGTACTTGTTTTTCTCTTATAACTGTGTTTAAAACTATGATCTAAGGGTTAAAAAGAGCGGTTGGTCTTTTGTTTCTTTTGTGAACCAAAACCCGGGAATAGTTCCAGGCTGACCAGTAGCACGTTCAACAAAGCCCGGGACTCTGTCCAATTTTCTCCACTCCCTTGGAGGAACTTTGAAAGGATACATACGTTTTATGCCTTTGTCTAACTCTGTCGTATGCTTTTATTTGACTTTGTCGTATTGATTGTAGGAATTTTGCAAAGAGACGAATTTAGTGTTTTTGTGTTGTCTATAATTTGTTGTGATATTATCTGCAAAACCGTACCTTGGTTTACAGCTGTTTTGCGGGTGTGTGACAGCCCGAAGCTGACCAGTATCGGTACCTTACGGTCTGCCAGCGGCATCTCGCGGTAAAGCAGTATATTCTGATAGACCGGAAAGGTAGGACAGTTTAAATAAACTAGCACTGCGTATGGGTGAGTGTGCATGAGACGCAGCATTGCTGCGAAGCGAAAGAGGAGTCCGGCTCTGCAGTTCCTGTTCCTCGCGAGAGGCCAGGTCAGAAAAGGACGAAGCGATTGGATATCGTATGAATGAAGTGCTAAAATAGACTGACATACAGTGCTTGCAGGAAGGAGATTGACTCAGTTGAATAGAAAACACGGACCCAGGAAATAGCAATGGGGAATCAACCAAGTAAAGATATAAATATGAAAACCCCCTTAGGATGTATCTTAAAACACTGGAAGGACTTGGGGGGGGTTCCAGGGGGAAGTATAAGTAAAAAGACACTCCTTAAATACTGTACGCAATGGTGGCCGTTGTATAAATTGGATGATGGTGAAAAATGGCCACCGGAGGGGACAATTAATTATAATACAGTCTTGCAACTGATGCTTTTCCTCCGCCGGCTCAATAAATGGGATGAGGTGATGTATGCAGATATGTTTTTCACTCTGAGGAATAAACCAGAATGGCAAAAAGAGTGCGGAATCAACGTAGCCCCTCAGGACCCCCTAGTACTAGCCCTGGAGAAAGATAAAAAAGGTTCAAAGCCTAAGGAACGTTGCTGTGATGCATGTAGCATTGGGCAGCAGTGTCTTAAGTTAACAAGGAAGGATAGTGGAAGGGAGAGCGAAATAAGCCTATGGGAGTACCATCCGTTCGCCCCTGGACAGGAAGGGCCTCTTCCCAGGCCAGAAGAAGAGCAAGGGGAAGCTAGCCCATTAAAGGAACTGGAGCGATGGTGGAAATCTAAGTTTGGGTGTAGCCCTGATAAGTTAGACAAGAGTTGGGGGGGGGGTTAGCCCGTTAAGGTCGAGGAACGACGGGGGAGAAGGTAGCCCACAGGGATTGGATAATCCGCAGGGGTCGGGGAGCGACAGGGATGCTGGAAGCCCACTTAGACTAGAAATTGAGAGAGAGGGAGGCAGTCCGCCGGGAGCAGAGAGCCGAGGGAAGACGCGTAGCCTGCCCGAACTAAGCCCATATGGGGATGGTAGCACACCCAGGAATGGAGGTGGCTGTAAAAGGGAAACCAGCACACCAAGGACTGGAGATAGAAGTAATCCACTGGGAGATGACGTCCCTAAGCTGGGGTATAGTGAGAAGGATAACAATGAGAAGGATAGAAGATATATTCCCCAGCAGTAAACCAGAATGGGACCCAAGTAACAGAGATCACTATAACCTGCTGGAACAGTATAGAAGGCTGATAGCGGCGGGCTTGTGTAATGCAATCCCCAAGGCCATTAACTGGTCAATGCTATACGATATTAGACAGGGAAAGGATGAGACCCCATCAGAGTTCCTGGATAGACTTAGGGCAGCCATGAGACAATACACACCCCTAGACCCGGCAACAGAAGAAGGGAAACAACAGTTGTTAGGATTGATGATGGGACAGAGTAATTCAGACATCAGGAAGAAATTGCAAAAGCTTAAACGTCCAGAAAATAAAAATCTAGAGACGTTGCTGAATGAGGCATGGAACGTATATAATAATAGAGAGATAGAGGAAAAGAAAAAAGAGGATAGGAGGATAGCTCGAGTGGTGGCAGTAGCAGTAGCGGCCCAAAATACAAACCACTCGGAACCAGAGATCAGGGGAAGAGGTAGAGGCATCCCAGCAAAAGGGGGAGGGAGGCTCCAACCCCACCCAGCCAGAGTAGGGCCAAACCAGTGTGCGTACTGCCTGAAAATGGGACACTGGAAGCGAGAATGCCCCCAGCTAAGGGAAAAACTAATGGGCACTGCTACTGCCACACGTCAGGATAGCGAATGAGGGGGACCGGTGGGCCGTTCCCTAGCAGACCCACTGGTTAGAATGGAGCTAGGGGAAGGTAAAAAGGAAATGGACTTTTTGATTGATATGGGAGCAACCTTTTCGGTTTTGAATCGGGAATTGGTACCTAGGAGTGATGAATTTGTACAAGTCGTGGGAGCAACAGGCCAACCAAAAAAGGCTTACTTTTTGAAACCCATTAGATATAAAATTGGGAAGCAGATGGGGATCCATCAGTTCCTATATTTACCAAATTCGCCAAAGCCCTTATTAGGAAGAGACCTGCTAGAAAACTTGGGAGCCATAATAAAGTTTAGCAAAGATAAATTGGAATTCCAAGTAAACGAGGAACAACTAATCGCGGCTCTAAGCCTGACGATCAGCTGTGTGGAACCAAAGCCTGAGAATCACAACATCGAGCGAATCCTGAGCGAAGCAGACCCATTAGTATGGGCTACTGATGTACCTGGGAAATCAAAACAGGCAGCACCCATTATTGCCGGACTTAAAGCTGGGGCAAGGCCGGTGGTAAGAAAACAATACCCTCTGAGGATAGAAGACAGGGAGGGGATTGAGCCCATAATCAAAAAGTTTTTGGAGTTGGGGTTACTAGTAGAATGCGAATCGGATTTCAACACACCCATCCTGCCAGTAAGGAAACCCAATGGGGCTTATAGGCTAGTTCAGGATCTGAGAGCAGTAAACGAAATAACCGAGACACTACACCCGGTAGTTGCTAACCCATACACCCTTTTAACCAAATTGAAAGATAATTTGGCATGGTTCACCGTATTAGATTTAAAAGATGCATTCTTCTGCCTTCCCTTAGCTCCCGAGAGTCAAAAGACTTTTGCCTTTGAATGGGAATTTGTAGATAGAGGAAGAAAGACCCAACTTACCTGGACAGTATTGCCCCAAGGATGGTGTAATTCCCCCACGATTTTTGGGAATCAGTTAGCCAAAGAGTTAGAGCAGTGGGAAAGGCCACTGGGAGATTGCACTCTTCTGCAGTACGTAGACAACCTCCTGATAGCAACAGTGACAAAGGAAGAATGCATTGAATGGACTATTTCCCTGTTAAACTTTCTGGGTTTAAGTGGATATCGAGTCTCTCAACAGAAAGCACAGCTGGTGCAGACGAAAGTGGTTTACCTGAGATATGAAATTTCCCGAGGACAACGATCCCTGGGAGCAGCCAGAAAAGAAGCTATTTGCCAGATGCCTAAACCAGAGACAGTAAGAGGTCTGCGCGCCTTTTTGGGGATGACAGGTTGGTATCGGCTATGGATTTACGAATATGGGATACTCGCTAAACCACTGTATGATTTGTTGAAGGAGACCAAGAGTGTCCTAGTTTGGACTCCCGAAGCAGAGGGGGCCTTCAGAAAGCTGAAACAGGAGTTAATGAGGGCACCAGCCTTAGGTCTCCCAGATGTATCAAAACCATTCTGGCTGTTCTCCCATGAGCGACAGGGGATGGCCCTAGGAGTCCTAGCACAGCAGTTAGGGCCACATAAGAGAGCTGTGGCCTATTTCTCCAAACAGTTAGATGAAGTAAGCAAAGGATGGCCTGGCTGCCTGAGAGCGGTGGCCGCAGTGATTATCAATATAGAAGAGGCCAGGAAGCTCACACTGGGCCAAAAGGTAACGGTGCTAGTGTCTCACACCGTCTCAGCTGTGTTAGAGCAGAAAGGTAACCACTGGCTGTCACCTTCCAGATTCCTAAAATACCAGGCCATCTTGGCTGAATCAGATGACGTAACTATTCAGGTGACTAACATTGTGAACCCAGCTTCATTCCTAGAAGGGAGAGCCCCAGCAGAACCAATCGAGCACGACTGCCTGAAAACAATTGAAGCCGTCTACTCCAGTCGCCCGGACCTCAAAGAAGAACCGTTCGAAGATGCGGACAACTGGTTCACGGATGGAAGTAGTTTCGTGAGGCAAGGAGTAAGAATGGCTGGTTATGCAATTACCACCGCAGAAAAGGTAATTGAGTCGAATCCTTTGCCTGCAGGGACTTCAGCCCAGAAGGCAGAGCTGATAGCTTTGATCCGAGCCCTGGAATTGGGGGAGAACATGCGGATTAACATATGGACAGACTCCAAGTACGCCTTTTCCGTCGTACATGCTCATGGAGCCATCTGGAAAGAAAGAGGACTGTTGACTGCTCAAGGGAAAGCAGTCAAACATGCAAAGGAGGTCCTGCGACTGCTAGAGGTAGTCCAACTCCCAGTACAGGTGGCCATAATGCATTGTAAGGGACACCTAAAGGGAAACACTACCCCGGAGATAGGGAACCGAAAAGCGGATGCGGAGGCTAAATTAGCCGCTGCAAGAACTGAGGAAATAAAAATAACAGCTCTAATACCAGGTGAGTTAGACACTAACCTCTGGCCAGAATATCAGGAGTAAGATCACAAATGGATCCAGAAAAACAAAGGTGGAATGTTAGAAAATGGTTGGGGTCAATTGGAAACAGGACAGTTAATAATACCAGGGAATACGATGTGGCAGTTCGTGAAAGCAGAGCACGAGAAAGCCCATTGGGGTTTAGACCCGCTATATCAGTATCTGCAGGCTCGGGTAGCGGGACCAAAATTGTTTACCACTGTAAAACATGTCACATCCCAGTGTGAAAGATGCCTGAAGAACAACCCGAACACAGGAACTAAGATACACCAAGGAGCCATAAATCGAGGTAAATTCCCAGGTGAGGTATGGCAAATTGACTTCTCTGAACTCCCAAGAAAAGGAGGGTTTCGATATTTGTTAGTGTTAACTGATACATTTTCTGGGTGGCCTGAAGCATTCCCTTGCAGAACGAACAAGGAAAGAGAAGTAACTAAAGTGCTATTGAATGAAATTATTCCACGGTTTGGGGTACCGAAGAGTATTTCCTCGGATAGAGGTACACATTTCTGTGCAAAAGTGGTAAGAGCGATAAGCAAAGCGTTACAGATTAAATGGCAATTACATACGCCTTACCGTCCACAGGCTAGTGGGCAAGTGGAAAAGATGAATCATCTTATCAAACAGCAGATTGCCAAAATATGCCAGGAGACTAATTGGCAGTGGTATCAAGCTTTGCCTATTGCTCTGCTTAGGCTGAGAGTCAAACCAAGGTCAAAAGAAAGGTTAAGCCCATTTGAAATTCTATACGGCAGACCTTACGCTATGCAAACTGTAAATGGGGACGCTGTAGATCAAATAGGTAATCAGTATATTTATGACTATGTGATTATGGTGGGGAAGCAATTCGACAAAAATGCTACGGTGGTAATTGATCACAAACCTAAACAACCTGACTGTAAGTTGCATCCGTTTAATCCCGGTGATTGGGTGTATGTTAAGAATCTCTTAGGAAAACCCCTACCAGAGAAGTGGGAGGGACCTTTCCAAGTGCTGCTGACCACCTTCACCGCGGTTCGGATCAAGGAGCAACCTACGTGGATCCATTACTCACGGGTCAAGAAAGCACTGGAGAGTAAACAAGAGGAGTAGACACCATGACCCGGACTCCACTTCAGACCTCTACCATCCTGATCATTGGACTCTTGATAAGTATAGTTCTTCCCCAAAACCCTGCCCCAATGGACCCATGGTCTAACGCACACCAGTGTATCCATCCGGAGTTGGACAGGGACCCGAAAGGACCATATTTTGAGGTTTATGCCCTACGTAATAATCAGCCATATGCGAGAGAAGTATGGCATCAGCCCAGCATACTAGCATATAAGGGGGACCAAATCCAAATTGGGTGTCGAGAGCTTGACCCAGTAGGAGAAACCAGGCGGCTAGTACTAACAATCCAACCCCTGGCGGAAGAGTCTGAACATGACTTAATCACCTTTAGTCCAGTGAAAATGGGCAAACCTACAATCTGGCGTCAGCAAAAGGGCCCAATTTCATGTCAGTGGAGTGACTTCAGGGAAGATCCACCTGGATCACAACCTCAGAATTCAGTAATTTATAGGGAGGATGCGCTTGGGGAATTACATCCCCAGAATATAACCTTTAATCCTCACCCCCTTCTCGTACCTGCAGGAAAGATTGTAGCATCCAATGGTCCTAAGGAAGGGAAAGCCTGGTGTGAGCTAGCATTTAGGTTGGATCAGTCGGTGCAGTTCACATGTGAAAGGGAGTTGAAAACACTGGAGCAAGGTTTTAACTTCCCTAGGCGTGCTGTTTGGTATAAGATTGCACTACCGGGAGACATGGTTCCATTGTACCCGAATCTAGACTTGCCCCAGGAAACTACTCCACCAATTGAATGTAGAAAAGTACATAACTTAACCTTTATAGGGCCCCAGGTGATAAGGAGATCAAACGAACTAAAACTACTACTAGACCCCACGTATTCTCTGAAAAAGGTGCAGATGAATATCCAGACCAATATCACCCACCTACAAAAGGATTGTCAGCCATTTATACAACAGAGCCTTAAAGGTTGGAATGCATGGCTAGCAACTAGGTCCTATCATAGACGAACACAAAGGGATATCAGTGGGTGGGTTGGCACTGGATTTGGAATATTGAATACCATAGATCAGGAGGTGTTGGTAAACAAACTGAGTACCGTTACCTCTAACTTAGGAAAACTAAAAGTGCCCCTGAGCTCATCCATGCTTACATTAGCAGAAACACAATCACTGGTAGTTAGATTATTAACTCTGGTAGCGAACCATACTGCAGAAGATTTCGTTAAAATTGCCGGCTATACAGGAGACATTAGCAAGGAAACTGCGCTTGCCATCCAATGCGTACAGACACAACAGTGGGTGCAATCGGTGGCGGCAGGAATAATGAGAGAAGGAATGTCAGGGACGTTGCCCCAGGAAGTAAGGGAAACTATATTGAAGGATAGTCACACTACGCAATTTGAAAGGGACCATCAAGCCTGGTGGCAATTAGTAAACTTCACTTACGTGCCACAACATGAGCACATTGAGGCCTATGTTCTCACCATTGGGGCTGCAGAAGAGAAGGCGATTTTCCCTATCCTTACCCTAGGGACGGTACATCAGAATGTCCTTGTTAGGCCAGTGGATCATAATGTCTGGGCAAGTTATGACAACGCTAAAAACAAGTGGCAGTCTGTTAGTACAGAAGCATGTATTCCTAGGGGGCAATTAGGTTACATTTGTGAAAATGCTATAGTGGAAGCAGAGGATTTATGCTTAGATACTGAAAATAGTGTATGCACTTTCGAAATGCTTTCACAAAATAGAGTACGGTCGC
Source organism: Calypte anna (assembly GCF_003957555.1). NCBI lineage: Eukaryota > Metazoa > Chordata > Aves > Apodiformes > Trochilidae > Calypte > Calypte anna. Next base: position 6,409,663 of record NC_044268.1, read on the forward strand.
AAGTTTACTATATAGGGGATGGATGTGCCTGTGTCAGAACAGCTTGCAGTAACGTAACTGTAGATAGTTGCCAAGAGGAAACTAACAATACTAACTTCTGTGTATGTAATTTTACCAGGATCATAGGTTGCGATTTTAACTACACCGCTCCCGTAACCACTCAGCAGCTAATTAACGCAGAGTACGACTTGTACCACGAGCTGCCAAAATTACAGATAGGTATGGATGTTGAGGTTCTCAAGGCGATGCTTGTGCATCCGGAAGTAAAGAGACTGGTGCAAAGGGTAAACCAAACAGCTAAGCGCACGGTCCTGCAGGTGGAACACAACTCGGAAAAAATAAAAAAAGTTCTGACTGAAGTAGAACAAGTAGGCCAACATCACTGGTGGGACATTTTTACAGGATTCTCCCCGACAGCAACACAGGTTTTTCACTACCTGGTGCACCCGATACTAATTATAACTATAGCAATGCTTTTACTAACTCTTATGAACTTATGCTTGTGGTGGAAGCTAAAATCCATGATGAAAAGGATCCAAATGATTTGGGCGATGGTACGGGCATATCAACGCCCCTTAGGATTAGAACTTGACGAAAGAATTCGTAAGTTATGAGAAAAGGAGGGAAATGAAGCCCCTAAAACAGTTACTTTCAAGAGATAATGGGTTAAAGCATAGGATATAGAGCATCTGGAGAAAGCTCAGCGTTTAGGAAACCACATAGAGCAATAAATTGGTTAAGGAATGGAACACAATGGCAGGGAAGAGAGATAGGAACAGGCAGTGATAGAGCTCAGCGCATTTCAGAGCCAACAAGGTCGGCTTGACCCAAAGGCCTCTGCCAAGCTATGGGGGCCAAGCCAAGTACATCGAAGATTGCCCAAATTAGGAAGGAGTTCAAAAGTTTAAAGGAGGAAGACTCACGGGACGCCCCCTGCCAATGATGAAGGCAACCGGAACGACCACCAAGATGCTCCTCAAAAGAAAGGCCCCGCCCTACGCCCCGCCTATACCACGCCTCTATATACATATGTATGATTATGTATGTACTATGATGTAATTCTGTAATCAAAATGTATAAAAAGGCTTGCATTTGTCACGGGAATTCAGAAATCCCTTTGCGATTTCTCCGACGCGCGTCGTTAATAAAATACCTCCTGCCTGTTTGACTCAAACCAAGTCTTTGAGGCAGTTTATTCTCGCCTTTTGGGGCAAAATTCGGCATCAGTTTAATTAATAAAATTGCAATAAGCAAAACAGCACTGGGTGCGTGGGGAGTCTCTGCTCCACTCACACGCTGTAAAGTTTAACCTTTATTTTATATTCCATACCTTAATACATATTCATAATTAATCTAATGCATATTCATGACTGTTCTAGGAATAGGCTGGATTATGTTTATTAGTTCTTGGAAGAGGCAAGCCTTCAAAGGCACATGCCCACTTGATCTCTGAGGGTCTTTTTTACCCCCATCTGGTGGTCGTTGGATGAAGCCAGTGTCTGCCTCAGTTTCCACTGTCATTACCCTTCGATTCTGCACATGCGCTCCTTCTTTTTTCCTGTCCAGCACTCTGCCGTCAGCAGTAAAACCATCTTAAATTCATTGCTATGTGGTGAGCAGCAAAATCAGCTTAGATTAGCACAACAGGATGTACGTTGTAGTGTTTTCAGGGTACAGAAACAGTGGATGTCTTGTTTCTTGTTCCCTTAAGCTTTGTAGTTACACAAAGAACAGCTATATTTCATTCTAACAAATTCCTACGTTTGCATATTTCACAATGTTGAAGACAGATACGTTATTAATACTCTCAAAGTTGAGTTAGCAAACACTTCATAATTATTTAACGTGAATTCACAAACACATATATTACATTAGCCTGTATTTGGGCTGCGCTAGAACTAGAACAACTCACAGTAGGACATAAAGCAGCTCTGTCTGCCATAATTCCTATCATACAATGGGTCAAATACATTCAAGATAGAGCCAAAGTGGGAGTCTATGGTGTAGCTGCCTTCCACTATCAACTAGCCACTGCCCTCCATGAGTAATCAAGAACTAAACCCTGATTTTGCACTCAAAAATAAATCTTGAATGAGGTTTGGAAAAACCTTGGATCTATTAACTCATCCTGAGACAGAGCACATTTGGTTTCATGGAAGATCAGCTAAGTATGTAGGAGGAAAATGGCTTGTGAAAGCAGCAGCTTACCCTCCCCGTTCTGAGTCATTTTTTTGAAACCATGAGAGAGTGCAAAAGCAGCCAATATGCTGAATTGTCTGGGCAGATATTTTAGATAACCACCAGTAAGATGTCTAGGGGAGATAGTTAACGTAGCCCTACAATCTGTGACTTGGGCCCCAGCTAGGCCTGGTTTCAGTCATTAGGGGGCATAAGACCAGACATTTTCACATTAAGAAAAGCGCAAGTCCTTTGGACTAGCAGCAACGGGATACTCAAAAAACTGGACCCTTTCTGGGGTCTCCTCACCTAAAAGAGGATGCACGATGTAGAATTTCCCAACTGCTCGGAAGGGTTCTCCGTGTCCTCATAACAACCAGGGCTCCCAGCAACCGCAGATCCAGACAAAGTCGAATCATTACGGCAGTCGGCGACACATCTTTCTTACTTGCTATCGCTGCGTGTGTATAGTAACAATTACATGAGCTGCTGTGTTTTGCTTTGACTTTGCTATTGCACTTCAGTTTTGTTGTTTGTTTCTGCACTTGTTCCCTTATAATTTAATACATCAGTAAATATATACTAACTTCTTTATTTGGGTGCCTGTGTCTTTTGGGCTGACCCCACCCATTTGGCAAAATATCATATTCAGTAGCAGACCTGTATAGACCTCAGGACACTCTCAACTGTCATTGAAATCCAGTAAAACCATTGCCACATGAACCACTAGGGACAGACTAATAGACTTGAAAAGCAGCGCAGCAAGCCCCTCCCCGTTTGAGAGTCAGATAAGTCCACAGGACATGGAGCTGGCAAAATGAAAGCTGAATTTCAGGAACCAGAGTTCCATATGGAGACCAGGAAGCAAATGGATCAATTTGGAGATTGCAGCAAACCATCAGAAATTCAGGTGCAGATGGAATAACCAGTGAAATCAAAGGCTCATGCAGAAGAACCAAGCAACCAATCACCCTGGGGTAAGATGCATTTTAAACCAACCCTTTATACAACAGGTCGAGTGCACATCATGCGGACAAGTAGCGAGGTATTAAAAGGCAGAGATAAAATACACCAGCTCTGGGGCCGAAGGAGAGTAAGAACTCTGCTTTATTGCCAGGGGCACAGACTACATCCAGCCACACTTAGGGTCCTCTCCAAGTAAGCATTCAGAAAGAGATGGGGGTCCAGTCTCCCCCTCAAGACTCTGCCAGAGGGTCTTCCCGGACTTTTCTTCAACATTATTGCCTATCAGAGCCCTCCCATTCAGGGCACCACTCCTTATGAGACCATCCTCACAACGCCCCACACCCTTCGATCTCTGTGGCACTCTTTTTAGCTCTCTTACTGAGACAGAATCCTTCTTCAGGCTCTCTTTGCACCCCAGAACCCTTCCTTTATTTGTTGTGATCCTAGATGTCTGTTCAGTAACTCAGCCCCTGAGGGCATCCATACATCACCTGAACAAATCCATTTTTTCCTCGTGTCCCAGAGCTGCCTTTTACCTCTCTCGTAGCACCCTTCTGCCACCATCACTCCTCTGGAGGCCAACCTCACACCCCCTTGTGTCCTGGTCTGGGCCAGGATAAAGGTGATTTTCTGTTTTGTACTTTTGCTTTTGGCTAAGTCTCTTGTAAGTAGTTGTACTTGCTGAAATTGACAGCAAGTTTCTCAGACATTGTATGCTTCTTCTAGGACTGATAACACTCGATGTTTATAGGTACTGCTAGAGACTGGTATGCAGAGCCAAGGCCAATGCTCAGCTCTGAGGAAAACTTTGACCCTCCAGAAGGAAGAAAGAGGTCCCACCTGCAGCCCTCCTTTGGGGAGGAACGAACAAGATAGATGCCAGAAGTGACCACACAGAATGTTCCATCCCACACACCTCATACTCGGTATAAATTTGAGGCATCACGAGGGCCAAGCCAGATTTCCTGCTTCCAGCGTCCATCTGCCTGCCCTTCCTGCCTTTCCTGCTTCCCTTCCTTCCCCTGGCATCCTGGAAGGATTCCGTCCGTTCTTCTGCCTGTGCTCATGATCTGTGCCAGCCCATATCTGTGTGTTCCTGCCTCCAGTTCCCGACTGCTCCTGACTCTGGGAGTCCAGGACTTTCCCAGGGCTGCCCTGCAGCCTCGGTGGGGACGTGAGAGTTCTTGGGGAAAAGGGGGGAGGCATGTGGTTTCCATTTTCCTGTTTATTTGTATATATTTAGTAATTTTTTCCTATTTATCATTACTGTTTCATTAAAGTTATGCAGTTTAGTTTCCAACCCATTAGTCTCTCTTCCTTATTCTCTCTTCTTTCTTTATCAAGGAGGAGAGTGAGATTAATAGAGAGCATCTGTTATGTGGTTTAATTGCCAGGCCAGTGTTAAACCGTGACACCTTGCTGGCGTCCCACAGCCGTCTTCTGGCTCTGTTGCACATTTTATACCTTTTTCGCTCCATGAGAACCTCTTCTGAAACCGTCTGTCATTTGGTTCCCAACATCCCAGGGACACCTGTACTTTATTCAAATTCCCTCCAGCTGAGGGGCTGCTTGTGCCCCTCAGCTTTCTTCAGTGTCTTTGATCCAAAAATGACCCCTCTAAAAGAACAGTGCCTTCCAGGTTGCCTTTAGTACGCTTTTAGCTTTGTTGCAGAGCTCTCACCCCTCTGAGTCTTTCAGGGGACTTCTTGAGTCCATATCTGTGACCCACCCCACTTGTTCTTTCCTCCTTTCTGTCTAATCCAAGCCTCCAACAACCTTTACTCTGTTAACATTCTCTAGGGGTTGAATTCTTACCTGGTCATGTCGCTGAAGCAACAAAAAGAGAAAAAACCCAAAATTCCTCAGCCAGCATCATAGACCTCGGCTTGTCCTGTAAACTGAAGAAAGGGGAGAAAACTGACTGCTTCTCCTCTGGCTGCTTTTATACCTTGTGGTAATTGCTACCTCCCCTTTCTCAGGGGATTGTGGGAACAGCTGTGGGTGGTGCCTGTGGTATATAAGCCACAGCCTTTGGCTAGGGGCTTCAGTCAGCTCCTGGGCTTCTCTGAAGTTAGAGCTCTTCTTCTTCTGTAGCTGAGGGCTGCTATGGAGCTGTTTGGACTGATCAGGAAGACTCTTCAAGGTAAGAACTTTAGAACCACTTAAAGATAGTGCTCTTTATAGCAAGAATATGGTTGCATGCAAGCATCTGTGCTTGTCATGTAAACTGAAGATGAAAGAAAAAACTGATGGCTTCTGCCCTGGCTGGTTTTCTACCTTGTGGTAATTGCCACTTCCCCTTTCCTAGGGGATTGTGGGAGAGGCTGTGGGAGGTGCTTGTGGTATATAAGCCACAGCCTTTGGCTAGGGGCTTCAGTCAGCTCCTGGGCTTCTCTGAGGTCAGAGCTCTTCTACTCCTGTAGCTGAGGGCAGCTGTTGAGCTGTCTGGGCTGTTTGCGAAGACTCTTTAAGGTAAGAACTTTAGAACCACCAAAAGGTAGAGCTCTTTATAGCAAGAATATGTTTGCATGCGTGTTTTGTTTTTTTTTTTTTAATTGCAGTTGTTGATTAGGAAACTTAACTGCAGAAACATGCTCGTCAGCCACCATGGTTTTGTTACTGGACATAAATTTAGACCCACAGCTCTCTGAAAGCTAAGTACAGGAACTTGGTTGCAGAGGGGCTGAGGCTTGGAGTTGCAGGAGGAGTTTTGACGATGGCATCTGGGTGACGGCTGTCCATAATCAGCCCCCTTTGAGTGGATGAATAGAGTGTGATACTTTCCAACACAATGCTAGGGTGGGAAGGGCAGCTCCAGCCTCGGCGTGTGGGGTTGTGTGTTTTATGTTGTCCGTCTTTGTTGTCTTAGAGTTTCCTCAGGCCTTGATGGTCCTCTGTGTCGTCACAGAGCAAGTCCTCCATCTGCATCTGGAAAGCCTTTCCTGCTCAGCACGTTGCTCGTCAGCAGCGTGTTATTCCCCACGACGAGTCTAAATCGCGGATCGGTCTCTTGACTTGGAAGTTTCTTGATTGTCATCTTCTGAAACATCATTGCCACCTGCACCAGCATCATCTTTGGTCATGGATTTTCCCAGAGTGGGACTTTGTTCCCCGCATCCTTGCGTCTTCAGGTCTTGAAGCCCGGGTTCTTTGGCATCTCTTGATTCAGCCCCTTGTTTTGCCATTGCATCGCTGTAGGTCTTCTTGCCAAACAGTCTTGGATCCCAGAGATATTCTTCTTGCTCAGTGTTCTCTTGAGATTGAGTCTCATGATTTGCAGGGCTGTGTCTCGAATTTGTCTGAGTGTTTGGCTTGGAGCTGCTCTTCCCAGTGTTTGTTAGAAGAGTCGTAAGTGAGTAGTTCATCTGTTGGGCAGTGTTCCAGTGACTTGTGTATCACCCTTTTTCAGATGCCGTGTGACAAGAATGTACATGAAAGAGCAGGAGGAGAGAAGAGCACCATCCAAAGGTTGGTCAGGGTTTGGTGTTGGACTGGAGGTCCCTCTCCTGGCTACCTGACCACATTATGGTTTGTTTGTCCTTTTGAAGGTGAGAGCAGCCAACAAAGCAGAATATCTGTTCCGGAGGTGGCTCTGGCAAGGTGAGCAAAGTCTGGTGTGCAGAAGGAGCAGTTATTTCTCAGGTATTTTATTGCTGTTGAAGGCATTGGCGTCGCCTGTTTTTTGTGTTTTCCAGGTGTCCTCCAAATCTACTTTTGGCTCCCCACAAGGATGGCAGGCAGCAGATGGGTGAGAGGCTGAGGTAAAGGGGTAGGAGGTGGACATCACAGTGGGCTGCCTCTTGTTGGAGGCACACTACCTCAGCATGTGCCTTTTGCTTTCACTTTTGCAGCTGCCACAACCATCCTTGGAGGGACAAAGACACACATTTAGGAGCGGTTGGAGAAGGTGAGATGGTGGTGGGCTGGGTCAGCCATGTATTTTACGTCAGGCCACTTAAATGTTTTGTTTTGTTTTGTTTTTGCAGGCGCTGTGCGTGCCACCTTTGGAACCGGATCGGCGTTGAAGTTTATCCGAGTTGGTGGTGAGGGGTTCATGGGGCTGGTGACTTCTGATCAGCAGAACAGGAACTCTTTCTCTTGGCGTTTCAGGTGGCCCAAGCAATGGTGGCAATGGCGTTCAACTCTGGAACGTGAAGGTGCGTGGTATACCACGGGGCTTCCTTGTGGAGGTGAGTGCAGCGGAAGCAGCGTGCGTTGGCTTAGATGGGACTTGTGCCAGCGCTCTTTGTGATCTGTGGGTTGTTGTTTTTTCCTTTTTTACGTATAGGGGATGAAGAGGAACCTGCAACTGGAAATACATCCCAGTCAGACACTGTGGTTTTCACTACTGACCATGGCTTTGTGCTGCTATCACTCTTGAAGATAAGTTGATGGCCCAGGGGTGAGTGGGGAGGGGCTGAGCAGCGGAGTCGAGGTTGGGAATTGCAGGTGGTGTTTTGAAGTGAGTGTAGGGGAGAGGGCTGTCTGGGAGCGGCCCCCTTTGGGTGGGTGAAGGGAACAGGTTCCTTTTCCAGTGTGATTCCAGCACGGGCAGGGCAGCTCCAGCCTTGGCGTGTGGGGTTGTGTGTTTTATGTTGTCCGTCTTTGTTGTCTTAGAGCTTCCTGAGGCCTTGATGGTCCTCTGTGTTGTCACAGAGCAAGTCCTGCGTCTTGGGCGTGATCCCTGGAAAGCCTTTCCTGCTCAGCACGTTGCTCATCAGCAGCGTGTTATTCCCCACGACGAGTCTAAATCGCGGATCGGTCTCTTGACTTGGAAGTTTCTTGATTGTCATCTTCTGCAATGTCATCCTCAATTGCCTTGTCACCTGATCTCTGTCCATCCAGTTTCCCTGAGGGGGACTCGTTCCCCGCATCCTTGCGTTCTCAGCCGTCTTGAAGGCGGCTTCTCGGGCTTCCGTCACTTCATTCCCTTGCTTTGCAGACGCATCGCTGTATTTCTTATTGCCCAAAAATCTTGGATTCCAGAGTCCCTCAAAGGGCAAGTGATATTGAACATCATTCATAGAGAATGGCCGGGCCAGTGTTAAACCTGGAGACAGTTCTAGGGCCTATTTTCATTTTGAAGTCTCTCCAAGCTGTCTGTGAGTGTACATGAGATTTGCAGCTGTCTCATTTTGGCTTCCCGTGGATATAAGTAGATACTCGTCAGTCTCTAATATTATGTAGAACTAGGTTTAGAGGTTAGTTTTTTTTTCTTTTTTCTTTGAAGGCTCTCTTTGCGCTCTTTGGTACTGCTGGGGTCTCTTGGAAGAGAACTAAACGGATACTCCCGGGGTGCAGGGGGTGACGGGTACGCTGCAGGGCGCTTTTATTTTGGAATTATTCTTGTTTTCCCCTTCCTTTTTTCCTCTTTTGCCTTTTTTTCGGCGCTGGTGGTGCCCCCCGGTGGCGAGACACCGGCACTGCAGCAGCGAGGCACCGGCATCTCTGCGCATGCGCGGCGGCGGCTGAAGCCGGGCACCCGCCCTCGTTACAGAATCATGGCGGCGCCCTCTCGCTCCGTACGGAACGGCCGTGTCTGTCTCTTCCCAGCCCTGCCGCTGTTGGCAGGGCGGGCGGGCAGAGCACGGAACGCCGGATCGGCGGCCGCTCCGCCGCGCTGCGTCGCCTCCGGGGCGAGAAAAGGCGCGGGAGGGCCGGGGACGGCGGGGGGCTGGCGACAGCGAGGGGGGCCGAAGCGGGCACGGAGGGGATACGTCTCTCTGTAGAATTGAAGGCGGTTAGGCCCACGAGCAGCCCGTCCGTCCTCCGGGGCTCGTCTCAGTGGTGGCTGTCCTCCTGCGCATGCGCAGAAGCAAGTACTGGCAAGCGGGAGGCGCGTATTTAGGTGCAGAGGGAGAGGTGGAACATTGGAGGTTTTCTGTACTGTAGCAAAGTTGCAGCCTGATTGCTGGTGGTGCTGTGGGTAGGGTTCCTCGTGGGGGTTTGGGCCAGCACAAGTTTTCAGTTGTCACTTTTTCCTTTTTTATCTAGGCCCATTTATGGTGAATCTTGGAGCCATCTTGTGAAACGTTGTGGGGGCGGCCGAGGGGTCAAATATTGGAGGTAAGTGGTACAAAACAAAAGTTGTAGCCAGACTGTTGGTGGTGCTGTGGGTAGGTTTCCACGTGAGGGCTAGGGCCAAGCAAAGTTTCCGGTGGTCACACTATGGATTTTTTTTTCTTCCTAAGCCCTTTTGTCTGGAATTTTGGAGTGGTATTGTGATACAGTGGGAATTTTGCCGAGCGGTCAAATATTGGAGGCTTTTGGTACCAAAACAAAGTTTTACCATGTTAATTCCTTGCTCTGTGGGCAGGGTTCCACGTGAGGGTTAGGGCCAGCACAAGTTTCCAGTGGTCATACTGTGGGTTTTTTTCCTAAGCTGATTTAGATGGAATTTTGGGGAGATATTTTGAAAGATCTGGTACGTGGCTGAGGGGTCGAACACTTGAGGTTTTTGGTAGTAAAGCAGAGTTGTAGCCGGACTGTTGGTGGTGCTGTGGGTAGGTTTCCCTGTGGGGGTTAGGGCCAGGCCAAGTTTCCAGTGATTGCACTATGGATTTTTTTTTCCTAAGCCCTTTTATCTGGAATTTTGGAGCCATAATTAGATCCAGTGGGAGTGCCATCGGGGAGTCAAATATTGGAGGGTTTTGGTACTGAAGCAAAGTTGTAGCTAGGCTTTTGGTGCTGCTCTGGGTAGGGTTCCACCTGAGGGTTAGGGCCAGCACAAGTTTTCAGTTGTCACTTTTTTCCTTTTTTATCTGGCCCATTTATATGGAATTTTGGAGCCATATTTTGAAACGTCAGGGGAGTGGCCGAGGGGTCAAATATCGGAGGCTTTTGGTACCAAAACAAAATCTGTAGCCAGACTGTTGGTGGGTCTGTGGGTAGGTTTCCATGTGAGGGAAACCACCTGCGCATATGTGGTAGGAGCAGGGGATGATATTCTCTGAAGGGCTCCAGCTGGGACTGGGGTAGTTCAGGTGTGGCCAGTCAGGTTGATGAGGGGGCTTTCCCAAGGGACTGTGGGAAGGGCAGTGGGGTGGGGCCCAGGGTATATAAGGCTCCACCTCTACTCTGAGTCTCAGTCTGTTCAGGGCCTGTGTTGTGATTGGACCTGTGCTGGGTGAGAGGAGAAGGGGTGGGTGCTTCTGGCTGGTCCGGTGGTTGTTTGCTCTGTCTTGGTATTTTTTTTGGTTCCCCGAGTGGTAACATCTGTAGTGTTCGACTCTGGAATGGGAAGGTAAGTGGAACATCCAGGGGTTCCGTGGAGGGGTTCAGTGTTCTGTAAGAGGTCAGTGTTTGCTGATGTGGGACTTGCTGGTGCTCCTGTCAGTTGGAATTTTTTTATGGCACCTGGTGAAGAGGAACCCTGTGGCTATAGGAACATCCCAGCCCTGTGATGTGGCTTTCCTTGTTGTCCATGGCTTCAGCTGCCCATCCCTCTGAAAAATAAGTGGAACCATGTGTGGGGAAGGGATGGGCAGGGAGGGGGAAAGTTGTGAATGGCAGGGAGGGGTTTTGAAGTTAGTGTAGAGGAGAGGGCTGTCCAGGAACAGCTCCCTTTAGGCAGGTGAAGGGACCAGCTTAGATTCCAACACGATGCAAGTGTGGGCAGGGCAGCTCCAGCCTTTGTGTGTGGTGGTCTGTAGTTTCTGATGTCTGTCTTTATTGTCTCAGAGCTTTCTACGGCCTTGATGTCCTTGTTGTGCTCACAGAGCAAGTCTTGTACCTTGGGCACCATCCCTAGGGTCTGAAACACCTTATCAATGCATTCAGTGATGCTTTGTCTTGCATAACAAGTTCTCAGCATGGAACAGTCTTGTGTATTGTAGCTTTGTCAAAGGTTGTCTTCTTACCTGCATCAATATCTCTAATTGTGGATTTTCTTAAACTGGGACTGGTTCCCTTTATTCTTAGGTATTGAATCTAGGCTTCTCATTTACCTGTCATCAAAGCTTAGAAAGTAGCTTCTTTTAAAAGGCGATGCCCTTCGACAGTTTTTGGGCCGCAATGGAGCCGCCATGCATCACTGTTGCATCCCTGCATGTCTTCCAGCCCAGCTGTTTTGGATCCTGGCATCATTCATCTTTCTGTGAGTTTCCTCTGGTTGAGTCTTCTGGTTTGTAGTGTTGTGTATTGGGTTGGCCTCAGCATTGAGAGTTTGGTTTGGAGCTTCCCTTGCCCACATTGTAGGGTCGAGGGCCCTTGGAAGATTCTTAGTGGAATTGTCCATGTGTTGAGCAGCATTCCATAGAGCAAAGGTTGGTGGGCTGCAGGAGCAGTTATTTCTCAGGTGTTGAATTGCTGTGGAAGGCCTTTGCACTTCCTGGTTTTTGTGTTTTCCGGGAGACCTCCAAACCTCATCTTGGCACCCCACAAGGCTGGCAGGCAGATGGGCAAGGGGCCAAGGTAAAGGAGCAAGTGGGAGGTGGACATCATAGTGGGCTGCCTGTTGTTTGAGGCAATATCTCGGCATGTGCTTTTCCTTTGACTTTTGCAGGTGGCACACAAAGCCATGCGTTGAGAAGCGGTCGGAGAAGGTGGGATGGCTGCGGGCTGGCTCATCCAGAGATTTTATGTCGACTCGGTTAAGTGTTTCCCTTTGTTTTTACAGGCGCTGTGCGTGCCACCTTTGGAGGGGGAAGAGCTCTGGAGGTGAGACAGGATGGTAACGAGGAGGCTCGATTTCAGAAGCAGAGCAGTAATTTTGTGTCTCCTGGTATTTCAGGTGCCAGAAGTTATGGTGGCCATAACGTGTGGAAGGAGAAGGTGGGCAGGGCAAGTTGGGGGTTATGAGGAGCTTGTGGAAGCGGTTGGTATTTAGCTGATGTCCTATTTCTGGTGGCACTGCAGATGACGAGGAGGAAGTTTGTGGTTCTGGCAAGATCGCCGTCAGCTGATGCAGGTTACTTTTCTGTCCAGTGCTTCAGAGGCCCAGCTGTTTGAAAGGTAAGTGAAAGGGAGGATGGTTAGGGAGGGTCTGTGTAGAGGTGTCAAGGTTAGGAATTGCAGGGCTAGGTTTAAAAGTTACTGTAGGGGAGCAGGCTGTCCAGAAGTGGTGCCCTTTGGGTGGTTGATGGGAGCCTGTCCCTCCCTGGCATGATACTAGCAAGTTCCAGGAATTGAATGAGCATTGGAGGTGAGGTGGTAGTGCAGGGCTTGTGGGCCTGGTGTCTTCTCTCAAGCACAGCAATAGTTTTGTGCCTTTTAGGTGCCCTGAATGACGATGCCTACAGCATCCAGATCTGGAAAGCGTGGGTGAGTGGGACCCTGCAGGGCTCTTCTGTGAAGCTGGGACATTTGGAAGAGAATGGGGCTGGCTGATGTTGGACTTATTGCTGAATATTCTGGTAGGTGTTTTGGTGTTGTGGTTATGAATGTGTGTGGGTTTTTTGGTTTGTTTGTTTTGGTATTGTGGTGTGATTGTTTTTTATTATTTCTTTTTTATTTATTTAAATGCAGGTCGTGAAGGGGAACCTAGCAAGTTGAGGATTATCCTGAGCTGCTCCTGTTTTTTTTTTTTTTTCCGGGCTAACAATGGCTTTGGAGTGCCAGTCCTCTGAAAGATAAGTTGAGGGCCCAGGGGTGGGTGGGGAGGGGCTGAGCAGTGGAGTCGAGGCTGGGAATTGCACGTGGTGTTCTGAAGTGAGTGTAGGGGAGAGGGCTGTCTGGGAGCGGCCTTCACCCCTTTGGGTGGGTGAAGGGAACACGTTACTTTCCAGTGTGATTCCAGCACGGGCAGGGCAGCTCCAGCCTTGGTGTGTGGGGTTGTGTGTTTTGTGTTGTCTGTCTTTGTTGTCTTAGAGCTTCCTCAGGCCTTGATGGTCCTCTGTGTCGTCACAGAGCAAGTCCTGCATCTTGGGCATCATCCCTGGAAAGCCTTTCCTGATCAGCACGATGCTAATCAGCAGCGTGTTATTATGCACGACGTGTCTAAATTGCAGATCGATCTCTTGACTTGGAAGTTTCTTGATGATTGTCTTCTGCAATGTCATTCTCAATTGCATTGTCACCCAATTTCTGTCCATCCAGTTTCCCTGAGAGGGACTCATTCCCCACATCCTTGCATCCTCAGGTCTTGAAGGCGGCTTCTCGGGCATCCGTCGCTTCATTCCCTCGCTTTGCAGACGCATCGCTGTAGGTCTTATTGCCCAAAAGTCTTGGATTCCAGACTCCCTCATCTTGCTGCGAGTTTTATCTTGAGTTCAAGTCTTGTGACTCACATGGCTGTGTCTTGGGTCAGTCTGTGCATGTGAGTGTTTGGCTTGGAGTTGCCCTGCCTGCTGTGTAGGATCAGGGGCCACGGGAAGCACCATAACCTGACTGTCTAGTTGTTGAGCAGCTTTTCAGTGACTTGCGTAATCCTGTTTTTCAGGTCCCACGTGTCAATGAATCGCAAGAAACCTACGGAGGAGGAGAGGAAGCCGCCCCCCAAAGGTTGGTTAGGGTGTGGAGTCGGTGGGAAGGTGCCTCCTTTGGCTGCTTGACCACATTATGGTTTGTTGTCGTTTTGAAGGCGGAAGCGGCGAGCGAAGCGGGATACGGACACCGCAGGTGGCTGTGGCAAAGTGAGCAAAGGCTGGTGGGCTGGAGGGGCGTTTACTTCAGGTGTTGCAGTGTTGGTTAGTCATGAGCATCCTTTGTTGTTTGTTTTCAGGTGCCCTCCTAACCTCATTTTGGCACCCCAAAGAGATGGCAGGCACATGTGTGAGAGGCTGAGGTAAAGAAGTAGGAGATGGACATCTCGGTGGGCTGCCTGTTGTTGGAGGCAATATCTCAGCATGTGCCTTTTGCTTTGACTTTTGCAGGTGCCACACAGTGCCTTGGCGGTACAAAGCCACGTGCAGAGGAGCAGTTGGAGAAGGTGAGACGGTTGTGGGCCAGGTCAGCCGGGTGTTTAATGTCAATTCAGTTGAGTGTTTGTCTTTGTTTTGCCAGGGTTTTTTTGGTGTGGGGTTGGTTGTTTTTGTTTCTTGGTTTTTTTGTGTGTTTGTTCTGTTTATTTTGTTTTGTTTGTTTTTTGTCACCTTTGGAGCTGAGTGTTGGAGGTAAGCTGGGGTGGTAATTTAGGAGGTTGATGTAGGTAGTGATTCT